>NC_064621.1:39256383-39580508 GCF_023898315.1 Schistocerca nitens | reverse complement strand
GAGAGAGAGTCATATATTTTGAAAAAAATAGCTTTCATAACAAGGGAGACATCTTTTTCCAATATTCTTATGGGCTCATATTGACCCCAGTGCTACTACGGACGCTACAACAACAGATGATGCAAGAAATCGGAACAATGGGAACAAAAATAAGAGGAAAATAATATGTCTTCGTTGCCAGTGACTTGTATAAAAGGTGTTCAATGTGACATTCATCATTCAATTTTCATAAATGCTGCATTTGAGAAACAAACAAACAATTTTAATAATGAGTGCATATCCATCAACAATTTTAATGTGTTGACGATATGGCATGGCAAACAAATGCCCCAAGAACAAATAAGCTACCGTCGATTGTAATGATTGATTATCCATCTTGTTTTGATACTTCATGTAAGCCAGAACTTCATCCCTTCCCATGAGTCATCCTGCAAATATGACTTATTGAAGAGTTCAAAACTGGAGATTAAATCAAGTACTGCAATCTATATCACGTTATTCTATCCACTACCATGTAAAATGAGCTCGTATGCTAATCAGATTCATTCGTTGCACATTGAATTAATATTGTTGGTATTACTGGGCTGATTTAACTATAGGCATTCAGATCTTCCATAGAGCCAAATGTCTCACAAAAACTCAGTAGCAAGTGGATAACGGGATGCCGGTGAACATTTTAGTGAAAGTGTCCCTATATATGTGGTATAACAATAGTCATTCAAAATATGAAACCATCAGACAGGGGGTGCTCCTGGGCTCTATTTTAGGTCCCTTGTTGTTCCTATTATATATTAAGGACCTTCCATATGCATTGCCACAAAATGTAAATTTTGTCTTATTTGCAGATGATACAAATGTTAGTATAAAAAACAGTACTCGTGATCTCACTGAACAATCAGCTAATGAAATATTTGTAAGTATCAATGGATGGTTCACAGCAGATGGATTGTCACTGAATTTTGACAGGATCCAGTACATACAGTTTAGTACCTCACAAAGAATACCTGACCCTATAAGTATAATGTATTCAAACAATGAAATTAAAGCTGTAGTCGGTGTCAAACGTTTAGGGCTACAAATTGACCACAGCCTAAATTGGAAAACTCACACTCTAGACTTAATGAAACGTCTTAGTTCAGCTACATTTGCAGTACGCGTGATAGCAGAAATAGGTGATTTAAAAATGAAGAAGTTAGTTTATTCGGTCTACTTCCATTCACTAATGAGTTATGGAATCATCTTTAGGGGAAACTCCTCTCACAAAGAGAACATTTGCAAAATGCAGAAACGAGTCATTAGAATTATATCTGGTGTCAGCCATAGATCATCATGCAGAGACCTCTTTAAGAAACTTGGTATTCTAACTACTACTTCTGAGTACATATACTCATGTCGTTTGTCATTTCCAACATGACTCTTTTTACACAAAATAGAGCAAAACATGATTATAATACCAGAACCACAAACAATCTGTATAAGGACTATAAAAGCTTAACATTAGTACAAAAAGGAGTGAAATACATGGGTACTCATATATTCAATAACTTAACAGAGTATATCAAAGGTTTCGTAACTAATAAAGATCGGTTTCGGAGTGAATTAAAGAGCCTCCTGCTGGCCAACTTCTTTTACTCCACCGATGAATACCTTCTCAAGGATTATAGCTCATAACTCTGTCCGCAATACAACTGTACAATATCCATGTATCTGACTAAAAAAAAAAAAATCTTTGACTCTTTCCACGTTCCAGAGACTCCACTCCAAGGGATCCATGGATAATGATAAATGTAATATATCACATCCCAGTCGAACTACCACATCCCAGGCGTCCCTTACAGATTTCACGAAGCATAAATGCATAAAATACCAACTTTCAATTAGGTCGATTATGCTGTCATGTATTTTCAGTTTTCACCCATGTCAGTTTTCTCTATTAATTATGTTGCACACACACACACAATACGTTTCGCAGTTCCTGTTACATATATACATTTTTTTGAGTCATCAGTTTTCTGGTTGGTTTGATATGGCCAGCCACTAATTTTTCTCTTGTACCAGTCTCTTCATTTCAGAATAGCATATACACCCTATGTCTTCAGTTATTCGTTGGTTATTTTCCAATCTCTGTCTTCCCTTACAGTTTTTGCCCTCTACAGCCCCCTCTAGCAGCTTGCAGTGTATTCCCTGATGTCTTAAACTACTCAGACTGGTAGCACTAATGGGCATTTCGTGCAGCTGTTTCAGCCTCATGATCCGCCCCATCTTCATGCGGCTGTTAGGCTTGTTAACACGGGGCTCGTGAAGGCACTGATGGCAGAGGGCGTGGCTCCATTGCAGTGGTGCCAGTTTATCAGTAGATCGGGTTTTACTAGGCATGGCCTGCACCTCAGTGGGTATGTGAAGGGGAGACTAGCAAAGCTTTATGTGACAGTGTAGTGGGTTATGGTAGGTGTTAGAGCTGCACCCTTTTTAGATTGAAGTCAACTGATAGATATACCTGCTTAAAAGATGTCCCTGTAACTAAGAAGTCACCTTCAGAGGACGTCATGTTTCAAAGTAGAGAAGAAATTATCATATTTCAACAAAATATAAGAGGTATTAGAGATAAAGTTAGTGAACTGCGTATAGATGTTGACTCTGAAATATTGGAGTACCACTTAAATAATTTGACGATTCAGAGGCTTCCTTTACCAGGATACAGATAGAACTGGTTCTTTTTCAAGGAGTTCCTTGCAGAGTGGGGGAGTGGCCATGTACGTAAAAAACAGTATTCTGTTTGAGTCCATAGACGTATCACGGCACTGCACTGAACAGATATTTGAATGTTGTGCAGGGGCAGCTGAATTTAGTGAAACTAAACTTCTAATTGTTGTTGTTTGTGGGTACCATAACTCTGACTTCAGAGCATTTATGATCAAGCAAGAGAGGGTTCTTGATTCACTTTATAGGAAGTACCAGAACTTAGTTATATGAGCTGACTTCGGTATTAATTTTGCATATGATTGTGCAAGAAAAAGGATGTTGGTACATCTTAACTCATATGATCTGATGCAGACTGTGTTTTTTTCAACTAGGGTACTGAGAAACAGTAGCACAACCATAGATAATATTTCTGTTCATTCTTCATTACGAGATGGGCATTCTGTTAGGAAAAGGGTGAATGGTCTTTCAGACCATGATGCACAAATTTTTACATTAAGATGCTTTTGTACGCAAAAAAATGTTACATAGAATTAAAAACTATATAGGAAAGCCATTCCAGCTGCAATAGAGAGTTGTTTATACCTCGTCAGGGAACAAGAGTGGCAGGATGTTTATAGTGCCAATAACATAGATGACAAATGTAATGCTTTCCTTAACACATTTCTCATGCTCTTTGAGAGTTGCTTTCCATTAGAACGTTCTAACCGGGGTTCTAGCAGTAAAATGCATTCTGGGTGTCTGACTAGTGGGATAAGGATCTCTTGTAGAAAAAAGTGGGAATTATATTAAAATGTTTGAAGTATTCACAAACAAGCTACAGTAGTCCAATACAAACAGTATTGTAAAGTGCTTAAAAATGTTGTTAGGGAGGCAAACAGTATGTGGTACGCAAATAGAATAGCTAATTCATATTATAAAATTAAAATCATATGGTCAGTTGCGTAGGAAGTGTCCGGTCAGCAGAACAAGGTCGGCAATATAAAGTCAGTTCGTAGTAAAAGTATTTATGTTATTGATAAATCAGATAGATGTACAGTATTTAACAATCATTTCTCTGAGCATTGCTGGTGAATTAAATAAAAACTCTCTTGGCAAATGCGTTCCCGAGATTTATGTCTGAAATACACCTCTGTGATACTGACAAGGGGGTGATTGACTCAATAATTGAATCACTGAAGACTAAGGACTCTCATGGATATGATGGAATATTAAAATGCTGTGCTGCACATGTTAGCCCTGTATATAGGCATATTTGTAATTTTTCCTTGAGGAATGGTCAACTTTCTGAATGATTAAAGTACTCACACTAAAGCCGCTTTATAAAAAGGGAGAAAGGATTAATGCAGACAATTTTAGACCTATTTCTATGCGATCAGCGTGTATGTAAAGATAATTGAGCATTTTGTATCACACAATTTGCTATCAAATGTACAGTTCGGCTTTAGAAGTGGTTTAACAACTGAAAATGCTATATTCTCTTTTCTTTGTGAGATACTGGATACGTTAAACAAAAGGTTTCGAGCGCTTAGCATATTTTTTTTATTTAACTAAGGCGTGCGATTATGTTGATTACAAAATATTGCTCCATAAGTTGGACCTTTACGGAATATGGGGAGTAGCTCACAATTGGCTTATTTACAGTGTTGAGACTGACTGTGATTTTGGGTCTGAGTGGAGTACAGTCAAATGGGGGGTGTCCCAGGGTTCAGTGTTAGGGCCACTCCTGTTCCTTATTTATATAAATGATATGCCCTCTAGTATTACGGGCAATTCTAAAATATTTCTGTTTGCTGATGACACGAGCGTGGTAGTAAAGGGTGTTGCGTGCAACGATGACTCGACTTCAAATAGTGAAGTTCATGACATAAGTTCATGGCTCGTATAAAATAAGTAACGCTAAATCACAGTAAGACTCTGTTTTTACAGTTTCTAACACACAATTAAAAAAAAAATCTGACTTTTTAATTTCACAGAATGGGCATATGATTAATGAAACTGAACAGTTCAAATTTCTAGGTGCTCAGATAGTCACTAAACTATTGTGTATAGCCCACTTTCTTGTTCAAAGACTTAATGCTGCCATTTTTCTATTTGAACGCTATCTGAAGTAAGTGATCGTTCGATACGAAAATTAATGTACTTTGCTTATTTTCATCCACTCATGTCGTATGGTATTGTATTTTGGGGTGACTCTTCCCATTCTAAAAGGATATTTTTGGCTCAGAAAAGGGCGGTAAGGGCAATAAGTGGTGTAAATTCACGAACTACTAGTCGACCCCTCTCCACTAGTCTGAGTATTTTGACATTGTCCTCTCAATATACGTAATCTTTACGCACGCTTCTTGTTAACAATATCGTCGTATTCCCAAGAACAAGCAGCTTTCACTTAGTTAATACTCTGCAGAAACCGAACCTGCATTTGGATCGGACTTCCTTAACTCTTGTGCAGAAAGGTGTGCAGTATACTGCTGCATCCATTTCCAATAAGCTACCACAAGAATTCATAAATCTTAGCAGTAATCCAAGTGCTTTCAAATTGAAACTGAAGAGATTCCTCGAAGGGTCACTCGCTCTATTTTGTTGAGGAGTTCCTAGAAAAATTTAGCTGATTCTTTTGCTACAAAATATTATTGATTGCGTTTACTTAAACTTATAGCTTGACTTTTTTTGAGTTCATAAAAATTTTATATTTATCTGTTATTACTTTTATGTTGTAATTTCATGTACTGACACGTTAAATGACCTTGGAGATGTGCTTCTCAATGTGGTCCTACAGAACTTGACGTGTAAATAAATAAATAAATTAACACATGTCCTATCATGATGTTCCTTCTTCTTGTCGGTGTTGTCAATATGTTCCCTTCCTCGACGATTCTGTAGGGAAACTTCTCGTCTCTCATATTATTAGGCCATCTATTTTTCAACGTCCTTCTGTACCACCACATCTCGACTACTTGGAATGTCTTCTGCCTAGTATTGTCCTACACAGCTTTTAATCAACCATCTCGAATCCTCAGCAGCAGGAAAGAGTAACCAATATTAGATCTGAAAACATAGTTTTAGAACCAAAAGTCAAACCTTCACGATAAAGAGTAGAATTCTGGAACTGTTGTAGTTAACGAAATGAAAACGATACCTGTTAAAGGAAACCATTTACCACTGATAGCACAGAACCCATATTCCTCTGGCAGTAAGCTTCATTTAATAGATGCATTAAGAGTTATTCGTTCGGCAACGTTTTTATCCTGACAAGTGATCCCGAGAGGTTGCGGATATTCCTCCGCGGTGTTCTTAAGCCGTGGTGCACGCTTCAGGTTCTCAGCCTGCTATCTTCACGAATCTACGAGGGAACCAACTGTGCTTGCACAATTTCAGGAACACGCAGCAAAGCTGTATCAGAAGACACAATCATCACCGCACGCCCCCATGCGAAGAATACCGAATGCTTTATGCTGCCCTTGGCACTTCCTGACAGGCAGTAGGACCATGCGAGTTTATTTTTAGTATGTATCACTTTAAGGCACGCTTGAAGACAGCCAGTACACCTAGACGTCCATACTACCTACCACCACAGATCAGATAACGGCAGACACATTTTCGGATAATTTACTCCATTCAAACGACCAACGGGAGCAACCTACCCAGAAGAAGCCTTCGAGCCAGCGGTCACCAAAACCCAGGCAATAATTACAGGCCGAACCACCCGCAGCTTCCAACCAGACGAGTTGCACCTTACCATATACGATCGTCGTATCCAGTTAACTAAAACATTAAACTATTTTGGAGTAATACTTGATCATTGAGTAACATGGAAGCTCCATCTACTAACCATTCGACAGAGCAGCCCACAGTAGACGAAAATTACTAAAACTATTTATCGACTGAACATGGGGATTTCACCCCTCCCCAAACATCCGCACGTTGATCGGACCCATCCTTCCCTTTATCACGCGCTAGGGATCCTCAAACGCCACGCACTCCGCCTAGCCTCTACCAGATTATAAAATTCGCCAGCCTATTCTTCCATCTTGAATACCTCCGAGTATCCTACGTTACCCGTAAACTTGATACTAACCACACACTAGCATATCCCCTGCTCACTGATACTGGTACTGTGACGCACTTCTAGCACCACATTTCCCAATGCTACATCTCCACACCCTTCACCCAACGGAACATTAATCGCCTTCCCGTACCCGACCATGTAACCCACCCTGATATATACACGTTCTACCAGATCTAGAAGGTTCCTTCCGTCCAGCCTCGTCAGGGCTCCCTTGCATTCCTATCCTCTCCACCCACTTCGTCAGTCTTGTTTCGGAGCCTCACCGTTCTTTCCGTTACCCAGTCCCTCCTCCAAACATCCACCCACATAGACTCCCTCCTAGACAATAAATGCTAAGTTCCCATGATACCCTTATCCCTGACAGTCTAAATTCACTGATCTCTTCACTTGTCTATGTCTCTATTTTAATCTGTCAACAGATCGCCTTTCCGTTTTATCTTATGTAATTGTGTATCTGTTTCTATATATTTGTGTGCAACACTTTTTCCTTTCATGAGTGTCTTTATTTTAATTAATAACCAAATGAACCTTTTATATTTTAACTTATGCAACTGACGATAGGTCTTTTATTGTAGAAAACGTTTATTTTTGCCAACCGCCATATCCAGCTGTTATATTATTTTTTTTAAATTTTTTAAATTGCATCCACTGACATCCCACTCCAGATCCATCTGGGGGAGCGGGGGGTGGGGGGGTGGGGGGGTGGGGGGGGTGGGGCGGAAGCGGACGAAATAAAAATGAACGGAAGAGAGCTCCAGCGACCATGCCACGGTGTCCCATCTGCTGGAGCACAGACGAGTCTGCACCAGGCCGCATCGCTCCGGTACGCCGCTCAGAAGCCGTCAGCGCTCTCCCTGGGACACAGTGCTACGGTGTAGCTGAGCAGCAGTGGTTACGTCACGACCTACCTGAGGATCTGCGTCACGATTCAGACCACGACAGACTCTTGTAGTTGCTACCTTCACACTGATATCAAGGACGATCATTTCTGTTATCGTTTCGCTGGTGAGACTGCAATAAATATTCATTCTCGAGTTAATTGTGGAATTATCAATCTATACGTGCAATACAGACTACCGTACAACCTACGGACATAAAACTATCTAGAGAATCTGCTACACAGATGAAGTATTCACGTTATCCTTGCTTGTCTCTGCCACAGTGTAATTGCCACACAAGTCATGTACAGATCACTGTATTTAGTTTCTGAACTATCTCCAAAAATACGTAACTGCAGTGCTGTTACTATTTTTCGGCCCTGTGGAGTTAAATACCACTACTACCATGGCTGTTCCGCATTGGCTGCGCAAGCCATGATATGTAGAGCTAAGCGAAAGACCACTGTGCAGCAGTGCCATCAGACTGTATCCAATTTGCGAGAAAAAAATTTTGGATTGAAAGTGTTTCTCAGCACATGAGGTCAGATATTCTGTTCAGAAAAGGAAAGGAGTAATATTAGGCCATGTGATCCAACTTGGACAGCTAATCAACTGTTCCTCGGTTTTGAAGACAATCATAATGAATTGAAATGGGAAGACGAACATCAACCCGAACATATATAAAGACAGCTTTATGAGATCCTTAAGTACTTAGTTGTAGAGACCGAATAAATAACTGGCTCCTTAGGTAACTGCCAGTTTGTGTCTCGCTGAGACTCCACGAAGCTTCACTGTCCATTTTCAAACTGAGAAAAAGTCTCCAAGGCCTCATTATTTTTGTCCAACTAAAGAATGGCATCACTAGATCCTAATGAACACGTTTCTCGAAAATTGACGTAAGTACAATAATTATCCATACAGATATTTACTGGAAAAAAACCCACTGTGGTTCCGAAACTTAATACCACTAAAATCGTTGGTACGTTATTAATTTGAAGAATTCATTCTCTACTTACTGTAGCAGCAAGCTTAGTTGCAGCTATGGCTGACATTTTTAATTCGACTCTGCTTAGTGTATCGTTGCTGTGTACAGCCACCTCTGTGGTCATTTCAACACTAAACAAGATAAAACAGTCTTAGGAGTCTACCTAAGCTCAGGAATGTGTTTCAGACATAACCGTTCCGCCTGAATTTACATAAAAAGTTTTCATACATTCATTGAGGGTGCCATCAATAAATTCGCTCAAAGCAATGTATTTTACATCCCTGTAAGTTACCATATTTAAAAAAAGGAATAAATGAAACATTACAACGGTAACAATCGATAAAATATAAACGTTCTGTAGCTGCTAACTTCCTTTTAGTACGAAAGACAGAATTTTGGTCTACATGTATACTCTATGGTAAATGATTCTTCTTTAAAAATGATTTATTACCTACTTCGGCATGAGGCAGAAATAGATAATAAAACTAATTTAAAAAGCGGTCACTGTTAGTCCCTAAGGCAGTCTCTGTGGGTCTTCTTGGTTTAAATTTGATGTTTTGTAAGTAGTGTAGCTTTCATGACAATCGCATGCTAGAAAATAGACCCAAGCCTGTTTGTTGTCTATAAAAAAGAACATCTCAATTACTGGTGCCACGAGAGCCCGAAAGCATCGCGGAGACACCGCACTGTCTTCTGAACACGGAGGCCATGCATTAATCCGGTACCTTTGTGAACGAATATTCTCACAAATTAAAAAAATAAATTGGGTAATTAATGGTCTCTGTTTCAGACATGACTATAATACTCTCTTTATGCATAAGTAGCATCAGAACATTTCATAACGAGGAAATTAATTCCTGGGAATGAAATAAGTAAGACTCGAGGCAGAATTTATTTTACGATTTTTTTTATTTCTTTCGTTATTGTGAAGCTTGTACATTTTGTTACAATAACGTTTGGAAGAAATTCTCTTCGCTGATATGTGATGGACGTTATGTGCCATGGTGTAATGTCTGCAGTCGGCTTTTATGACGAAAAGTTCAAATCAGTGACTCCGTGAATCTGCGGAAAAACCAAACACACCTGCATTAGTAAGAAGCATGAATACTATTGGTATGAATCAGATGACTTGACACTGAAATCTTTAAAATTAATATGCAAACATGGAGAAACGGTGGAAAGTTGAAATTACTGTTCAGCTGCTAAAACATATAAGACCATGAGATCGAAGAAAACAAACGCTCTATTGAAATATTATGGCAAAGAGAAAAGTTCTCGAACTGTCGGAGAGATAGAAGTCTTAAAAAAGTACAAATTGGTATAACTGTTAGGATCAAAAGCCATACACGATGACCAGTACTGTTTGAACAAGGTGATGCAGCTTCGGCAATAATGTGCATATATTTCACCACTGCCCGCAAATTAATATGCCAGCCGAAACTGGTTTTATATGTAAAATTATGGCGAGTTTGACAGACTACAATAATAAAATTAAAAATAAATGAGTATCGTCCGTAGCTGTTCCTATATATGTTTTGTCTAAAACCTAATCGGTGTGTTGGAAAAGGGACCATTTCCCAGAAAGTAAATTTTACAGGAGACACAAAAAAACCGATTTCACAACAGGTTTAAGCATTGTGTCGTAGAATTGCTCTACAGCAGTTGGCCTCAGAGTGAAACAATATACACCAATACAACTATAGTCATTGTCAGTAATCCAGTTGAATGTACTAGAGATGATTCTTTTTCGAATTATTACTTACTTTGTTAATATTAGATTGGTACAAATAATAACGTAAGACAGGTGACAGTTTCACCTGGGGGCAATTTTCTTTTCACGGATTTTCAAATTACATGTATTTTCTGTCTTTCGTTTAATGGTGAAAATGATATACAGTGGTGCTATAATATTCATTGTTTAATATTGCGTGTCACTATACAGGATGTCTGTTAATAAATGCGTAACTGAACTCTATGGTGTCATGTTTCTCTTGAAAAGGATCCAGAGAAAAACGTTTGATGAGAAAGGTGGGTGCCACCTCTATGGAATTTTGACGGAAAGAAAATACGAACCGAACATATAAACAATGTTTTTGTGGTGTCACCGCTAGACACCACACTTGCTAGGTGGTAACTTAAATCGGCCGCGGTCCTGTAGTACATGTCGGACCCGCGTGTCGCCACTGTGTAATTGCAAACCTAGCGCCACCACATGGCAGGTCACAAGACACGGACTCGACCTCGCCCCAGTTGTACGGACGCCATAGCTTGCGACCAGACGCACGAAGCTTTCCTCTCAATTGCCGAGAGACAGATAGAATAGCCTTCAGCTTAGTCCATAGCTACTACCTAGCAAGGCGCCATTTGTATCAGTGCTTATAGCTTACTACTATTCAAGAGATGTATTCCAACAAGAGAATAAAAGTTAAGTAACATCTACGTACTTTTCTTCTTATTCATTAATAAGTCTCATGTTCCAGAACTTCAAGCCCGTCTGCGTTAGTTTAGCGTGCACCTAGCTACCTCATTGTGTCTATGCTGAATGAGCTAGACACAACAGTTTTAATCTGTTTAATATTAATTCAAGAAATTTTGTTGGTTGGTTGATTTGGGGAAGGGGACCAAACAGCGAGGTCATCGGTCCCACCAAAAATCTTGTGCTCCGTTTTGTTACTGTGGGCTCATTGAATCTAATCAAAATCGAAGCACTTAATGGAAGCTGGGGACTCTCTGCTGTGGTGACGAAGAAAGATCAACGGACAGCATTTCCTGGAACACAAAATAGATTCTGCTGGCTACATTGAGAAGGGTGGTGCAATAATTTGCCGAAACTATGTAATCTGCTGGACCAACTGTATGAAAAAGTCACTGAGAAGACGTCACAAGTGGAGAAGAACATATTATTGTTTCGTTAGAATAGATTGACGTGCCCACAACTGTGTTTAATCAACAGTAACATTGAGATAATGAGGAAGAAATGGCAGTCATGAGTTTTACGTAAATTCCAGATACACGCATCAACAACTGCACTCCTGACTTTTGGAGTAATTACATTGTCTTTTAAGACGAATACATCGTAGAATAAATGAAACTTACCTGAAACATACACTTCCACTGCGAAGCGTAGAATTATTCTCGTTGCCGTAACACACCTTAATTAATATACTGTTAATAATGAGAGCGTTATCCTGATTAATGCAGTTTCCCAACTTGTTCAAGCAATACTGGTAGTGTATGACTCTTAAATATACTAGCTGTACTAAAATTTTAAGGTTTTGAGAAACTGATGGTTTTAAGAAAAAATTAGGCCACTCTTGCATAACTTACCCCGGCTTTGTTCTCAAACTGATGGCTTCACTGTACCTTGGGCAGCTTCACAACAGACGTTTGGTTCTGGTGCTGGTGTGTTGTAGCTTCACATTTTGTGATTTCTTTCATATGTTCGCTTCCGTGTGCTTAGTAAATCTTTGTAACAATTGTTTAGTAATAAATCGTTTCGTACAATGTACCAATGAACGCAAGAACAATCTCCCAGTCTCGATCCCAGGAAATCCCTGGCTTTGTGCTGCGAAACTGATTCTCAGGTCTGTTAACAGTGACGCAACAGCTGTATCATTAGACTCCCCCTATCGTGAAAGTTCCAACAGGTTCGCAGCACAATTTGGGGGGATTGTGCGTCAAAAGTTAGGTCTTCTTCTGAGTAGCTGCTGACGAAATGATGTACGACTAGCATTTCTTCTTCTTGCTATCGCTTAGCTATATCTTCTCCTGTTTTCTGAGGCAGATACCAGTCGCACTTGGAGTTGTTGTACGTAGACTCTACGAAAGAATCAGTCAACAAGGCCATTAATCGTTAGCTTTTGTTTTCAAGTAGAACACCAATAGTGTTAACAACAATATCGACGGCAGCAATACGCCCATAGAGATAAGGAAAATGGAATCAAGTTCATAGAATTCTTTGGGATTGGTAACCACAAAAATATTTTCGTTTTTAATTTTCGTGAAAGCGTGAGGCGACTGTGCAGAGGTCTCTGCTCTGTGCTTTATAGGAACTTCTGTAGTAAGGTCTAAGAGACTTTTTGTAGCTGTATCGATTTTTTGTTCTACGAGTAATTCTGTAACTGAATTTTTGGAGTCGATGTGATTTCCTGTAACCGTTCCCAAGTATGTCACAACTGTACTGACTTTTTGGTCTTCGACATGTAACTGTGTGAGAGAATTTTTGGAGTCGATCTCTGGCCCCGCAACCGTTTCAGAGGGCGTCACTGCCGTACTGACTTTTTGGTCTTCGATATGTAATTGCGTAACTGAATTTTGGAAGTCGATCTCTCGCCTTGTGTCCGTCTCAGTAGATGTCACGTGTTGCGGTGAATTATTCGAGGTATCAGAAGGCGACTGAGCGCTGGAAAGTTTGGCTGTTCCAGAGAACGCCTGCGAGTCATCACAGACGACCACCAGTGACGGATAAGATCGAGCGAGTCTCCGCTTGACGCCCCGGCAGTCGAGGCCGGGGTTGCCACTCAGGTGGAGGACCTTGAGAGCTGGCAGTCCTCGCAGGTCGCCGACATCGACGTCTGCGATGCTGCAGCGGTCGGCATCCACAGTCTCAACGGAATCGCTGACCAGCGCGGGCAGTCGACGGAGACCAGTGTTGCCAGACAGATCGACACGGCGCAGATGGCGGTTGCACTCGAAGCTGGAGGGGTCCACCTGATGAAGTCTGGAACAAACAGATGAGACCTCGACTACCGCTCCCTCTCGACGCCTAGGAGGAATTTTTCTAATATATGAGAAATTAAAACTATGAAAAATCTCAGCTATTATGTAGCTTCTAACCAGATAATCAACAATGCAGCACTTGATACGTGAACAAGAGGAATGGTGTGACTAAGATTATTATTTTACGATTAAAATAAGCTGCTGGCAGTTGAAATTGCAGCACCGTTACCGAAGACTGTGCCGCTAAAGCGGAGTTATTGAACGTAGTTTTCCGAAATTCCTTCACCAGGGAAGACGAATGGAATATTCCAGAATTTGAAACACAAACAGTTGCTAGCATGAGTTTCTTAGAAGTAGATACCTTAGGGGTTGCGAAGCAACTCAAATCGCTTGATACGGGCAAGTCTTCAGGTCCAGATTGTATACCGATTAGGTTCCTTTCAGATTACGCTGATACAATTGCACCCTACTTAGCAATCATATACAACCGCTCGCTCACCGATAGATCTGTACCTACAGAGTGGAAAATTGCGCTGGTCGCACCAGTGTTTAAGAAGGGTAGTAGGAGTAATCCATCGATTTACAGACCTATATCATTGACGTCGATATGCAGTAGGGTTTTGGAGCATATATTGTATTCAAACATTATGAATCACCTCGAAGGGAACGATCTATTGATACGTAATCAGCATGGTTTCAGAAAACCTCGGTCTTGTGCAACGCAGCTAGCTCTTTATTCGCACGAAGTAATGGCCGCTATTGACAGGGGATCTCTAGTTGATTACGTATTTGTACATTTCCGGAAAGCTTTTGACACCGTTCCTCACAAGCCACTTCTAATCAAGCTGCGGGCCTATGGGGTCTCGTCTCAGTTGTGCGACTGGATTCGTGATTTCCTGTCAGGAAGGTTGCAGTTCGTAGTAATAGACGGCAAATCATCGAGTAAAATTGAAATGATATCAGGTGTTCCCCAGGGAAGCGTCCTGGGACCTCTGCTGTTCCTGATCTATATAAATGACCTGGGTGACAATCTGAGCAATTCTCTTAGGTTGTTCGCAGATGATGCTGTAATTTACGGTCTAGTAAGGTTACCCGAAGACCAGTATCAGTTGCAAAGCTATTCAGAAAAGATTGCTGTATGGTGTGGCAGGTGGCAGTTGACGGTAAATAACGAAAAGTGTGAGGTGATCCACATGAGTTCCAAAAGAAATCCGTTGGAATTCGATTACTCGATAAATAGTTCAATTCTCAAGGCTGTCAATTCAACTAACTACCTGGGTGTTAAAATTACGAACAACTTCAGTTGGAAAGACCACATAGATAATAGTGTGGGGAAGGCGAACCAAAGGTTGCGTTTCATTGGCAGGACACTTAGAAGATGCAACAAGTCCACTAAAGAGACAGCTTACACTACACTCGTTCGTCTTCTGTTAGAATATTGCTGCGCGGTGTGGGATCCTTACCAGGTGGGATTGACGGAGGACATCGAAAGGGTGCAAAAAAGGGCAGCTCGTTTTGTATTATCACGTAATATAGGAGAGAGTGTGGCAGATATGAAACGCGAGTTGGGATGGAAGTCATTAAAGCTAAGACGTTTTTCGTCGCGGCGAGATCTATTAACGAAATTTCAGTCACCAACTTTCTCTTCCGAATGCGAAAATATTTTGTCGATCCCAACCTACATAGGTAGGAATGATCATCAAAATAAAATAAGAGAAATCAGAGCTCGAACAGAAAGGTTTAGGTGTTCGTTTTTCCCGCGCGCTGTTCGGGAATGGAATGGTAGAGAGATAGTATGATTGTGGTTCGATGAACCCTCTTTCAGCACTTAAATGTGAATTGCAGAGTAATCATGTAGATGTAGATGTAGATGAGGACCGTCAATGAGGCATCCAACCCATGTCTAATTGACACGGAGTCTACTGCATGCTTGGAATTCAATTGATTAACATTTCAGTGCACAATGTGGGAGTAGTAATGCAACACATTTATTAAAAATGCGAAATTTATTGTGGGACATTGCGAAATACTCCGGCTTCAGCCCCTATAGTTTCATGAAGTTCCCATAGGTGGCGGCGCTATATGTAGCCTTCAAAATGGCGTCCGTAATGGAGGTGCGATCCACGCAGATACTCCCCATTGGTTTCTTTTGGCGGAAAACCAGAGCATGGGAGATACGCACCTGCAGAATGTCTACGGAGACCTGTCTGTGAACAAAAAGCACGGTGAGTCGTTGGGCGAGGCGTCTGACATCGTGGCAATATAGTCTCGCAGACCTGTCCAATCTCACGCGTATCAGACGGACGAGCACAACTGTGCCTCCTGCAGTATTGCATGTGCGGGTACGCTAGTTCGATGTGACGACAGGTCATAATCAAACACATCGCTGCACAAGCGGACATCTCCGTTGGCAGTGCTGACACACTCGTTCGCCGCTTGGGGTACTCAAAGCCCGCTGGCTTCTTCGCCGCATAACAGAAGAACACAAAGGTCAACGAAAGACCATCTCAGCTGAATTCTTATGCGTTACGAGGGTGATCGTTACAATTTTTTGTCGAACATCCTCACAGGCGATGAAATATGGGTTCATCACTTCGTACCGAAAACAAAACGGCAATCGACTCAGTGGCGCCACATCGCCTCTCCTCTGAAGAAAAAGTTCAATGCCGCACCCTCAACCGGAGAAGTTAAGGCTACGGTCTTCTGGGACTCTGAAGGACTTATTCCGTATGAAGTCCTCCTTCATGGTACAACGATCAAGTGTACTGTCCTACCCTCAGGAAATCGTTGAAACGACTTCAGCGCGTTCGTCACCAGGGAATGTTATTCATCCACCATATAGCCTGGATTTCGCATCTTCCGATTTCCACCTGTTTGGCCCAATGAATAATAAACTATGTCGGAAGCAGTGCGAGGATGATGGGGAATTTATTAATGGGGAAGTTTTTGATGCAGCCAGACGTTGCCTCTGACATCGGCCGGTAGTGTGGTACCACGAGGGAGTATAGGCCTCCCCACTAAGGTGGCGTAAGGGTGTCACACTGAATGGAAATTGTAGCCGAAAGACTGCGGAATAACATGGTGTATTGGAATTCTGAATAAAATCAACTTGCTTACAGACAAAAAAAAATATTGCACTTCCTCTTGTAGATCTGTTATATATATATATATATATATATATATATATATATATATGTGTGTGTGTGTGTGTGTGTGTGTGTGTGTGTGTGTGTGTGTGTGTGTGTGTGTGTGTGTGTGTGTGTGTATGCCTGGGATCCCCCAGAACCCTGCATCGATTTCAATCAAATTTAGCACAGAAACAACAGAAACGACATGCCTAACGAGTAGTGGCGCTATAATACCTCCAGAAGGAGTGGAGGCATGGGAAAAACCGTGTTTTCCCATCCCCTGCCGCATAGGCTGCCATGCACACCAGACATGCGTGGGTATGGTATTGGACAGCCACACCAACCTGTTTTGCTGAGAACCCTACATGTCAATAGCAAGAAACGGTTTTCCAGTCCTGCGTGATAGGCATTTTGTGTTGGAGTAATATCGGCCTTCTCTATCAATCTGCTTTGCATGGCAGTCTGCATGTCAAAGGCAAATATATACAGCCCATGCTACATGGACGGCATGCTGTGCTTTACTGAACTGTATTTCAGGGGCTAGCATGCTAATGAGCATGGCTAGGGACAGTTTGAGATGGATAGAGGGAGAGGAGGAAATGTATAGAGGGGAGGGGAACAGGAGGAGATGCATGAGGCAGTTGGAAGGTGTGCAGGGCTAATAGACAGGTGGAAATGGAAGAGGGCAAGGCGGAAAGAGAGAGGGGGAGAGAGATATGGTCACAATGAAACGAAGATACTGTCGGAGAGATGCGTTGAAAAGTGGACAAAGAGACGCTGGAGCAGATGAAGAGACACAGAGATTTGGGAGGTGGAGATAAACAGAGGTGGGAGGAAGAGGTGGAGAGAGGGAGGAGAGCGTGTGTTCAGTATAAGTGTGGAATCAATACAAAAGGTGGAGCCACGGGAAAAAACTTAATTCTCGATATAGGAAAAGATCACACAGTGGGGTTTTCATTCAGAAATCGCATTTGTATGTTGGTTATGACTGTGTTATGTCTCGTGTAAGAAGGAGTAATGGAAATCAGCACATGTCAGAATAAGCATCAAGAAAGTGGCGTATCAAGCCTACTGTTTGTTGTACGGCTGTATCGTATCTCATACCGGTCAGGATCGTGGGAATATGGAACATGGTGGAATATGGAATAAATCGTTTCAGAAAGACCATAATTGACGCCATGTTGGGTGAAATGCCAGCATGGTAACCACAGCAGCGGCTTCCACTGACATGATGGTAGAGAGAGATGAGCCAGCAGTGGTGCAACCGATATTGAAAACAGGAGTAGCACCTTATCATCTTTTCAGAAGTCGCAGTTTGCATACAGCATCACGATCAAGGCACTTGGTCTACGGAGGCCCTGAGGAGAATGAACTTTGCCAGACTGTGTTCGTCAGAGTCATACGTGCCAAATAGTTGTTGTTTGGAGTACCACTGAGCACAAAACGCGCATACTTTGGGTTCGCTTATCTGGTACATGTCATAGCGGCTGCAACGTTCCTGTCATGTTAAAGCTGATACCTGTGCCCTTTCTTCGAGGTGTCTGTGACGTCATCTTTGAATAAGGTAATACAAGGATACACACCGCTGATGACATGCTGACCTGTCACCTCCAGCGGTCAGTGTGACTGTCATGCGAAGGGTCCAGCTCCGCTTCCCAGTCGAGTCGAAGATTTCATTCGCTCTAAGTGTCGTCCTCATCATTGTTTTATCATCATCGACGTGCAAGTCGCCGAAGTGGTGTCAAACAAAAAGACTAGCCGTAGGCGACCGTAAATGCTATACAACCATCTCATTCCATTTGCGCTGATCTAGCTCGGTACAGAGAGTGTTCTGTTGCTTCTCAGGCCAGCTCGTTCTCCAGATCTCTCACCAGTGGAATACATCTGGTTGTGGCACGCCACCAAACGCCAGCCCCTAAGACTGAAGAACTCTGGAGTTGAGTCGATGGAGCATGGAATCGTGTATCTGTCATACTAGGTGTTTCAAGCGGTGTCCAACCAGGTTAGAGCCACTGAAGCTGCCAGTATTATGGGATAACGGTATGCAAATATACAATTGTCGTTGGAACTAGACGCATGGCATATTCCATTTCAATATTTCGAGATCCACAGCATCAAAAGTCTGCCGAGAATATAAAATTCCAAGAATTGCCTTCACCATGGTCAACGAAGTAGCCGCCGGCCTTCATTTAACGACTGAGAGCAACGGCGTTTGCATAGAGTTGTCAGTGCTAAGAGCCAAGCAACATTGCGTTAAATAACCGCAAAAATCAATGTGGGATGTACGACGAACGAATCCATTAAGACAGTGCGGCGAAATCTGACGTTACTGGGCTATGGCGGCGGATGACCGACACGAGTGTCTTTGTTAACAGCAGGCATCGTCTGCAGCGCCTGTCCTGGGCTCGTGAACATATCAGCTGGAACCTAAACGACTGGAAAACCGTGATCTAGTCAGGTGAGTTCCAGTTTCAGTTGGTAAGTGCTGACGGTGCGGTTCGAGAGCGGCGCAGGCCCTACGGACCGACGGACAGAACTTGTCAACAAGGCACTGTGCAAGCTATTGGTGTGGTCAGTATTTACATGGAATGAACTGTGTCTTCTGACCCAACTGACCCGATCATTGACTGGAAATGATTATGTTCGGCTGCTTGTAGAGCATTTGCAGCCATTCATGGACTTCATGTCATTTTTATGGATGACAATGCGCCATGTCACCGCGATTTGTTTGAAAAACAGTATGGACATCTCGAGCGAATGATTTGGCCACTCACATTGCCCGATATGAACCCCACCGAACCTTCACAGGAAGTAATTGAGAGATCAGTTCGTGCACAGAATCCTTTACTGCCAACAATTTCGCAATTATGAACGGCAACTGAGGCGGAATGGCTCAGTATTTCCGCAGGAGACATCCAACGGCTTGTGGAGTCCATGCCACGTCGAGTTTCTGCACTATGCCGGGTAAATGGAGGTCCAACACGTTTTTAGGGGGTACCCCATGTTCTTTGTCACCTCACCAACAAGCAGTGTGTTGAAATGTCGTGTGGCGAGGGCCTCCCAACGGGTAGATCTGATCGCCTGAGCCTTTTGAGGTGATGGCACTTCGGCGACTTGCGCGTCGATGAGGATGAAATGATGGTGATGAAGGCGACACAGACACCCAGCCCCTGAGCGGAGAAAATCTCCAACACGAACCCAGGGCCCGCGGCATGACGAGCCAGCGCGGTGTCCGCTTAGCTACGGTGGCGGACACAACAGTGTATTGTAACAAAGTATATAATAGCTCATATCAGTGAAACTGCCCGATATCCCAATGACTGAGGATCGACAGATCGATAGCTTTGAATATATACATATCAAACAAAGTTTTTCATCACCCCGGTTCCCTGAACTCCTTAAGATGACGTTGACTGTGGATATTGGATCACAGACACAGTCCAAAGATGTAAAAAACCATTCATGAGCAGCGCCTATTAGACGGAGGTGGTCCGACAGCCGATCAGTTACAGTCATTTCACCAGCAAGAAGGTACACGGTTTGTGTTGTTTGTAGTTCAGCCATGCCTAGATGGTCAATACCGCGGTTCGATCGCAGCCGCATTGTTACTTTGTGCCAGGAAGGAATGTCAACAAGGGAAGTGTCCGGGAGTCTCGGAATGAACCAAAGCGATGTTGGTCGGACATGGAGGAGATACAGAGAAACTGTCGATGACATGCCTCGCTCAGGCCGCACAAGGGCTACTATTGAAGTGGATGACCGCTACCTACAGATTATGGCTCGGAAGAACCCTGACAGCAACGCCACCATGTTGAATAATGTTTACAACGTGGTACAGATGGGTCCAACAACATGCCGCATGGACCGCTCAGGATTGCCATCATTTTCTCTTCACAGATGAGTGTCGCATATGCCATCAACTAGACAATCGTCGGAGACGTGTCTGGAGGCAACCCGGTCAAGCTGAACGCCTTAGACACATTGTCTAGCGAGTGCAGCAAAGTGGAGGTTCCCTGTTGTTTTGGGGCCGGCTGTTGTGGCCGATCGGTTCTAGGCACTGCAGTCTGGAACCGCGCCACCGCTACAGTCGCAGGTTCGAATCCTGCCTCGGGCATGGATGTGCGGGATGTCCTTAGGTTAGTTAGGTTTAAGTAGTTCTACGTTCTAGGGGACTGATGACCTCTGATGTTGTCCCATAGTGCTCAGAGCCATTTGAACCATTTTTGTTGCTTTGGGGTGGCATTATGTGGGGCCGAACGGCCTTGCCGCAATGGATACACCGGTCCCCGTGAGATCACAGAAGTTAAGCGCTGTCGGGAGTGGTCGGCACTTGGATGGGTGACCATCCAGGCCGCCATGCGCTGTTGCCATTTTTCGGGGTGCACTCAGCCTCGTGATGCGAATTGAGGAGGTACTCGACCGAATAGTAGCGGCTTCGGTCAATAATACCATCATAACGACCGGGAGAGCGATGTGCTGACCCCACGCCCCTCCTTTCCTCATCTTCCACTGAGGATGACACAGCGGTCGGATGGTCCCGGTAGACAACTCGTGGTCTGAAGACGGAGTGGTTATTACGTGGGGCTGACGTACGCCGCTGATAATGGAAGCGGCCGTAACGGCTGTAGGATAAGTGAATACCATCCTCAGACTGATAGTGCAACCATATCGGCAGCATACTGGCGAGGCATTCTTCTTCGTGGACGACAGTTCGCAACCCCATCGTGCACATCTTGTGAATGACTTCCTTCAGGATAACGAAGTCGCTCGACTTGAGTGGGCAGCATGTTCTCCAGACGTGAACGCCGTCGAACATAGATTGGATAGGGCTGTTTATGGACGACGTGACCCAGCATCCACTCTGAGGGATCTACGCCGAAACGCCGTTGAGGAATGGGAAAATCTGGATCAACAGTTCCTTGAACTTGTGGATAGTATGCCACGAAGAATACAGGCATGCATGCATACATACAAGAGGACGTGCTACTGGGTATCAGAGGAGCCGGTGTGTACAGCAATGTGGACCACCATCTCTGAATGTTTTGCTGTTTGGTGGAACAACATACAATGTAGGGGGCCATAGACACGGGTTCCCAGGTAGATGCCGTGTTTCTTGACGTCCGCAAGGCGTTCGATACAGCTCCCCACAGTCGTTTAATGAACAAAGTAAGAGCATATGGACTGTTAGACCAATTGTGTGATTGGATTGAAGAGTTCCTAATATAGCAGGTCAGCAACTGGAAGCAGTCAATTCCATAAATTATCTGGGAGTAGGCATTAGGAGTGATTTAAAATGGAATGATCGTATAAAGTTGAACGTCGGTAAAGCAGATGCCAGACTGAGATTCAGTGGAAGAAACCTAAGGAAATGCAATACGCTTCTTCGCCCACTGCTGGAATGCTGTTCGGAAGTGTGGGATCCGTACCAGATAGGGTTGATAGAAGAGATAGAGAAGATCCAACGGACAGCAGCGCGCTTCGTTGCAGGATCATTTAGCAATCGCGAAACCGTTACGGAGATGACAGATGAACTCCAGTGGAAGACTCTGCAGGAGAGACGCTCAGTAGCTCGGTACTAGCTTTTGGTGAAGTTTCGAGAACATACCTTCACCGAGGAGTCAAGCAGTATATTGCTCCCTCCTACGTATATCTCGCGAAGAGTCCATGAGGATAAAATCAGAGAGATTAGAGCCCACACAGAAGCATACCGACAATCCTTCTTTCCACGAACGATACGAGACTGGAATAGAAGGGAGAACCGATAGAGGTACTCAAGGTACCCTCCGCCACACACCGTCAGGTGGCTTGCGGAGTATGGATGTAGATGTAGATGTAGATGCATGGTTTTCATGAGCAATGAGAAGGGTGGAAACGCTGTTTATACTGATCTCTATTCCGGTTTGTGTACATCTTCCGGATATCTCGGAACCGAGATGGTGCAAAACTTTTTTGATGCGGGTATTATTTGTTTCCGCTCAGCCATAAGAATGCTTATCTCATTCTATGCCTCAGGTGGCGCGCCCACCTGTTGTTGCTCAAGTCGAGGACGGTGAGAGCTGCGAGCGAGCAGAGTGCGCGTGCCGCGACGCTGGTGAGGGCGCCGTCCGTGACGGAGAGCAGCCGGAGGCGCCGCAGCTGTCGGCCGCTGAAGGCGTCGCCGCGGAGGACCCGGATGCCCGTCCCGGAGAGCTGCAGCGTCTGCAGCGTCGCAGGCAGCAGGCGCGGGGGCGCCGTCACGCGGGGGCCGTAGCAGGCGAGCGCGACGTCTGCGTAATGGGCGGAGACCCAGCGGCAGGGGGGCGAGGCCGCCAGGGAGCCGCCGGCAGCGACCAGCAGCGCCAGCAGGAGGGGGACGAACCGCGACCGGAAGTACTGTGCAGCAGACAGCGAGTGTCGGTGCGCGCCAGTTCAGGAGTGAGGGTGCCAAAGTGGGTCACCATTTGCTCTAGGTTTCCTGTATTTGCGGACGTGACTCCACCAGTGGTCGGTCACATGCAATGGTCCACGAACACACGAATCACTCCACAATGAGATTTTCACTCTGCAGCGGAGTGTGCGCTGATATGAAATTTCCTGGCAGATTAAAACTGTGTGCCGGACCGAGACTCGAACTCGGGACCTTTGTCTTTCGCGGGCAAGTACTCTACCAACTGAGTTACCCGAGCACGACTCACGCCCCGCTCTCACAGCTTTACTTCTGCCAGTACCTCGTCTCCTACCTTTAAAACTTTACAGAAGCTCTCCTGCGAACCTAGGCAAAGGTCACGAGTTCGAGTCTCGGCCCGGTACACAGTTTTAATCTGCCAGGAAATTTCACACGAGTCACTCGATTGCGAAAAGCCGATCTCGAAAGAGTCTTCACAGAAAGTAGTAGTCTCTGGCGGCTGGTGACCGCGTGCTAATTTGCCACAGCACTCTGTAAATGTCATCCAGAAAATTTCCCATATAGCATTTGACGTTCATTTAGACCCCACACCCATCATAGTGATACCAAACGCGTTTCATAACAACTGACTGTAAAACTGTGAATCCAGTCTCATCCTTAAACAATGTGAAAACGACATCTGTCCCCTGCAAGTAACATTCGTTGCTGGCACCATCCTAGTTTGTCCAAAAACTCTGAAACAAAAGCGTTCGACAAATAAACCAGGTTCTCAGTTGCCACGAGACCTGTCGACACCTCTCTTCATCACAAGTCCCTACACCTACACCTACACCTACGTCTAATTGTTGGAGACATCACGAAATTCATGATCGGTGGAAGTATTCTTACATTCCAAAGACCACACAACGTCCAACAAATGTCACTGCTGCCCATTCCGCATTTCATTCATACCCTCAAGCCGACTATCCCTGTAATGTTCACACCCCTTTTCAACGAACACAGCCATTTCTTCTGAAACCTGTTCTGAGCTGAATCACTGACGTTATACCACAATGCCACCATTACAGCGTCCTCAACACAAGTACCTTCTCCCAGACAATATTTAAAATATATTTATGCATACTCTGTCCAAATACAATACGTTAATCCATAATGATACATTTCGTCGAGCTTATCATACAATCTGAACTTATCCACATGTACAAAACTTAGCTGATAATCCAATTCCCATAGCTTATGAAGGAGATGCTATTGGCGACCAGATGAGCCACCAGGCAGGACCACAACGACTGTTCGGTATGCCCACTAAAAGCCTCAACCTTACTCATTTCTTCCAAATTTAAAACTTCCATAGTTTATTCTATGCAAATCTTAATGACGGAGTTAGTATACGAATACCACCCAAGATGATGTAATACCGCTCGTGCTGCATGCTCATCCTGGTAGCGATCCACAGCTCAAAAAAATATTACTCCCATAGTAATTACAAGGATTACTAAAAATTCACAGATAATTAAATAGGAAACCATTTCCTAATGTCTAACTTCTCTGACGATAGTCGTTATGTTGGTTGTTTCTTGGAACAACTCTTGACATGCCGCAATGTCCTACACCCCAACTGCACATATCTGTCTGCATCCACCCAAAATGTTTCACGAGCTCTACTACTCACACTTGAGTCGCTCCGATATCACGTTCCTTTCTACGAACTCGTCACAGACACATTTTTATTCCAGTTGCGATCACAGAAGTGCACAGCGAATTACTAAAAGCAGTATGTCAAATAGATGTTTCACAAAACATACAATACTGCTACTTGTCACCAGTTATTACTTGTTGTACCTGAGAGGATGTTCTCATTTATCTACAGAATTCATTACCTCCCTCTACGATGTGGTCTTCCACGCAGGGTCCTACCCTAAGCCATGAGGTCACTCCCATCCCACTGTTCATTACACCCGGAAAACCTCCTGGTGATAGTTCCCACACCAACATAGCAGCATAACACTGCCTCCCCACCTTTACAACATCCATCCCCACCCAAAAAAATCCGTCGAAATGACACAGTAATGGCAGAATTCACACCCATGGCTCTAACAAAACTCTAAGAAAAGGCGATAATACAGAATGTATGAACTACCAGGTAACTTAAACCCAACCAGCAGTGCACCGAACTCACGCCTTCGTTCCCCGTCAGAACTCGAAATTTCAGTCTTTGAAGTGATGAATTATTCCAATTTTCTGTTCTTATAGTTTTCCGAAATACAGGCACACACACACACACACACACACACACACACACACACACACACACACACACACACACACACACACACCCCTCAGCCCTCCCTCAGACTTCTTGACACCCCAGGCTCTTGATGAGAGTTAACATAACGCGTTAATTGCTTCCATGGACCTGCCTCCGTGAGGCACAGACGGCTAATGAGAACTTCCTCTAATGCTTGTAATGAGTTGGAGAACAATTCAGTCGTGTTCGGATGGTGCCTGGATTCAAATCTCTGTCCGGCCATCTCCATACCGATTTCCAGTGATTTCTTTAAATCGTTTTGACAAATACTTAGATATTACCTAGTCTATTACTTCCCTTATCTTTACGTAAAAGATATAGTACTATAGAAGTAAAACACAAATCTGCCTGTTTACATATCGAGTGATCACGATGTGAACAATTCTTTACGGAAAGCAAAACTACTTATAATGAAAGTTAAATATTCGTTTTCTTTGAAATCTGTCCTCTCTAACAGTACACAAATCATATGAAGATACTTTGAAAACTCTAAAATGGGATATCCTGACATCTGGTATTCAGGAATCAGCCAGATCGAAGGATCAGTTAATTTGCTGTATATGTTTCTGACTGATTTCATGAAGCTTGGTTCACGAATACTACGCTGTAACATGTCAGCGACAAGATCAGACGAAACGGGCCACACACTGAGGGTGAGAAAGGAAACAAACCGTATCGTTTTAAAGGAACTATCACACCATTAGATTGATTTAAGAAAACTACGAAGGCAAATCTGTGTGAACCGAATTTAATTTCATCCCACTCCTCTGGATTGTACAAGAGAAGGTAATAACGAAAGCTGGTGTTTAATACCCTGCTGACAACAGGGGTCATCTAAGACGGACAAAAAGCTCGGATTTTGAGAGAACGGCAGGTGAAACAAGTCGCCATCAGTGTCTTTCAACGTACTGTCAGAAAATTGCTTAATCGTTCTACTAAGGAACTTTCCGTTAATGTAAAACAGTTTTAATCTACATGGTTAAGAAAAGCAAGTTGGTTGACCTCTTTACATGTTTAGGAATCAAAAGAAAATAAGCAAGAATGAAGTTGGATACTTACCATTTGGAGGTAGTTTTCTAATGTGTGAAGCTACAACACACCAACTCTAAGCACCAGAACCAAATGTAACGTGACCTTACTTTTCATTTGCCTTATATAGAAAGAAAGCCGATAAGTGCTGATAAATACTGATAAAATCCTGCTCAGCGACGTTAAGGAGGACGTCTTGGTGGGGCTTATCTCCAAGAGTCAGATTAATGGCCTCCACACGACCAGTGTCACGATTTTGTGACTGTTGCTTCACTTCGAAGACAGCTGTGATGCGACTCCTGACGCTTGTCAGTCTTCTGCAAGTCTCTTGATCTCTGTACAAGTGCTGCAAGCTACATACACTCTTCCTCTACTCTTTCATCCCATTGCCCTGGCAGTCTATTTTCACTTTTAGTTACTATGAAGCTCTTCTCTCCCCAGTTCTCCGCACTACTTCTTCACCAGTTACTCGGTGTATCCACTGAATCATTGGTATTCCTCTGTAACTATGTATTTCCATAGCTTCCGATTTCGTGACTGATTTGTTGTCAACGTTTCATTCCCGTAACGGGCTACTCTCCAGAAAGTGCTTCAGTAAAAGACTTCTTAACACTTAAATTTATAATCAGTTACTTTGCTGCCCGAATAGCAAAACCCGACTATCACTTTTAGTCTATCACTATCTACACTCACTACAGTATGATTTAATTCGAGTATTTTCCAGTACACCACTGGTTTAGTTGCTAACCATTCTATAACCTCTTTTAATGGCTCTAAGCACTATGGGACTTAACATATGAGGTCATCAGTCCCCTAGACTTACAACTACTTAAACCGAACTAACCTAAGAACATCACACACATTCATGCCCGAGGCAGGATTCGAACCTGCGACCGTAGCAGCAGCGCGGTTCCGGACTGAAGCGCCTAGAACCGCTCGGCCACAGCGGCCGGCTAACCTCTTTGAAAGACACAGCCAGTGACTCTGGCATGTACCCTACTACGATTCCACCGCGTCCGCTGCGATTGTTCGGAGCTCCAGTTATGTCCTCTACCACTACAAGGGCTAAAACAAATCTATCTAGCATGGCCGTCAATGCTGACACGCTTTTTTTTTTTTTTGTAATCGTTGCTACGCTATTAATACGAAAAGTTCCATGTAAGTTGTGCCTTCCGCGCTTATTTGCTTTTCCTGACAGACCTCTCTAAAAGGACGCTGAGGCGCGAAGCAAGTTGTGCATATGAACTACGCAGAAGAGTTGCAGGCGAAATAGTCTCAAGATAGACGTGGAAACAGGAAGTGGTGGGCAGTGGATGGACTTTCAGCCTCTGACTCCATTACCAATTATGTCGAATACATAGTTTTGTCTCTAAGAGTGATGTAGTTGCTTTTATTTCGATCTAATGTTTTCATTCAAGTTTAAACCAATAACTTATACGCAGTGGTTAGCACACTGGACTCGTATTCGGGAGGACGACGGTTCAATCCCGTCTCCGGCCATCCTGATTTAGGTTTTCCGTGATTTCCCTAAATCGTTTCAGGCAAATGCCGGGATGGTTCCTTTGAAAGGGCACGGCCGATTTCCTTCCCAATCCTTCCCTAACCCGAGCTTGCGCTCCGTCTCTAATTACCTCGTTGTCGACGGGACGATAAACACTAACCACCACCACCAATAACTTATACCAACTACAAGGCCTTCAAAATAACAATGTTATGATGTATATTGTTATAGTGGGGGAGGATGCTGTATCTGCAGTATAGTATACCCACGAAGACATGAAGTCTGCTGTCGGTGTTTCAGTCCAGAGGTCGATTTTAGAATCTCGTGGAGGAACGCGCAACAGAGGCTGCCACAGGAAGACTAGTTTCCTGAATTTTCTGCTGTTTTTGTTGTTGTGAGACGTGAGGTTATGCTTTGTGCAGCGTTTGTAAATATCTGGAGTTCTACGTATTTCAATTCTCTATAATATACTAAAGCTACTGGGAGAACAGTGTTAATTCTTCTGTGACAAAGTTTTATGAATTGTAGAATTCTGTATATTTGTAAAATCTGTTACGTATCGTGTGGACGGTCAGGCCATACTTCAGCAATTGTGCACCACGTTAAAGTTGGAGACAAAAAGTCTTCAGACCAACGGAAAAGGTGATATTTGGGAATGAGTTCAGTTTCTTTACTTTATTCACAAATTTACATGTTCTGAAAACGGAAATTTGTGATAGTTGTCAGAAGCTTTCATTTCAAAATGCTTTTAAAATGTACCCCACTTTTCATAATATTTTTTTGAAATTTGATTTCACTTTCTGATGAGTCGTTTGTAGTAGAGTAATTATGTAACACACAAATTATTAAGTACAGTATTGACAAGATTTTTCTCGATTGCCACAGTTTCAATCTTGAACAAAGCATATATTCCTACGTACATGACCATGTTCTACCTAGCAACAGCTCTGCACGTATCGGAAAACCTTGTGTCTGAGGAGCAATTTTTACGATTTAAGAAGACTGAAGAGAAAGCTAAATATTTCAAAACAGAACAAGAAAATAAATTAACCTTATACCACAGAGGTGGAAGTCTGAAAAATGTTCCATGTTATAACATTATCCCCTATATGGATTTCGAAGAAAGAGATCATTTGCTATTGGAAAGCAACGAATGTTATTTGAAAGCTACGATGAAGTCCGTTACGAATTGAGGAAAATAAGAAACATTCTAAGGCCCTGTTTTAGCTACCTGTAATGGTACTCACATCAAGTAATGTGATGAAAACAAGGGAAACTTAAATTTGAAATACTGGAGTTGATTTCAATTCCACTCCGTTAGAAGCAGTAAAAATGGCTAGTCCAGTGCTAATGAAGTATCAGCCGCTCAACATGGTCATTGGTAAGCCTTTGGGATGAAGTACGTTTCAGTCAACAGTTGGAGTTCCCTCAGCCAGATCTCGGGATGTTTTAATAGTTCTCTCTTGTTCTGTATACAAGATCAGCTGGATATCACACCGTCTTAGCAGCTGAAAAGCTGTCTTGGGCGAAACATCACGCCACGTTGTTGCAGTATTTCCTGATAAATCGACTCAGCAGTTGTATTATCATCCACAACACGTGATATGGCTCGCCCATTATCTCGTAGAAGTGGCAACGCAGCAGCAGGCGCAACGAGTTCTGCCTCTAATCTAGCTGCACACTACACAAGCCACCGTGTTGTGCGTGGTGGGGAGTGCCTTGTATCACTACCCCAACCTGCTCCAATCGCAAATAGAGCGAAGCAGAGACGACCGTCTGTATGCTTCTGTACGAGCCTTAATGCATCTCATGTTAGTGGTTCTTATACGAGATCTTCATTGGCGGCAGTAGAATCGTTCTGCAGTCAGCTTCAAATGCCGATTCTCTAAATTTTCTCAGTAGTGTTCCTCGGAAAGAATGTCTGCTTCCCTCCAGGGATCCCATTTAAACTCCTAATGCATCTCCTTAACACTTGCGTGTTGTTTGAACCTACCGGCAACATACACTCCTGGAAATTGAAATAAGAACACCGTGAATTCATTGTCCCAGGAAGGGGAAACTTTATTGACACATTCCTGGGGTCAATCACATCACATGATCACACTGACAGAACCACAGGCACATAGACACAGGCAACAGAGCATGCACAATGTCGGCACTAGTACAGTGTATATCCACCTTTCGCAGCAATGCAGGCTGCTATTCTCCCATGGAGACGATCGTAGAGATGCTGGATGTAGTCCTGTGGAACGGCTTGCCATGCCATTTCCACCTGGCGCCTCAGTTGGACCAGCGTTCGTGCTGGACGTGCAGACCGCGTGAGACGACGCTTGATCCAGTCCCAAACATGCTCAATGGGGGACAGATCCGGAGATCTTGCTGGCCAGGGTAGTTGACTTACACCTTCTAGAGCACGTTGGGTGGCACGGGATACATGCGGACGTGCATTGTCCTGTTGGAACAGCAAGTTCCCTTGCCGGTCTAGGAATGGTAGAACGATGGGTTCGATGACGGTTTGGATGTACCGTGCACTATTCAGTGTCCCCTCGACGATCACCAGTGGTGTACGGCCAGTGTAGGAGATCGCTCCCCACACCATTTATGAAAAAGTGTCTCCAAAAAAATTCACAATGGGAAAAAATAGTCGACATATAATTTCAACAACGGCGTAGCAGACATTATGGAAATATGAACTTGTTAGAACTTGAGATCGGACCTGTCTGTTACAACTTCTGCACAAAAGCGGACGAAAAGCGTATCGAGCGAACGGAGCAGCGGCCCTGTGTGCCTCGGTCGTATGCAGTCCTGATTGTGGCGCTCACCTGCACGGCGCCAAACACGCATACGACCATCATTGGCACCAAGGCAGAAGCGACTCTCATCGCTGAAGACGACACGTCTCCATTCGTCCCTCCATTCACGCCTGTCGCGACACCACTGGAGGCGGGCTGCACGATGTTGGGGCGTGAGCGGAAGACGGCCTAACGGTGTGCGGGACCGTAGCCCAGCTTCATGGAGACGGTTGCGAATGGTCCTCGCCGATACCCCAGGAGCAACAGTGTCCCTAATTTGCTGGGAAGTGGCGGTGCGGTCCCCTACGGCACTGCGTAGGATCCTACGGTCTTGGCGTGCATCCGTGCGTCGCTGCGGTCCGGTCCCAGGTCGACGGGCACGTGCACCTTCCGCCGACCACTGGCGACAACATCGATGTACTGTGGAGACCTCACGCCCCACGTGTTGAGCAATTCGGCGGTACGTCCACCCGGCCTCCCGCATGCCCACTATACGCCCTCGCTCAAAGTCCCGTCAACTGCACATACGGTTCACGTCCACGCTGTCGCGGCATGCTACCAGTGTTAAAGACTGCGATGGAGCTCCGTATGCCACGGCAAACTGGCTGACACTGACGGCGGCGGTGCACAAATGCTGCGCAGCTAGCGCCATTCGACGGCCAACACCGCGGTTCCTGGTGTGTCCGCTGTGCCGTGCGTGTGATCATTGCTTGTACAGCCCTCTCGCAGTGTCCGGAGCAAGTATGGTGGGTCTGACACACCGGTGTCAATGTGTTCTTTTTTCCATTTCCAGGAGTGTATCTTGCAGACACCTTCTGAATTGTTTCCATGTCTTTCTTTAATCCGAGTTGGTGGGCATCAAAAACACTCCAGGAGTATTCACGAACAGGTCGTCCTAGTGTCCTGTGTGTGGTCTCCTAAATTTCTCCCAATAGACCGAATTCGACCATTCGCCTTCCCTACTACAAGCTTTTCATGCTCGTTCCATTTCATATTGGTTTTTATCATTACGCTTGGATACTTAAATGGCGTGACTGTATCAAGCAGCACGATGCTAACACTATATTCTAACATTATGGGTTTGTTTTCCCTGCTCATCTGCATTACTCTACATTTGTCTACATTTAGCTGCGAATAATCATCACACCAACTACAAATTTGTCTAAGTCATCTTGTAACATCCTACGATCGCTCAAAGACACAGTATCATCAGCAAACAGCCGCATATTGCAGTCCGTCCGGTCCTCCAGATCATTTATGTACACTCCAAGAAAGAAAAAAATAAATAAAAAAAATAAAAAAAAAGAACGACGTACCAGGAAGAAGTTATCCAAATGGGACGGAAATCTGTAGATGTGATGTACATGTACAGACAAACAAATAATTACAATTTCGGAAAAAGTGGGTGATTTATAGAAGAGAAAGAGCCTCATAATTTGAGCACGTCATTAACGCGTAGATCCACCTCTGGCCCTTATGCGTGCAGTCATTGGACTTGGCACTGATTGACAGAGTTGTTGGATGTTCTCCTGAGGGATACCTGCCAAATTCTGTCCAATCGGCCGTCAGATCGTCAAAATCCCGAGCTGGTTGGAGGGCCTCGCCCATAATGCTCCAACGTTCTCCATTTGGGAGAGATGTGGCGACATTGCTCGCCAAGGTAGGGTTTGGTACGCACGAAGACAAGCAGTAGGAACTCTCGCCGTGTATAGCCAGGCATTTCTTTCTTTTTATTTTTTTTCAGGGAATTCGTTGAGTGAGAGGTCGAAAAAGGCAAATGATGTTTACGGCATTCGGCGCGCCACATATTATCTACCTTGCAACCACAGTATTGGCTGCTAAAGACAGCAGAGGTGTCCAGTTGTGAGCACGGCACAAGGCTAAAGAGCGCAGTTGAACTGCTTGTTCGACGAGTAACTCGCAACTGTGCTACAGCGTTAGTGATTCGGATACAAATCGGAGCAATGGCAACGAGAAACAAAGTTATTGGATGCCGTTGGTATTGTCACATTCACAATAAGCTTAAGCATCTGTTTTCAGACGTTCTCACTTTTCCTTTGTTGTGAATACATACCGGAGTCAACTCTGATTTTCACGGATTGAATACAACGCATGGCTACAGCCGTGTACATACATTCGTATCACACTATTCTTTTGGTTAGCCACCTCCAGTCTCGAACCACTTCCCTCCAGGCTGAAGTATTTTGTCAGACAAAGAACTTTTTAGTTTTATCATTAACGTCCCACTGATAATCTGCGAGATCATGCGAATAGTCTGCGATATTAACAGGCCTAACTACTTGTATGGCGATTTTGCTATCATCTTATTTTCCGCATTGATAACCTCTGTTATAACTTTCCACTTCAGAATAGCATTCACTTGTGACACTCTAAACTTCCGTAACCGTTGTGCTACACTGAGTAACTTCCCGTTATAACACCATTACTTGTTATTGGATAATTGACATGCTGCCGAATAAAGACACGACAAAAGTTAAACGTCCAGAAAAATGTGCATTATACAGTCTCGGATACACTAATCATCAAGAATAGATAGTTTTTCTAACTAAATGTGATATTTTGGGATGTATTTTCATTGTTTCCATTGCTGTGTAATAATTAACCTGCGCCGCATTTTTGTGACTTCCGACGACCATGGTGCAATCGCAGTGCTACGAGAGACGGCAAGGACCACCATTGTTACATACTCTGCGCTAAACTCAATGTAGCGTCGACTGACTCCACGAAACCGTATTGATATGACCATTTCTATGCGTATGACTGTTCTGTTTATTGTATTCTTATTTCTGTGTTTATGTGTGTATATGTTTTAATTTTTTCTATTTTCATTTTAATTCGTAATAAAATAAAAATAATCTTTTACTTTCAGCAGGCCGCTAAACTACCACAAAATAACTCGCTTTACATACCAGATAATAATAATAACATATTAACTTTCCATCTTAGGTCATTTGCACACAAGAATTTATTTGTAATTTTGGTAATAGCAGTATTTGTAGCCATTTATTTATGGACATGCAAAATTGTCAAACCATTCAATCTTTTCTTTATGTCACTTTATTGTCTAAGGGCTGAAAACAACCGCTCAAAGCTACAAGAAGAAACACTTATAGTTAAAATCGTCCGAACAAACTTCACAAATTCTGTGAGCATTTCCCGCACGGGACCACTGTTTTCTCTACTTTGTATATTTGTAATGGCTGACGAGGTTGGCCGCTTGCTCTTTATTGGTTCTGCACACACACACACACACACACACACACACACACACACACACACACACACACACACACACACACTCATGTAGAAACATATCCCTATGCAATGTTAGCTTGTCTTCTTGAAAGTGTACCCCACAGAACTGCAGGATTCGATCAGCACCAATTTGACCGACAGCAAAAGCTACGAGTTGTGAAATACGTTCCAAAACTTTTGAGTCAAATCTAGTATTTAGTGAATCCACAGCAATATCATAATTTAGAAAAATATTTGTACACTTCCTCTGGCATTTGGAACATATCAGGATCACTAACTTCCTCGTAGCGTTATGGCATCTTCCTTTTTCTAGGCAAAACTAGTTCCTCACTGTCAAGTTCCTCCTCTTTCTTAATGGTTTCACTTCACAACTAAAAAAATATATCCCTTTGTGAAGCTAAACTTTCAGACAAAATTTCCACCAATGTTTTGATTTCTCAGTACTACAATAGTTTTTTCTGAAAAGAGGGAGAAGGCTGCTAATTCCTGCCGCAAAGCCGAGCGGTTCTAGGCGCTACAGTCTGGAACCGCGCGACCGCTACGGTCGCAGGTTCGAATCCTGCCTCGGGCATGGATGTGTGTGGTGTCTTTAGGTTAGTTAGGTTTGAGTAGTTCTAAGTTCTAGGGGACTGATGACCTCAGAAGTTAAGTCCCATAGTGCTCAGAGCCATTTGAACCATTTTTGAAGATTTCAAGTCATGAGCATCTTCTGGTCTAAGCAGCAGCAATATTTGATGCTTCATGGGTGTGACCACGAACTTCTATTCCTTGCTGAATGAGGGGACCTTATTATCTTTAAAATCGCATTGTGCGCATTTTTCATATCTTCTAATTTATGTGTTGACACAAGAGATGACTCGTTGGTACCTTGTTTCGTAGTTGTCAGGGCAGTCACGGACGAACGGTGAAGCGCACATTTTTCATGAACTCGGAAATGTTCGATTGCCTTTTGCACCGGGAAAATCCATTTCGAACAAATGCGTTACACGAATCCCTGTCTACAGAAGTAGCAGTTGACGACGGAAGCGCTATACTGGAACCAAAAGCGTTTTTCACACACTTTGTCCAATTCTTTGTCGTTCTATATCCAAGGAAATGTGTCTTTCCGTCTTACATGTTATTACCTGTCTGACAGTTTCTAGACGCTTCTTGCTGGTGTACTACACGAACTGGCGGAAAACACATTCTCGGCCGCCTTACTTGCTGTATGAGCAATTCCGCAGCAACAATATTGTGTAGTGCATAAGGAGAACTACAGATTTCCAAGGCAGGACAAGATGCACTTGTTACAAAAACTGGTGTTTGAGCGTCTCAAGGAAGCTCGATACAATTTACAGGATGTGCGCGATAGTTACGGACATCAAACTGCGCGCGACGTAGATTACTCGCACAGTGATTTCAAGGGCAGCTGTTATGTTTGCATAACTTCAAGCAGTGCTAGAGAACTGGAAGACGCAAGATAACTGAATTTCAAACATAGCGTCAGCTTGATGATGCACAGCAAACTCTTGTATCGGCCCCAAAATTATTGTATGAAATAAGCAAACTCATTTCATCTTTCAGTAAGGAATTTGTTTTTCACACCGACCATTCGAGACTTGAAGAGGAAATGCATATGAAAGGTAGGTTAAAAGTTAGAGGTACCAAGAGAGCTGTCACAAAACCGACTAAAATCAATGCCTTAACGCACTGGTATACAATTATGCCGACTGGTAATCTGGATGGTAAATTGGCTGGAGAGCTGTTTATTGTGCTGTGAGGAGTTGTAAGTGTTTGCGTATGACGATTCCTTCTCGTATGCGTGATGTTGCAAGGGCAGTATTTGCGTCACAGTAAGCAGGAGTGGCAAAACTGGGGTAAGAGAACTACAACTATGGTATGAGCACTGCTGCTTTTGGCCAATAGGTCGCCAAAATAAATTACTTTTGCTTGATTCCTGGTCTGCGTTTAAAAATCATACTCCTTTGGAGCAAATTATCCCACCTGGAAGCGGGTAATATTGTAGTTTATACCATCTGGAACGACTGGATGTTTGTTTTTCCGTGCCTACGAAACATATTATCGCGCTATCTGCAGCTGCGCCTTAAATGATAGCCAGTTTCACGATAAGCTCCACGACTGTTTCACGTTTGGTTGCATACCATCAGATTCTATTAGTTCTCATCATACCGTTAAACTAATTTGCTTCTAGTAGGATTCTTTAAGAGTGGATACCTAGCACCCTGCACGGATTATAACTCCCAAAGAGTTCGCCTTCGATTTTGATTGTACGAAACTTCGTGATCACTGTGGCGCGCCAGTTTTCATTCAGTGTTCATGGTGCAAGTTGATTGTTTGTTTTCAACATTTCTTGAATGTCGACGATGTAATACATACACGGCACAGAGGGTTGATCTCTGTAACTCCTGTACAGTCATTTTCTGTTGCTCTCCTGATGCATGCTTTCAAATGAGCCTTACTAAAGAGTGAACTTGCGGCCTCGCACTCAAGGGGTCCCTTGTTAGAGCGTATATACAAAAAATAGTTGTGCTATCACTCTTCCGTGGGGCATTCCTGACGATATCTTTCTCTTTGATGACTACTTGCCTTCGAGGACAACGTACTGGATTCTGTTACTTAAGAAGTCTTTTAGCCATTCACATGTATTTCGTATGTGGTATATGAAATAGAGAAAAGGGAAGAAACGATACAGTGTGGGCGGGGATTTAGTGACTTCCAGCCACATAGGTCACCGTGAAAATGCAATGACGATGGTTGAAAACTTGTACCGGACTGGGACTCGAACCCAGATATACCGCTTTTCGTGAGCGGTTGTCTTGTCCGCTTCGGCCATCCGGATAGGATACGCGACCGGCCCGAATTTCCAACCTATTGCACGCTGCTATGCAGCGTCCCTCGTCCATTACCCCCTACTCGCAAATTACGATTCCCGCAGGACAAGGTTGGCCACGGGGTGTCAAACTTCATAGTGTGTCGGGCGCGTATGGGACAAGCCTCCATCTGTTGCTGTTTTGCTCGTTCCTTCCTTGAAGTACCCTGTACAGCGAAATATTTCATTTAGTACTGGGGTGGGGCATTTTTTCGGTAGTCACCCGTCTCTTCAAAATCGTGGTGTCAGTGCAGGTTACTCTTTACGATTTGTTTGTTGTATGAAGAACGTTCCTTGATCCAGTGGCTATGCGCACAAGAAGATGTAGTCTAGCAATTTATCATCACAAGCCTTTAAAAATGAAATGGGAATGGTAGAAGAGAGGGGTGGGAATTCTAAATATATATTATGCAGCCATATATACGACGTGTACCGAAAATTTGCTATAAAACGATACTAGAATACTCTGCAGAAGGAATTTAAAGCCTTTGTTGACAGTGAAAGAGTAAAACGTTACGACAGTCGACAGATGTGACTCATTGTTTTCTACCCCAGAAAGTACTTTCAGCTAAATTTGCAAGCATGCAACACATGAAAAGTTGGTGGAATTAATAGTGAGAATTCTGAAGTCGCACGCATTATTCTTATGTCAGTTGCAACAATTTTCGATGAAACTGAACGAAGAAAATGTACACTTCATCTACCGCTGGAAAGTACGTTGATTAAGTGAAAGGGCGTGCCTGGCACGGTTTTTCTGTTTAAAAATCGCTGTTGTCGAATTTATGAAGGAAAAAGTGGTGCAGAAACGACTATTACAGCATTTGGAATGGATTGCAGACTTCTTTCAAGTGGACTCGATTGCATACTGCCCACAATAAGACATTCCAAAGTGAGAAAGAACTAATTTGTGATTTGATGTGGATGAAGAAGAAAATCGAGTTGTGAAAGGGTCGGACTGAGACAAAAAACACCGTCCATTTCCGTAAGCTCACTGCCATCAAAGAAAGTGGTAGGCTAGAAGAATTCCTCGTGGCTTTGAAAGAATTAAGAGAACGGTTTCCTAAGGGTTTTGCGGATACCGCCTGTCTTACATCTGTTTTCGAGATCGTTTGTTGTTTGAGTTGCCAGAGCCCCTATGCATCTGTAAAAGTAACTGACCGATCAATAAGGCAATTCCCGTTTTAAAGACAAATCCGTTTGGCGTTATAACTGTCCAGGACGCCTACGTTGCTTTACTCATGTAGAGTTGCCACGGCTCCATAATGAGACTCAAAAAGCTCTACAATTCTTCGACCAACATGTATGTGTGAAAAACGAATTTTCAGTTGTGAAACTAAATAAGTCACAATTACATCTGAACCTGAGTGTGATTTTTTTAATTGTGCGTGTCTCTTGGTATGCCGATAATTTGTACCAGACAAGAATTATATTATATCTTTGGTGTGCCAAAAATAATTAAACGATGCTGAAAATTTGTTATGTTTTTGATATATGTTGTTGAGAAACGTGAAATATAAAACCGGGTCGTAAACAGTGGGCCTGTATTGATGTTTAAATGAGGTGCATTCGCAAATTTTACCTCTTCCCCCTCCTCACGCTCATAAATTGTGGGCTGGCGGTGGGGAAAACGTGGGTGGACGCGTCCAACAGAACAGAGACTGCTAAACAAAGGGGTTCGATACTACAACCTTCCAGGGCGCGTTTTTTAAATTTAGACTCCTTAAAACGTTATTTCAATGTTTTTCTGAGCATTTTAATAGTGCGAATGGAACAGTTGCTTTACATCGCTTCGGTTTCAACATGAGCTCTATCGTACCACCTTTCAGAATTCGTCGTTCTAATTTTTTTTTCTCGTGCCGGTGCGTGTATCCCATATGGTTGTACCATCGCTAACAGTCTCCAGCGGGACATCGTGTCAGGTGCTTTTCAGAACTATAGGAATACGGTGTCTGCAAGTGCTCTCCACCCATAGTCGTAGGATGTCGTGGGAAAAAAGGGGAAACTGAGTTTTGCACGACCGATGCTTTCTAAAAGCGTATTGATTCTTGGACAGAAGCTTTTCCTTCTCAAGGAAATTTACTATATTCGAAAGGAGAATATGGTCAAGAATTCTGCAGGGAACCAATGTTAGGGATATTGTTTGAATCGCTTGTTCCTGAAGTCGTTGAATCCAATGTAAATTGTAAGGGTAGGGCCAGAACACGCGCAACGTCCGCCACATTTGAAACGTCTCCTTAGAAAAATTATGAATTGCTGTACTGGTAAAACTCTTACGTTATCTGATTTTCAAACAGCTGAGCAAAACTGAACGTACTCAGCCATTTCTCTCTTTATTTATTTTGATCATCTCTAAAATGGCCGGCCGCGGAGGTCTAGCGGTTCTGGCGCTGCAGTCCGGAACCGCGGGACTGTTACGGTCGCAGGTTCGAATCCTGCCTCGGGCATGGGTGTGTGTGATGTCCTTAGGTTAGTTAGGTTTAAGTAGTTCTAAGTTCTAGGGGACTTATGACCTAAGATGTTGAGTCCCATAGTGCTCAGAGCCATTTTTCTCTAAAATGACACACAATATTTTTTTAGTGCAACGCAGTCTGACTTTCAATAATCCCTACAAAAGAATGGCCCTGACTAACAATAACCTACACCTTTCATGAATCACTTACCTCACAAAAATCATCGTTACTCGAACTACTGCAATACAGCGAGCGCCAATACTGCCAGCTAAATAAAAGATTCTATCTACTGAGGCACTCACTACTGATAGGCATAGTTAGCAAATGAAAGATTTTGATGGAGAACAAACAATGTATTTACCTTAATAGCGTTCAAAAGTCAATATACAATTTTGTGACATCCAATTAAACAAATTTCCTTTTTCTGACGGACACACGTCCAGATCGTCAGCTTTCAAAACTCTGGTATCTCCCTCTCCACATCCATCACAGCTGGCGGCTCACCTCCAACTGCCCAACGCTACGTGCTGTTCACGTTCAACTGCCCAACACTACACAAGCGAATATTCCAACAATGAGTCCATCCAGCCACAGACGGCACACATCGCAGTCAGTGATCTTCATACAGAGCGCTACATGGCGTTACCAACATAAAAACCTAAACAATCTACTTACATATTGCTGTATGTGGAACAGGGAAAAGTGCAGAAATTCTGCGTGTGCTTGTTGAAAAAGTACTTTCCACCAACGGAAGAATGTCTTTTACTTCAACCACGCCCTATTCATTTTCATGTTCAGATGGAATACGACTTCCAGGCACTGCACCAGTCTCCCACAGTCTACTGAAAGCGTGAGGAAATCCTCTGGACTCTGGTACTCGGGGGTTAGGAAATCGTCTACCGTATAGACTGTAAGGAGCTGCAGCGTTCCCAGTACAGAACCCGCGCCCAAATACCATATCACCGAACTCAGCATTTGTAAGTAAGTGCAGTGTGTTTAAACGATACAGTAGAAGTGACCAACAAATCACGATCGCAATCATTTTTGAAAAATTAAATCACGTAAACTGAAGTACAGCTTCAGAGCTTGAATTTCAAAACTGAAATGACAATCGATGAATAAAACCGCAGCAACTTGAGCCCCAACACGTGAAATGAAAACTTATCTCTGCAACCAGCTGTATCTCTGTAACCAATGAATGATGAACACACATTCTGTGGAATGTTTTATTCGAATTAGTCCATACAGCCACCACTTGACATGTATACTATTACTCCAGGCAAGGTCTGAGCAGCCACGGTGTCAAGGACAACTCCAGTCATATCCAACACAAATCTTGCCCTCCGCAGCACAGTGTGAACCAGTTTGTAACTTCCTGGCAGTCCAAAAATTTGTGCCGAACCGGTATTCGAACGAGGAACACCAAGCCTCCGCAGTCTAGCCCCAGCCCTGCACGCAGTTTTACACTGCCAGGAGGTTTCATACATGAAGTTACCAAGGAAACAGAATAATGAAGTCTCATGTATTGTTCAGATTTTTTTGTGTCAACAGTGAAGAAAAAACAGACAGAATAGAAACAAAAAACTTTAAAACAACATAGTCAAAGACGGCATCAAATATAATCTGATATTATAGAACTGTAAAGAGTGAAACAGAAGGATGTTTTTCATAATCAACGTTATTGTAATATGCGTGAATTGTGGTCAGCGTTGCTTTGCGTTGTGTTCAGCGTGTAAGAAAGACTGCTCTGTCTGCCTTATTGACTGCAGTGCTCGGCAGTGATTGGTATTCCCTATCTGAAGAGGAAACATTCTTAAACTTTGGTGTGATAAGACATTTAAAGTGCGCAGTTATCTGCCTCATTTCTTTCTTCACCGGTACATATTCATACTTCAGTTGTAATAATTACATTCTGAGCAGAGGTTGAAAATACCGCTTCAGCTGTAAATTTCTGTATTTTTACACACGACCGGTAAATAAATTTACAACTTAAGAGGTATTTTCAAGCTCTGCTATAATGCTCAGTTGTTGATGTTCTTCCAACAGGATTGTTTGTGCACTCAGAGACCACAAGTCAGTGGAAGGTTGATCACTTACAGGCCTCTGGTCCTGGGCTGTGAGTGTGTAATGTGAGACGACTCGCTCGCTTTCCATTATTTCCACTCAGATCAATTACTGGAACACAAATAACTCGACATAAAAAATAAGCTTATTTTCGTAAATGCTTTACAACATGCACAAGATGCCCACTCTCTGCGGCAACTGGCTGTTTGAGAACGCATCCGCGCGCGGCGGTGTATCCCAGCTACCTGCTGCTCCCGAAGGAACGACCAGATGCCCTTGGTAGGCACAAGCAGATGCAGTTACAAGGCTCACGACAGGGAACAGTTTGTATTGGGCACGTTGACCTCGCCAGTTGTAACACGAGAAGTGGCAAAATTTAGTGAAGAATTCAGCATACTCCCACTCTAAAATGATACTTCTAATTTTGTCCACTGAACATAAAATCAACAAGTAACAAAATTAAGACGTAAATTCCAAATCATGGAGAAACAAGAAAATAAATATTCATCGTCACCATCATCATCAGCCAATTCGATCACTTCATGATGTGCTGGCCTCTTTGAATCGGCATGCAACAAAGGCTCCCTACTTGTTCTTCCATTTCTGACAAACTTTAGCTTCCCGTTGCCAGTTCGACCCGGCTGCCTAAGTACTTGTCCCATCTCTGCGTTGGTCTCCCCTCGGTCTTTTCTGGTAAATTGCGCTCCAGTCTGGTACGTCTTTTGACCACATGCCAACTTTCCTTCGAGCGACATTACTAGCCCACTACCGTTTCAAGGTATCCACTCTTTCCATTACGTCACTGACCTTTTTTGTCTACCTCATACCACCGGCTTTCTTTGTGTCTTTCTTTGCGTAGCCCAACACCGATCTTTCCATTCTTCTTTGTACTACTATTAGTTTCCTGACAATCAACTCAGTAAATGTCCATATCCAATAAATATCACTAAACACAACATCAAGGCGTACGAAATGAAAGCATTTGAGACACTCACTAAGAAAGACCTAGTGACAGCTGTCAATACTGAAAGAAACATTTTACAGATTCTTAAGCTAAAATGAGAACCTGAGATGTGGTTAATGTAACTGGCGAACTGGCAATGGGCACTCATTGTCAAGCATCCCCTTAGAAAAAATTTATTAATGACAGTGCTGGAAAACCTCTACGTTATTTGATTTTCATCAGCTGAGCAAAACCGAACGTACTCAGACATTTCTCTCTTATTCTGATCAACAGTAAACTGACACAAAATATTTTTAGCGCAACGCAATCTGACTTTCAATAATCCCTACAAAAGAATGGCCCTGACTAGCAATAACCTATATCTTTCATGAATCACTTACCTCAAAAAAAAATCTTCGTTACTCGAACTACTGGATTACAGCGTGCTCTAATACTAAGTAAAAGATTCTAACTACTGAAGGCACTAACTACTGATAGGCATTATATATATATGACTTTTGAACACTATTGAGGTAATACATAGTTTGTTCTCCATCAAAATCTTTCATTTGCTAACTATGCCTATCAATAGTTAGTGCCTTTAGTAGCTAGAATCTTATTATGACATACAGTCTTACAAATTTCCTTTTTCCGATGGACACACGTCCAGATCGTCCGCTCTCAAAACCCTGCTATCTCTCTCCCCAGATCCACCACTGCTGGCGGCTCACCTCCAACTGCGCAACGCTACGAGCTGTTCACATGCAACTGCCCAACACTACAATAGCAAATATTCCAGCAACGCTAACCAGCCACATACTACACACAGCACAGTCAGTGATTTTCATATAGCGCGCTACGTGGCGCTACCAACATAAACACCTAAACTTACAATTGAGAATCAACACAAAAATGGGAAGGAACGCATCACCGTTTCATTGGTTGGAGAGCTGACACACCTTCACCATAGGGTTCTTAATCTGCCCATCGGCAGTTTTCACGATCACTACCCGAACTTTATCATCACGAGCAGGAACCAGCTGTTTGATAAGACTCATCATCTGCACCGGCAAATCAAGTCATTCTCCTTGAGCAGCACAGGACCGGCGGTCCGGGTCCTCGCTACTACTTCCGGTGTCCACTTACTCCATTGCTACAGCTGATGCAGTTACCCTTCTCATACGACTTGAACACGGCGTCGAAATCACATACGACTCGAAGAGTGCGTCAAAATCAGAGAAACGCACTGTGGCTGCCACTAAATTAAGTTGGTTCTCCGTTGTTAACGCAGAACAGTTAAGGACGTCTAAGCAGTAAATGTTGTATGGAACATTTGCTTCGAGTTAGTCAATAGTGTGTTTGGGTGTGTGCATGTTTTTTTTTTTTTTTTACAGGCACTCAACGGTGAGCTGATCAGCACGCTGGCATATTTTAAAAGAAACCAATGTGGATAAAATCGCTAAAATTGTTGCGCAGGGTGATGTTGAAACCTAGAAATCGACTCTCTTACACTCACTCCCAGCTCAATCGCGGTGACCCACCCAATCACTCAATTTGACGAGGAAGAAGACAACGGATAAAGGGTGAAAGGTGCTATACCAGGGATGAAATCAGAAGTAAAACGACAGAGCAGCTAAAACAACGGCACAGCCAAATGTGACCGGGTGACCATTTGCAAAAGAACGTGGATGAGGAAGTCACTTTGTCAACACATGAAGACTAAAATCTTAGGACAAATGTCACACAATTCCCAAAACTTCAAAACTGTAATCACATTCTTTGGAAAGTCAAAACCTCTCGTCTGAAAACACAGTCTAACAAAATGTGGCGCACAGTGATCTGCACTCCACAAGCACCACACATTGGAGGGTCCCCTCGCCAGGGTAAGGATCAATGCGTCACAAGACTGTGGCCTATGCGAACACGAATGAGGAGAACCTCGCCCCGTCGACGTGGCTGCATGCAGGTTCGCTGTGGCCGCGTTGTGGGCTTCACTAGACGGAGCTTATTGTCCGTCACTTCCAGCCCATTCGTCCTCCCGTCGACGCATGACTCTAGACCTCAACAGCGAGGCGATAGCCTGCAGGGGGGCGACACAGTGAAATAACTGAGGATCGCGACACGCCTCCTTGGCTGCTGCGTCCGCCCTTGCAAACCCCGCAATACGCATCTGCCGTGGCACTCACCAGGTAGACCCCTCCTTTCCCAGGTGTACAGGCTGGAGGAGGGCGTCCTGTTCTGCACTACTTTATCTGCTGAATAGAAGCGTTGTACAGAGTCAAGGGTACTCAGATAATTTGAACAGACAAGAAATTTAGTACTCGAATCGCGTCTCATCCGCTTCAGTGCTCGCAGAATCGCATATAATTCCACGTCCAAGACCGTACAGTCCTGAGGCAGTCGGACCTTGAGAACACGATCAGGGAAGACAACAGAGCAACCTACGGAGTCCTACTGCTTCGCGCCGTCCGTACACCATAGTCCAGCCGCGAACACACTAAAGCCCTACGATAGTGGAGCAGACGCTTTCTTTCCGCTCCCCAAGACCTACGGCACTTTATGATATTCAGTGCATTCAGGTCTCTCAACCATGACAATTTGGTGTCGAAAAAACCTCACTGAGTCTTTACAAAGTAGAACAGTGTCCCTCATGTTGTGGTTGGCAGGAGAGCCAACACCGTTTTACTAGAGGAGGCCGAAAGGCACGCGTTTTAGCTCACGCAGGATGGCGTGAGGTCTGGAACATGACAAGGAAGGTACAATTTAGAAAAACGGACGTAGCTGGTGGAATACTTAACTTTAATCCATTAATGATGAACGTCGGTCTTGACGGTACATGATTTACAATATCAATAGTAACTGATAATGGCGCCTTGCCTGGTCGTATCGAATGACGTAGCTGAAGGCTATGCTAAACTATCGTCTCGGCAAATGAGAACGTAAGTAGGCAGTGAACCATCGCTAGCAAAAGTCGGTTGTACAACTGGGGCGAGTGCTAGGAAGTCTCTCTAGACCTGCCGTGTGGCGGCGCTCGGTCTGCAATCACTGATAGTGGCGACACGCGGGTCCGACGTATACTACCGGACCGCGGCCGATTTAAAGGCTACCACCTAGCAAGTGTGGCGGTGACACAACACCTCATATGCAACTCAGGTAAGTGAAAAATATAACGAGAACCACTAAACACACACACACTCTCTCTCTCCCTCCCTCTCTCTCTCTCTCTCTCTCTCTCTCTCTCACACACACACACACACACACACACACACATACATAACATTCCGAAAACTGAAAACTTGTCTTTATACTCCATTCCTGTAACTTAAACACTGTAAGTTGCAACTGATGTGTGGCTGTTGCGGCACTGAAGAAGGAGTAGAAAACACCAAAATCATCCGGAAAATAACGAGCGCGGCACAGGACTCCTTACCGCAGATGCGATACTGTTTATGGCTATGGCAAAGACGGTAACACTTTAAACACTTCCTGAGGAACACCATTCTCCTGTTCGAAACGATCCGACAGCACGTCACCAAATCGAGACCTTAAAAAATGGCTTAGACAGGAAGGACCGCATGAAAATGAGGTGGTGGCCATGGAGTCTCCAAGATGTGTCGTACGCCTTACTGACGTCAAACAAATTTCCGAGACAGTAACGTTTTAGTAGGAAAGCGTGCTGAATAGGAGCCTCTAGCAGCGTCAGCTTGTTGACTGTGGACCGAAATTATCGGAGTCTGTACTGAAATCGGCTAAGAAGTAGTATGGTCTCCAATAATCACACTAACTGTTCGCTGCGGGGTCTTCCCGACACAGCTCGCTAAGGGCGTAGTCCGGTAACGATTGGGTCATCTGCAGTCCTTTTAGGGTTTCAAGAGAGGTGTCAAAATTCCCTCTCTCCAAGAGTCTGCCATACCAAAACGCTCGAGGACGATGTTCTTTGACGCTGTAGGCAAATGTCGTAGCTCTCAGTACCGGATTTGATGGTGACCAAGTGCAGTATCACGGGCCTCAGACAGTGCTGATTCCAGCTTCCACATGGAGAAGGGGTAGTTATGGACTTATAATTATTGTATCTGAAGTCCAAGTCTCTACAGTCACACGGTGGTGGCGAAACGCCGGATCCTGGGTGGCATTGGCAGTTGTTCGTTGTTGTTGCTGTTGTTGCTGTGGCCTTCAGCGCATCTGCCATCGTCTGCGCAATGTCTCCTGGCGTTGTTTGGAGACATCCACGTTTCAGCACTGCTGCTGTTGGCAAACGACTATGTTTGCCAGAAATCCTCCTCATGGCTTACCATTCTTCGGTGAACAAGTGGAATCACTGTTGGAGTCCAGGAACGCTTGCCATGACTTGTTTTTGCTCCCCCTAATTACGCTACAAGCTTTGGATCTGTCGATCCGAAAGGCTGTGTGGTTTTTTTTTGTTATGGTTTTTAGGGGGCAAAACTGCTACGGTCATTAGCGCCCTCTCTGTGACTTAGGAAAAGGTAAAAAACAAAAACGAAACTGGAAACCAGCAGCAATAGGAACGAACCTCAAAAAATTGGAGAAACTAAAAACAGAAGGAAAGCTTAAAAACCACTATAGAAGGGGGTTGGTTGTCCCCAAAAAGAGCTTCAAATGACTGACATCACACTGGCACTAATAAACTCGAGAACGCGATCGGCTGAGCGCGTGTCATCTGCTAAAATGGAAGATATATCAGGCGACAGCTGTAGACGGGCGCATAACGGAGTAAAATAGGGGCACTCAAGTAAAAGGAGTCTCACCGTCCACAGCTGAGAGCAGTGGGGACAGAGTGGGGGACGATCGCCACTTAAAAGATGTCGATGGCTAAAAAGACAGTGCCCTATCCGGAGTCTAGTTAAAATTACCTCCTCCCGACGACGAGATCGGGAGAAAGAGTTCCAAGCACAGGGCAGAGCTTTCACGTCCCGCAATTTATTATTGGGAAGTGTAGACCAATGTGCGTGCCATAAAAGAGCAACACGACAACATAAAACACTCCGCAGATCGGCGAAGGGAATCATGCGAATAGCTGGCCAAAGGAGAGAGACTGCAGCCTTGGCCGCTATATCGGCCGCCTCGTTTCCACAGATACCAACGTGTCCTGGGATCCAGAGGAACGCCCCAAGTGGAGCAAGTGGAGGCAGTTCTGAATCCGGTGGACCCGAGGGTGGACAGGGTAGAGAGCTTGGAGACTGAGGAGAGACCTGAGAGAATCTGAACAGATAACATACTGTATCCGCTGATGGCGACGGATGTATTTGACAGCCTGGAGAACAGCGTAAAGCTCCGCTGTATAAATCGAACACTGGTCGGGAAGCCGAAATCGATTTGTGGTGTCGCCAACAATATAGGCACTGCCTACACCAAACGATGTTTTTGAACCATCAGTGTAAATGATGTGGCTTCCTTCATTTGTGCGCATAGAGCAGCATATGCCCGACGATAAACAAGTGAAGGGAAACTGACAAAGGTCACGGAGCAGGCAGGTCCGGGGCCGGAGCCAAGGCGGTGCTGTACCCCAAGTTGTCAAAAAAATTTTAGGAAAGCGGAAGGAAAGAGAATGGAGCAGTTGACGGAAGCGGACTCCCGGTGGTAGTAGGGAGGCAGAGCGGCCTGCACACCCTAAATCCAAGGAGACGTCGAAAAAATGTCATGAGCCGGATTAACAGGCCTGAAAGACAGATGGCTAGCATAACGACTCAGAAGGACAGCCCGCCAATTGGACAGCGGAGGTTAGCAGTCTCAGCATAAAGGCTTTCCACAGGGCTGGCGTAAAAAGCTCCAGACACGTAATCCACGGTGGTGGATAGACGCCGAAGAATAGACGGCCGAGCAGAGGAGTAAACTATGCTTCCATAGTCCAATTTCGAGCGCACTAAGGCGCGATAGAGGCGGAGAATGACCACTCGTCCGCTCTCCAGGAGATGCCATTCAGGACACGGTGTTGAGGGATAGCAGACAGCGAGCCGAAAGATAGGAAACGTGTGAGGACCAGCACAGTTTTCTGTCAAACATAAGACCCAAGAATTTAGCGACGTCCGAAAACGGAAGGTTGACATGTTCTAGATGTACGGAAGGCGGAAGAAACGCCGTATGCCGCCAAAAATTAACACAAACGGTCTTACTGGGAGAAAAGCGGAAGCCTGTTTCGATGCTCCAAGAGTGGAGGCGATCGAGACATCCTTGAAGACGTCGTTCAAGAAGGCTGGTCCGTTGAGAGCTGTAGTAGATCGCAAAATCGTCCACAAAGAGGGAGCCCGAGACATCAGGAAGGAGACAATCCATAATCGGATTTATGGCGATGGCAAACAGTACAACACTTAGCACAGAGCCCTGGTGTACCCCGTTTTCTTGGGAGAAAGTACGGGAGAGAGCACCCGCAACTCTAAATGTGCGCTGTGCCATAAATTCGGGAAGAAAAAGGGGCAGCCGACCTCGAAAGCCGCAAGAGAAAAGTGTGTGGAGGATGCCTGTCCTCCAACAGGTATCGTATTCTCTCTCCAGATCAAAAAATATTGCTACTGTTTGGCGTTTCCGGAGAAAATTGTTCATGATATAAGTGGAGAGAGGAACAAGATGGTCAACTGAAGATCGATGCTTTCGGAAACCGCATTGGGCTGGTGTTAAAAGACTGCGGGACTCCAGCCACCAAGCTAAACGGCAATTCACCATACACTACTCGTGAGAGAAATGGGGCGATAGCTAGAGGGGAGGTGTTTGTCCTTTCCAGGTTTCGGAACAGGAACGACGATAGCTTCCCGCCATCGTCTGGGGAAAGTACTGTCGGTCCAAATTCGATTATAAAGGCGAAGGAGGTGACGCAGACTATGGTATGATAAATGCAGCAACATTTGGATGTGGATACAATCAGGTCCTGGGGCGGAGGAGCGAGAACAAGAGAATGCGTGTTGGAGTTCCCGCATGGAGAAAACACTACTATAGCTTTCGCGATTTTGAGAGGAGAAAGCAAGAGGCTGCACTACCGCTGCACGTTTCTTCGGGAGAAACGCTGGCGGGTAATTTGAAGAGCTCGAAATCTCAGCAAAGTGTTGACCCAATGATTTAGAAATTGCGACGGGGTCCACTAATGTGTCATGCGCGACAGTGAGGCCAGAGACCGGGGAGAAACTAGGCGCACCAGATAACCGTCGAATTCGACTCCAAACTTCCGAGGAGGGAGTGAAGGTGTTAAATGAGCTAGTAAAGAAGTCCCAGCTTGCCCTCTTGCTATCGCGGATGACGCGACGGCACCCCGCACGGAACTGCTTATAGCGGATATAGTTGACCAAAGTAGGATGGTGTCTGAAAATGCGAAGAGCACGTCGCCGCTGAAGTATTGCATCACGGCATGCCTCGTTCCACCAAGGAACTGGGGGGCGCCGGGGCAACTCGGAGTTGCGAGGTATTGAACGTTCCGCAGCCGTAAGAATAACGTCTGTAATATGAGTGACCTCATCGTCGACGCTAGGTAAGTGACGGTCATCGAATGTCGCTAGAGACGAAAAAAGTGTCCAATCGGCTTGGGCAAACTTCCAGTGTCTCGGGCGCATATATGGCAGTTGTGGCTGCAATCGAAGGACACATGAAAAGTGGTCACTCGAGTGTGTATCAGCAAGGGCGAACCATTCGAAGCGCCGAGCTAGCGGAACAGTACCGACCAAAAGGTCTAAATGAGAGAAATTTGTTGTGGAGGCAGATAAAAATGTAGGGTCCCCAGTGTTGAGGCAAACAAGATCCGCTTGGTGGAAGACTTCTATCAATAGTGAGCCACGCGGACAAGGATGCGGAGATCCCCAAAGCGGGTGGTGGGCATTGAAGTCCCCAACCAGCAAATAGGGGGGCGGAAGCTGACCAAGAAGATGAAGGAGATCAGCCCGTGCCATTGGTGTGGACGATGGAATGTAGACAGTACAAATAGAGAAGGTGTATCCAGAAAGGGAAAGACGGACAGCGACAGCTTGGAAGGAAGTGTTTAAGGGGATTGGGTGATAATGGAATCATGGAGAAGAATCATGAGTCCTCCATGTGCTGGAGTGCCTTCAAATAGAGGGGAGATCAAATCGGACTGACTGAAAATGGGGGAAAACAAAGCAGTCGTGGGGACGCAACTTTGTTTCCTGAAGACAGAAGATGACTGGCGAGTAGGATCGTAAGAGGATCGACAATTCATCCCGATTGGCTCGAATGCCGCGGATATTCCAGTGGATAATGGACATAGGGTGGACAGAAAATGGAAGAATGTGACCAAGGTTGCCCTCAACTCAACGACTGCTCAGACCTTGCGACCGGCAGCGTGGAGCGGCATTCAGCCGAAGGCAGAAGATCCTGATCCATAGGTTGTTCGGGAGCAGCTCCTGCCACCAGCGGTCGGCCGGTTGATCGGCCGCCAGCAGTGCGCCTCGGCGACACAGAAGACGGCCGAGGGCGGCTACCGCCAGTTGGTGCTGTAGATGAGACACGCCGTGGCGGAGAAGGAGAGGAACTAGGTTTCTTATTAGCCTTCTTGGAAACAGGTTGTTTAGATGAAGGAGGAACCGATGGTTGTGAAGTTCGGGTACGTAAAAAATTTTCACGAGTAGGCTCTTTTTTGGAAGTCCGGGTGTCTGACTTTCGGGCTCGCGATTTAGCAGAACCTGATGAAGGGTGAGCCATAGAGTGAGCAAGCGAGAGTGGGGAGGTTGAACAGGCGATCTTTTCGCTGGCCGATCTGACGACTGTGGCACTAAAGGTGAGATCACAAGTCTGTGTGGCTGCCTCCTTTGTTGGCAGAGGAGAGGCAACGACACTGCTGTATTTACCTGTCTGAGGCACAGTGGGCTGTCGACTGGCGAATAATTTTCGAGCAGAAGAGGTCGACACCTTTTCCTTCACTCGGATTTCCTGAATGAGCTTTTCGTCTTTGAAAATGGGGCAATCTCTAGAGGAAGCAGCATGGTCGCCCATACAGTTGATGCAACGAGGGGATGGAGGTGGACAAGCACCCTCATGGGCATCCTTGCCACACATAACACATTTGGCCGGATTGGAACAGGACTGGCTGGTATGATTGAACTGCTGACACCAATAGCAACACGTAGGGTTTGGGATGTAAGGGTGAATGGAAATGATCTCATAGACCGCTTTTATGTTCGATGGGAGTTGAACTCTGTCAAATGTCAAGAAGACAGTATGGGTTGGAACGATGTTCGTGTCAACCCTTTTCATGACTAGATGAACAGCCTTTACGCCCTGGTCAGACAGGTAGTGTTGAATTTCCTCGTCGGACAATCCGTCGAGGGAGCGTGTATAAAGTGCACTTCCACCCAGACAGGGAAGGTGTGTAGCAATGAAGTACGCAGCAATTTTTGTGCCTGGAGGGCATTGCCTGTTTCTAACAACAAGGTGCCATCTCGTAATCGGGAACAAGACTTTACAAGACCTGCAATTAAGTCGACACCCTTCTGAATAATGAAAGGGTTGACCGTGGAGAAGTCTTGACCTTCGTCAGACCGAGATACAACAAGGAACTGTGGCAACGATGGAAGCACTGTCCTTGGCTGAGACTCATTGAACTTTCGCTTGTGAAAGCAGACATAGTAGATGATGACGAAACCATTGCGGAAGTATCCCCCATGATTACCGGCGTCTCTGATGGCGCGCTCCTTCCTTGTGAGGGCCCTCTCGGAGGGCACTCCCGCCTTAGGTGATTGTTCACACCTCAGGTCACACCTCCTGAGAAACAGACACAGGGGCCAATCGGCACTTTCGGAAGGTATCAGCTCGGGTAATCACCCCTACCTGGGCCTGGCCGTTACCAGGGGGTACATACGTGTCCTACCTGTCTACCCGGGGCGGGGAATTATGCGTTACCCCATCACCGGCTACGCATGGGAATGCGTGGGTCGGCCTTCAGACACGCACAGGGAGGAAAAAAGAGAAAGGGAGGAACAAAGAAAGGGAAAGGAAAGAAGAGAGGTCTCAAATGCCGCAGCGGAGAAAAGGGTAAAGAGAAGAGGTAAGGAAAAGAGAAGGACAAAGGAAGGACAAAGACTTGCAAGCAGAGCAAGTGAAGAATGTTTTACATTTTCGAGCATCCGTCTCCAGACGTAGGCACAAAACATACTCCCAGAGGGGGAGAAAGGGAAGGAATGAGGCGGAGGTGAGGGGTGGGCGAAGATGGGGGATGGGGAAGGATGCCGAAAAGGAAGGTATGCAGCCCGGAAAGGAAGGAGGGCCACATTAGCTCGGGGTCCCGTGCTCGCTACGCACATATCCACAAAAGAGTTGTGGACCCCTGGGGGGGGGGGGCTGTGTGGTTGTCTGTTGTTTGGAGGTACTTAAACCGTTGAAGAGTCGCACTCCCGTCACGGATTGCTGAGAGGCAATCATCTGTCCACAAAAGCTTAGATTGCCTCCTAAGTTCACCTGAGGACTTTGGGAGGATAGGTCAGCAGCATGATGGATCACTTGTGTAACGTCGACCATACATTTCTGGACGCTGCCTTAGTGTTCAAACACAGCCAGCTGGCTGGACAGCGTACAGTTGGCCATGCTTTAGTGGCGTCTGTTCAGGTAATTCTTCATACAGTAACGTTCCACTGTAGGACGGGAGCCACTTATCAAGGGGTATCACATTCATCCTGTCTTTCCGTTGGGAAGAGGAGCCCACAGTATTTGGACGCTCTGTCTTGTGGGTGAAATGGGTTCCATAGGCCCATACCACACTCCATCGGGTCCAAAGACGAATCGTGAGAAATGTTAGACCGAGCGGTCATCGTCAAACTGCTTACTTCCAGTCTCCATTAGATGTCGCAAGTGACTTCTCCCTTACATCTAAGAGTGGTGTGCCCAGAGTGCTGGTATTTAAAACAGAGCTTTGGGTTGTTACCACACGGCCGAAAAGTTAAGCTAAAAATACCCGCCATAATATGCTCCATGAGTTTCTTGCTATTAAAAGTGGGGATGAAAGAGCCAGAGTTGATCAGATCATCTTCCACTCTTTTCATGTTAATCTGCACATCCACAATGCCTTCTTGGAACCATTCAATTTTCAGTATCTTTGGGGAGGTCCCTGTGCGTCAAAAGACCTTTACTGTAATTTCAGGTGATGTGGAGCTGAGTCTCAATGGCATACTTCCCAAAGCATTTGGCCTTGTGCTGATTCGTCACTTGTTGGGAACTTGAGGTTTCGACCAACACCATGCCATTTCGCAACCGCTTAACAGATTTTAACGTACCTACAATCCCCTAAAAACCCTTTTGAATATAAGAAGGTGAGATTTTTTCAGCGCTTTCCTCTTTCCTTTTAACCAATAAAAACAAATACTGAGCAGCAGCATGCATTCTGTTACTAAAGGCACTAGTTTTCTTAAATATCCCTGAACTGAAGGACTGGCTACACGAGCCCTCTTATATCTGGTTGGGTGTTGGTACCCGCCAGTGGCTCACCCATTCCGCTAGGAGTTGGAAGAGAAAATTTCGAAGGATTCATCTCGGTCCCATGAGCAGCTAAGGAAATAAAAGTCCACCTAAACAGAGCTCTGCATGCCTAAGAAAGCCGTAAAAACTGAGGTGCGGCAGGTGCCCCAGAGGTTGCCTGCTAACGACTGTTCCTCCTCAACAGTGGTCAGCATGTACCACGCTTTGAGACTGAGGTTTTTTTTTTTATAAAGGTTTTGTCATTCTCGCGATATGGGCCATCAAACCAAGATCCCCTTTCTCTAGGCCACACAACGTTCCCCCTCCGCGCCGCACAGTGGTCGCTGAATCAAGTGACACAGGACTAGTGGTTACCTGTCCCCAGCTCACGAATCCAGAGGTCGCCAAGCCCATACTAGCAAACGAATGGTGAGCCCATGAGCGCTAGTTTATTCAACAACCTCCTGAAAAGTTTACTACTACTCCTGGAATAGTCTGTACAGCCAATGTCAAGGGATATCAAATACGACTAAGAAGTTTAGTATATGTCCAACGTTTTTGTTCAGAATGACAGAAAACCTGCAGGATCTAAAGCTAGTTATACATATGCGAGTTTTTCAGTGTTAGAGAGATTTTGAGAGTAGTAAGTGCCGTGTAAACGGATCTGAGAGTCAGCTCGTTGGGAGTGCCTGAGAGTCGGATGAGATCTCATATAGCTGTACTTTCCTAGTTTAGACCTCTCGTGTGGACAGTTGCCTTATGTCTCGAGAGTTGTTTGCCGTAGGTCTGAGACAGGAAAAAGTATAACAGCACTGTTGGAAGACCTATGAGTACGGAGAGGCCATTTGTGTCCCAGATTTGTGCGATATTTAAAGTTTGTACCCGATCCGGCGATCCACCGACAACAGAACCTCAACGTTAACTCATTATTTTTTGCCACATATAACAAAACACAATCGGCGAAACACCTTCCAAAGACATAAACGAGTAATGAGAAGGATAATGTACGCCAGAAGGGCGCCCTGCATCTCTATCAGATAAGGGCCACATCAGCTGACCACCTTGCCCAACATCCTGTCTAGTGCACGTGGGATCTAGCATGTTAGCAACACTGTCCCCGATATCGGGACAACTGCGAGGCGTCCCACTATGAAATAAGCATGTACCACTAACACGTCAAAAGTCATTCCCCTCCACACCAGCAACAACAAAATGTACAAAATGAGGAATTAACCACATCACGAAATTACTCTTTTGGTAAGGAGGAGGAATCCGGCTGCAGGACAATGTCGGTGGGGTAAGCAGTGGCGGAAGTTGCCGTGAGGCAAGCAGGTTGATTGCACTGCCAGAACCAGTTCACCAGGAAACCGCTCCAGGTATATTTCTGCGGAAGCGTGACCAAGGAACTACATCGACAACATGTAGTCGTCTCACTAAGTTCAGTTAGATGTAGATGTTTACTAATCGGACATACGTTATTGATGACTCTGTACCGAGAAGAAGCCACTTCCATTATATAAATCAGGGGACGTACCTAGGTCCATACAAGCTCCGAACGAACACATGGTGATAACAGTACAACGGGACTGGGGCAGGCCACACCGTCCCAATAAACAAGCAGGAATTGTTTAGTGACCACCTGCCACCTTAAGATGTCGTCCCGCAGGCAGCTCTCCGCAACATAAAAATTCTTGAATGTGATGCAACTTGAAGTAAATGCGGCCTACGTCAACAGGTGAAGAAGACTCACTGGCTGTACGAGAGTGAACAGTCGTGACGTAATAGTCACGTGACAGGTAACATTCAGTATCATCGATCATACATGCAATGCAGACGCCTTACTTCTGATGTCTAAGAGACAGCCTCCTTCCGTGCGCGGCTTCGTCAGAATTTCGTAATGTAACGTAGTTTCCATATAAATCGGCGAGACAGTTGTCACTTTTTCGCTTCCATTTTGGGCAGGAGAAAGATGTGATGCGATATAATATTCTTACACAAAGCATAGGTATCCATAACACGTACTTTCTGCAAAATGGTAACCGAGCGTCGTTCATGTTCCAGTACAGCACCATCAGTTTCAACAATAACAGATTTACAATTCAAAACCTCTATCTTGAGTGAACAATGATCAACAATAACCCTCGAAGTTTTATAGTCATCCACATGAAAATCCACTATAAACTCAAAAGTCTGGTCAGGCGTAATCATCTCAATGAGGGTCGCAAAACTAGCATCTGCATGATATTGATGTGACGGTTGAGTCATCTCACCTTGGGTAGTCGACTGAGGGCCACCGTGTGCTGCGAGGGAGGTAATAGTAGAGGGATGGCGAAGAACGTGATGGTGAAGCAGTCAACTCATTGTTAACCAGAGAACGTGGCTTTGACTTCACCCTCAAACCCTCAGCAGCAACTTAGCCTTGATCCACTCAGCGTCAGCCATCAGAGGGGCATTACTTGCTCGTGCGTATAATTCACGAAGGATAGTATAATAAAACTTACACGTGTTCCGAAAGTCTCTCGCCCGTGCAGCACAATAACATATCAGTGGTTTTCGGACTCGCTGATTGGTTGGGTAACAGTCTAACGACAGTAGGCAAAACTCTCACTCAAAAGGGAAACTCACGATCGCACCAGATTCAGATTTAGTGATAAGAGGGCCCAGTGGAATGCCAGTCAAAAACTGAACACAGTTCAAGCATGAAAACAGGAAGGAAGTCTACTTGAAAGTGAAAAAAAAAAGGAAAAAGAAACAGTGAACGGTCCACGAACGAGACCTGCAGTATTGGGCAAATGGGAAGAGAGACGGCGTCGCGGTTGCAGATCTGCTTCCAGCGTAGCTTGTGTGAAGGTTCAAATGGGTCTGAGCACGGTGGGACTTAACATCTGAGGTCATCAGCCCCCTAACACTTAGAACTACTTAACCCAATCTGACCTAAGGACATTGCACACATCCATGCACGAGGCCGGATACGAACCTGCGACCGTAGCAGCGGCGTGGTTCTGGACTGAAGCGCCTTGTGTGAAGTTCTCCGCGCCAGTGAAGTTCTAACTGCCGAGTGAGTCGTAGCACCTCCGCTCCGCCATACTGTCTGCGTTCGTTTGCTAACAGCAGCGCCAGCCGCTTCGCTATGGCTACCATGGTTTCCACGTGTATTCCACGAAAATGTAGTGTGAGCTTTACTTTAGACACAACGATGCGACACGTTCGGCCCTGGTCTCTAGAAATCCACGATTCGCTTGTAGATGCAATTCATGTAAACTCTGATTAGGTCCACACGTGAAATTTATGGATCCCCTTCACGTTGCAAGATTACTGTCGTGACATGGTTCTCAAAAAATGGTTCAAACGGCTCTGAGCACTATGGGACTCAACTGCTGTGGTCATAAGTCCCCTAGAACTTAGAACTACTTAAACCTAACTAACCTAAGGACAGCACACAACACCCAGCCATCACGAGGCAGAGAAAATCCCTGACCCCCGCCGGGAATCGAACCCGGGAACCCGGGCGTGGGAAGCGAGAACGCTACCGCACGACCACGAGATGCGGGCACATGGTTCTCAAGTCCAGTTCAAGCGTCATGAACGTTCCTTTAGTAAGGTGTCACTCGCCGATGCTGAAATTGGTTCAAATGGCTCTAAGCACTATGGGACTTAACTTTGGAGGTCATCAGTCCCCTAGACCTAGAACTACTTAAACCAAAATAACGTAAGGACACCGCGCACATCCATGCCTGAGGCAGGATTCGAACCTGCGACGGTAGCAGTCGCGCGATTCTGGACTGAAGCGCCTAGAACCTCTCGGCCACCGCGGTCGGCTTGCTGAAATTGACTACCCAATTATTCGAGTGTTCAGCCTTCCGATGGATGACAATTTCTGAACGACATATTGACTCCTTTATGGCGCTGCGGATCACGTCCCTCAGCGAATTGCGGATGTTAGGCGTGCAAAGGAAAAATTATTGACCTTGTAGAGAATACAAATGGGAGGTCTCAAAATGCGATCCAAGCGACGTTCATTGGTGATACATTAACTGTCTTTCATATATCATCTGCTTCGACATCAGACTCGTCTCTCACGACGAATAATGGACGTATCGTAATGGAACAAGCTGATATAGGGCGTGTCTTACACCAAGCAAGATCGTAAGAGATGGAAAAGAGCCACCGTGGGACAACAACCGAGTTAGAAAACTGGTGCGGAAGCAAAGGGAACTTCACAGCAAACATAAACATAGCCAAAGCCTAGCAGACAAACAAAAATTACGAAATGTAGTGTGAGGAGGGCTATGCGAGAGGCGTTCAATGAATTCGTAAGTAAAGTTCTATGTACTGACTTGGCAGAAAATCCTAAGAAATTTTAGTCTTATGTCAAAGCAGTAGGTGGATCAAAACAAAATGTCCAGACACTCTGTGAACAAAATGGTACTGAAACAGAGGATGACAGACTAAAGGCCGAAATAGTAAATGTCTTTTTCTAAAGCTGTTTCACAGAGGAAGACTGCACTGTAGTTCCTTCTCTAGATTGTCGCACAGATGACAAAATGGTAGATATCGAAATAGACGACAGAGGGATAGAGAAACAAAATCGCTCAAAAGAGGAAAGGCCGCTGGACGTGATGGGATACCAGTTCGATTTTACACAGAGTACACGAAGGAACTTGCCCCCCCCCCCCCTTCTTGCAGAGGTGTACCGTAGGTCTCTAGAAGAGCGTAGCGTTCCAAAGGATTGGAAAAGGGCACAGGTCATCCCCGTGTTCAAGAAGGGACGTCGAACAGATGTGCAGAACTATAGACCTATATCTCTAACGTCGATCAGTTGTAGAATTTAGGAAAACGTACTATGTTCAAGTATAATGACTTTTCTGGAGACTAGAAATCTACTCTGTAGGAATCAGCATGGGTTTCGAAAAAGACGGTCGTGTGAAACCCAGCTCGCGCTGTTCGACCACGAGACTCAGAGTGACATAGACACGGGTTTCCAGGTAGATCCGTGTTTCTTGACTTCCGCAAGGCGTTCGATACAGTTCCCCACAGTCGTTTAATGAACAAAGTAAGAGCATATGGACAATCAGACCATTTGTGTGATTGGATTGAAGAGTTCCTAGATAACAGAACGCAGCATGTCATTCTCAATGGAGAGAAGTCTTCCGAAGTAAGAGTGATTCCAGGTGTGCCGCAGGGGAGTGTCATAGGGCCGTTGCTATTCAGAATATACATAAGTGACCTTGTGGATGACATCGGAAGTTCACAGGCTTTTTCCGGATGATGCTGTGGTGTATCGAGAGGTTCTAATAATGGAAAATTGTACTGAAATGCAGGAGGATCTGCAGCGAATTGACGCATGGTGCAGGGAATGGCAATTGAATCTCAATATAGACAAGTGTAATGTGCTGCGAATACATAGAATGAAAGATCCCATATCATTTAACTACAAAATAGCAGGTCAGCAACTGGAAGCAATTAATGACATAATTATCTGGGAGTACGCATTAGGAGCGATTTAAAATGGAATGATCATATAAAGTTGATCGTCAGTAAAGCAGATGCCAGACTGAGATTCAGTGAAAGAATCCTAAGGAAATGCAATCCGAAAACAAAGGAAGTAGGTTACAGTACGCTTCTTCGCCCACTGCTTGAATACTGCTCAGCAGTGTGGGATCCTTACCAGATAGGGTTGATAGAAGAGTTAGAGAAGATCCAACGGAGAGCAGCGCGCTTCTTTACAGGATCATTTAGTAATCGCGAAAGCGGTACAGAGATGATAGATAAACTCCGGTGGAAGACTCTGCAGGAGAGACGCTCAGTAGCTCGGTACGGGCTTTTGTTAAAGTTTCGAGAACATACCTTCACCGACGAGTCAAGCAGTATATTGCTACCTCCTACGTCATCTCGCGAAGAGACCATGAGGATAAAATCAGAGGGATTAGAGCCCACACAGAAGCATACCGACAATCCTTCTTTCCACGAACAATACGAGACTGGAATAGAAGGGAGAACGGATAGAGGTACTCAAAGTACCCTCCGCCATACACCGTCAGGTGGCTTGCGGAGTATGGATGTAGATGTAGAACACTACGTAGACATCTACGACATCGATGAGTCCAGTGAAACCATTTTACGATCCACTAGTCACCATCTTCGATACCACAATTACACCTGAACATAATGAAACGCTCTTAGTTGCGTTTCAGCCAGAGGAAGTTTACAAACTTATTGTGGGATCGCCTTCTCAAAATTCCCCAGGTATGGACGGACTTACCACGGAATTTTACGTTCGCTTTTGGCCGCTGTTGGGTTCTACCTTTACGCCCCTTTTGAAGGGAAGAGCAGTGCCAACCGCGTTCATAGTTTAATCCAGAACCGCCCTCGACCGTCTGTTTCTGATAGCGTTCAGCCACTTACTTTGTTAAGCCTTGATTATAAGACTGTGGCGAGGGCAGGTAATAGTAGGATGTCATCTGTGATGGAGACGATCGTTGCAAAACGTCAAAGCTGCATACCCAGTCGTACCATCCTTACCCTATAGTCGAGCATCGTGACCTGGTTTCGGTTCCTGTTGTAACGTCCGTCCCTAGTGCCCTTGTTTTCTAGACTTTGACAAGGCATTTGAGCGTGTTAATCACGAATTTTTGCTTCGGATTCTGGAGGCAGTTGGTTTAACTGTTCACACACGGCGAGTGCTCTCAAATCTGTTTACGGGTATTTCAGCTAATGTGGTTGTTAATGGCCAGCTGACGCCCATGTTAAATATCCCTTGGGGAGTGCCTCAAGGAAGGCAATGACTTGCTTTTGTGGTCTCTCGAGCCTCTACTTCGGATGCTAGCATCCCAGCTGAAAGGTTGGCCGCTTTCAAAATGGCTCTGATCACTATGGGACTTAACAAAAAAGTGGTTCAAATGGCTCTGAGCACTATGGGACTCAACATCTTAGGTCATAAGTCCCCTAGAACTTAGAACTACTTAAACCTAACTAACCTAAGGACATCACACACACCCATGCCCGAGGCAGGATTCGAACCTGCGACCGTAGCAGTCCCGCGGTTCCGGACTGCAGCGCCAGAACCGCTGGACCACCGCGGCCGGCGGGACTTAACATCTGAGGTCATCAGTCCCCTAAGAACTACTTAAACCTGACTAGCCTAAGGACATCACACACATCCATGCCAGAGGCCGGATTCGAACCTGCGACAGTAGCGGTCGCGTGGTTCCAGACTGAAGCGCCTAGAACCGCTCGGCCACACATGCTCGCTTGGACGCTTTCCCGAGGGACTATAGCTGGTCGTGCATACGCGGATGACGTGATGGTTCTACTCCGCAATCCTGCAGAAATATTCGGCTAACTGCTATAATCGATGATTATTGTCGGATTTCAGGTGCCTACTTGATGAAGGTAAATGCAGGCGTCTTCCTTTACGAGGTTTTGATGAGGCGGTTGTTTCATGGTCTACTGCAACCGATCTGCATACGGTTGTATCACCAGTGATCGTTGTCCATTCAAAATGGCGACGATCAACTGGATGCCTGTTGCGGAAAAAAAAAAATTCATGGAGTGATACTAGAACATGAAAGGCGTTCTCTTACTCTGCTCCAGAAAGTTTGAATACTGTATACATATCTGCTATGCAAGGCTTATTACATGGATAAAATTTATCCGCTTCCCTAGATGATGGCGAGGAAACTACAAAAATTGTCTGATTGTTTCTTATGGAAAAAATATATCGTTCGCTTAAGGTATGAGGTGGTCACGAAGCCTCGTTTGAGGAGGTTGGGCCTGGCTGATATACGAAGGAAGACGCAGATACTATATGTGCGACGTACTGTTTTGATGAAGAATCAAGAAACCCACACATTCAACTCTCGTTTATTTCTCTGTTAGTCTTGAACCCCCTAGTGATGTTGGTCGCATAAATTATAACTTAAAAGTCCGCCGTGACTTCCATCTTCTGATGAGCTATTTAGGTGCTGACATTTTATGGAGATCGGTCCTTGCCATGAAATTCCTCAAGACTCGTTAGGAATCGGTCTCTTGCCCGAACCTCGCTGAGAGAAAATCACCGCAAACAACCTGGACGACAGTATGGTTCACTGTCAATCGTCCGATTTTGCCGATGAGCGTAGCGTCGACGTGGTATAATGAAGTAAATAGCTTGATTCCAACAAACGGGCGACTTTCCCGCATTGGCCTTAGCGACATGGATTTATGTAGTCGTTATACGTCTACAGATACGATTCGACATCGCTTTACTTGTGGAGGTCATATACCAAGTTGGTCTTGGATTAGGACCCAATGGCCTTCATTACTCGATCTTCTGAGAGAGTATACACTACGGAGATAATATTGCACCCAGAGTCTTCCTTCGTTATGTGGTTGATTGAACACATCGTTCATTATGTTTTAGAAGGCGAGGGGGAAGATCACGTGAACTTCACGCAGTACATGATCACGGGGTATTGGACATGCTTGCGAATGCCTCGATACAACTCAGAGGTTCGAAGTTACCCTACTCCTACACGCAAGATCCGGTATGGTGTGAATCCTAATTAATAAATAACCGCAGCAAACTGTCCAAATTTTAATGGTATATTCCCTAGGGGTTTATCTTGAAGGACATACACTCGTTTCCAACAATCTTTATTCCTTATTGGGAAACACCCCAAAAAGTAGTTTCTTAATGCCAAAACCAGTCTGCGGATTCCGAGACAGCTATGCATGCCAAATGGCTGTAATTTTTACCGTCTATGTCTAAGATACCCCCCGATGAACCATGGACCTTGCCGTTGGAGGGGAGGCTTGCATGCCTCAGCGATACAGATACCCGTACCGTAGGTGCAACCACAACCGAGGGGTATCAGTTGAGAGGCCAGACAAACATTGTTGCAGGGGCAACAGTCTGGATGATTGACTGATCTGGCCTTGTAACACTAACCTAAACGGCCTTGCTATGCTGGTACTGCGAACGGCTGAAAGCAAGGGGAAACTACAGCCGTAGTTTTTCCCGTGGACTTGCAGCTTTACTGTATGGTTAAATGATGATGGCGTTCTCTTGGATAAAATATTCCGGAGGTAAAATAGTCCCCCATTCGGATCACCGGGCGGGGACTACTCAGGAGGACGTCGTTATCGGAGAAAGAAAACTGGCGTTCTACGGATCGGAGCGTGGAATGTCAAATCCCTTAATCGGGCAGGTAGGTTAGAAAATTTAAAAAGGGAAATGGATAGGTTAAAGCTGGATATAGTGGGAATTTGTGAAGTTCGGTGGCAGGAGGAACAGGACTTCTGGTCTGGTGAAAACAGGGTTATAAGTACAAAAATCTAATAGGGGTAATGCAGGAGTAGGCTTAATAATGAATAAAAAATAGGAATTCGGGTAAGCTACTACAAACAGCATAGTGAACGCATTATTGTAGCCAAAATAGATACGAAGCCCACGCCTACCACAGTAGTACAAGTTTATATGCCAACTAGCTCCGCAGATGATGAAGGGATTGATGAAATGTATGGTGAGATAAAAGAAATTATTCAGATAGTGAAGGGAGACGAAAATTTGATAGTCATGGGTGACTGGAATTTGGTAGTAGGAAAAGGAAGAGAAGGAAACGTAGTAGGCGAATATGGAATGGGGGTAAGGAATGAAAGAGGAAGCCACATGGTAGAATTTTGCACAGAGCAAAACTTAATCATAGCTAACACATGGTTCAAGAATCATGAAAGAAGTTTGTATACATGGAAGAGGCCTGGAGATACTAGAAGTTTTCAGACAGATTATATAATGGTAAGACAGAGATTTACGAACCAGTTTTAAATTGTAAGACATTTCCAGGGGCAGATGTGGACTCTGACCACAATGTATTGGTCATGAACTGCAGTTTAAAACTGAAGAAACTGCAAAAAGGCGGGAATTTAAGGAAATGGGACCTGGATAAACTAACAGAACCAGATGTTGTAGAGAGTTTCAGAGCTTGAAGATATGAAATAGTGAAGGCAGCAGAGGATCAAGTAGGTAAACAGACGAGGGCTAGTAGAAATACTTGGGTAACAGAAGAAATATTGAATTTAGTTCATGAAAGGAGAAAATATAAAAATGCAGTAAATGAAGCAGACAAAAAGGAATACAAACGTCTCATATGAGACCGGCAGGAAGTGCAAAATCAAGGATGGCTAGAGGACATACGTAAGGATGTAGAGGCATATATCGCTAGGGGTAAGATAGATCCTGCCTACTGGAAAATTAGAGAAACCTTTGGAGAATAGAGAACCACTTATATGAATATCAAGAGCTGAGATGGAAACTCAGTTCTAAGCAAAGAAGGGAAAGCAGAAAGGTGGAAGGAGTATACAGAGGGTCTATACAAGGGTGATGTACCTGGGGACAATAGTATGGAAATGGAAGAGTATGTAGATGAAAATGAAATGGGAGATATATACTGCGTGAAGAGATTGACAGAGCACTGAAAGACCTAAGTCGAAAAAAGGCCCCAGGAGTAGACAACATTCCATTAGAACTACTGATAGCCTTGGGAGAACCATTCCTGACAAAACTCTACCATCTGGTGAGCAAGATGTATGAGACAGGCGAAATACCCTCAGACTTCAAGAAGAATATAATAATTCCAATCCCAAAGAAAGCAGGTGTTGACAGATGTGAGAATTACCGAACTATCAGTTTAATAAGTCACGGGTGTAAAATACTGACACGAATTCTTTACAGACGAATGAAAAAACTGGTAGAAGCCGATCTCGGGGAAGATCAGTTTGGTTTCCGTAGAAATGCTGGAACACGTGAGGCAATACTGACCCTACGACTTATCTTAGAAGCTAGATTAAGGAAAGGCAAACCTACGTTTCTAGCATTTGTAGACTTAGAGTAAGCTTTTGACAATGTTGATTGGAATACTCTCTTTAAAATTCTGAAGGTGACAGGGGTAAAATACAGGGAGCGAAAGGCTATTTACAATTTGTATAGAAACCAAATGGCAGTTATAAGAGTTGAGGGGCATGAAAGGGAATCAGTTGTTGGGAAGGGAGTGAGACAGGGTTGTAGCCTATCCCCGATGTTGTTCAATCTTTATATTGAGCAAGCAGTAAGGGAAACAAAAGAAAAATTCGGAGTAGGAATTGAAATCCATGGAGAAGAAATAAAAACTTTGTGGTTCGCCGATGACATTGTAATTCTGTCAGAGACAGTAAAGGACCTGGAAGAGCACTTGAATGGAATGGACAGTGTCTTGAAAGGAGGATATAAGATGAACATCAACAAAAGCAATACGAGGATAAAGGAATATAGTCGAATTAAATCAGGTGATGCTGAGGGAACTAGATTAGGAAATGGGACACGTAAAATAGTAGATGAGTTTTGCTATTTGGTGAGCAAAATAACTAATGATGTTCGAAGTACTCTCCGTCTCCGTCTTCAGGCCACAAGTGGCCCTTCGGGACCATCCGACCGCCGTGTCATCCTCAGTTGAGGATGCGGATAGGAGGGGCGCGTGGTCAGCACACCCCTCTCCCGGTCGTTTGGATGGTTTTCTTTGACCGGAGCCGCTACTATTCGGTCGAGTAGCTCCTCAATTGCCATCACGAGGCTGAGTGCACCCCGAAAAATGGCAACAACACATGGCGGCCTGGATGGTCACCCATCCAAGTGCCGGCCATGCCCGACAGCGCTTAACTTCTGTGATCTCACGGGAACCGGTGTATCCACTGCGGCAAGGCCGTTGCCATGTTCGAAGTAGAGAGGATATAAAATGTACGCTGGCAATGGCAAGGAAAGCGTTTCTGAAGCAGAGAAATTTGTTAACGAGTATAGATTTAAGTGTCAGGAAGTCGTTTCTGAAAGTATTTGTATGGGGTGTATCCATGTACGGAAGTGAAATATAGACGATAAATAGTTGGGCAATAAGTGAATAGAAGCTTTCGAAATGTTGTGCTACAGAAGAATGCTGAAGATTAGATGGATAGGTCACGTAACTAATGAGGACGTATTGAATAGAATTGGGGAGAAGAGAAATTTCTGGCATAACGTGACTAGAAGAAGGGATCGGTTGTTAGGGCATATTGTAAAAATTGTAGAGGGAGACGAAGTGATGAATACACTTAACGGATTGAGAAGGATGTAGGTTGCAGTAGATACTGGGAGATGAAGAACCTTGCACAGGATAGAGTAGGATGGAGAGCTGCATCAAACCAGTCTCTGGACTGAAGACCACAACAACAATATGTCTAAGATCGCGATCTTGAACGACGTTGAAAATTTTCGTCATATCTTTTTCCGTTTCCGAGATACAGAGGTTCAAAGCTATCCTAGTGTACACGTAACATACGCACGTAAAATCCGGTGTGATGTGAAAACGTAGTTTATAAAGTGACATAGCTGTGAGAAATATGCTGCAAAGTCTCTGCGTTATCATCTGGGAACCCCATGTTGTGGCACTGAAGCACATGCAAAATTATTTGCACGTAAAATTCCGTCTGTGGTATAAAATTAGTTTTGCGTTATTTCCATTTCATATAAATAATTATGTATCTGTTACTGACCACTATATTTCATATCATATGAGTTACATGCCCCGCTACAACGGGGAAAAGAAGGGAACCAGCGGAAAAATGCTCCTAGCAGACCACAAGAAACGCAAATATCTTACTGTTTATTTAAAAGTAACAGGTGCTTCATTCTGCTTTCCTTAGTAGCTTTAAAAATTTTTCCAAAGGTTTTGGCATCCGAAAATGCCCACCCTTTTTTATGCTGGAAGAGGAAAAGACAGTGGCAGTGGCAAAAGGACGGAAAAGTACTAAATATTGGAAGATAGTAGACAGTGGCTGCGTTGCAGAAAGTGAAGGAGATACTGGCAGTGTGAAAGAAAGAGAGGGGCACAGTGTCAGTGGAATATAGTTGACAGTGAAAGAACAGTGCTAGGAAAAGCGTGAACGACACAGTAACAGGGGAGAGGTTAGAGATAAAGATAAGAAGGAAAAGGAAATGGGTGAGAGCCAGTGAGTATAAGGCAGAGTATATAATAATGAGAAGATGGAAATGGGAGATAGTGGTAGTGAGAAGAGACAGCAGCAGTAGAGACGAAGGAATGAGATATTAGCAGTAAAAGAGAGCAAGAGGGAAATAGTGACAGTGAAAGGAGACTATAGTGATAGGGCAGAGATGGGGACTGTGGCTTTGAGACAAGGCCAGTGAGAGTTAGAGAGACACAAAGAGGTAATGACTGTGAGTTGGGCGAAATGAATGAATGAGAAAGGGAAACTGGGAGTGGATGGGTATGAGGGATTTACAGCGATGGACTAGTGGAGGTGACTGAGCTAAATTTAGTTGAGCTTGTGGGAGTTGAGGTCTGTTGCATGTTAAACAAAGAACGAATATGGTCGCATGCCAGAATCTTTGGGAATATTTTTAAAGGTGCTGACAAAGGCAGAATGAAGTAGCTGGTACTCCATTTTTCAGTCTCCCTAGTGAACAAGAGACACGGGGTTCGAGATACTTGATGATCAAACAAAGGCATCCGAACGCTAGACATCTTTTTTGATTTAAATAAGGCGTCTGATTGTGTCGTCCACAAAATATTGCTCCACAACTTGGATCATTATGGAAAACGGGAAACAGCTCTCAATTGGTCCACTTCTTGCTTTAATAACAGAAATAAAAAGGTCATTCCTCACTATAGTGTGAATGGCTATGATGTGTGGTCCGAGTGGGGCGTGGTTAAATGAGCGGAGCCCCAGGGATCAGTGCTGGGGCCATTTCTGTAAATTATTTATATATATGATTTGCCCTCTAGTATTACAGCTATTTTGTTAAATAGTTATGTTTGCTAATGACACTAGCTTTGTAGTAAAGGGTGCTGTGCATGACGTTGGCAGTGTTTCAAACAGTGCAGTTCAAGACATAAGTTCATGGCTTGTAGAAAATTAACGCTAAATCAAATTAAGACTCAGCTTCTAACACACAGTTCAACAACACCTGATGTTTTAATTTCAGAAAATGGGCATAGATTTAGTGAAAGTCAACAGTTCATATTTCTACGCGTTCAGATATATACAGGATGGTCCATTGATAGTGACCGGGCCAAATATCTCACGAAATAAGCATCAAACGAGAAAACTACAAAGAACGAAACTCGTCTAGCTTGAAGGGGGAAACCACATGGCGCTATGGTTGGCCCGCAAGATGGCGCTGCCATGAGTCAAACTGATATCAACTGCGATTTTTAAATAGGAACCCCCATTTTTATTACATATTCGTGTAGTACGTAAAGAAATATGAATGTTTTAGTTGGACCACTTTTTTCGCTTTGTGATAGATGGCACTGCTATAGTCACAAACGTTTAAGTATGTGGTATCACGAACATTCCGCCAGTGCGGACGGTATTTGGTTCGTGATACATTACCCGTGTTAAAATGGACCGTTTATCAATTGCGGAAGAGGTCGATATCGTGTTGATGTATGGCTATTGTGACCAAAATGCCTAACGGGCGTGTGCTACGTATGCTGCTCGGTATCCTGGACGACATCATCCAAGTTTCCAGACCGTTCGCCGGATAGTTACGTTATTTAAGGAAACAGGAGGTGTCGAACCACATGTGAAACGTTAAGCCACGAGCTGCAACAAATGATGTTGCCCAAGTAGGTGTTTCAGCTGTTGTCGCGGCTAATCCGCACATCAATAGCAGACAAACTGCCCGAGGATTGGCAATCTCAAAAACGTCGGTGTTGAGAATGCTACATCAACATCGATTGAACCCGTACAATATTTCTATGCACCAGGAATTGCATGGCGAGGACTTTGAACGTCGTGTACAGTTCTGCCATTGGGCACAAGAGAAATAACGGGACGATGACAGATTTTTTGCACGCGTTGCATTCAGCGACGAAGCGTCATTCACCAACAGCGGTAACCTAAACCAGCGTAATATGCACTATTGGGCAACGGAAAATCCACGATGGCTTGCGACAAGTGGAACATCAGCGATATTGGCGGGTTAATGTATGGTGCGGCATTATGGGAGGAAGGATAATTGGCCCCCATTTTATCGATGGCAATCTAAATGGTACAATGTATGCTGATTTCCTACGTAATGTTCTACCGATTTTACTACAAGATGTTTTACTGCATGACACAATGGAGATGTACTTCAAACACGATGGATGTCCGGCACATAGCTCGCGTGCGGTTGAAGCGGTATTGAATAGCATATTTCATGACAGGTGGTGGTCGTCGAAGCACTATACCATGGCCCGCACATTCACCGAATCTGACGTCCCTGGATTTCTTTCTGTGGGGAAAGTTGAAGGATATTTACAATTTGATCCACCGACAACGCCTGGCAACATGCGTCAGCGCTTTGTCAATGCACGTGCGAACATTATGTATGGAAGGCGAACTACTCGCTGTTGAGAGGAATGTCGTTACACTTATTGCCACACGCATTGAGGTTGACGGACATCATTTTGAGCATTTATTGCATTAATGTGGTATTTACAGGTAATCACGCTGTAACAGCATGGGTTCTCAGAAATGATAAGTTCACAAACGTACATGTACCACATTGGAACAACCGAAATAAAATGTTCAAACGTACCTACGCTCTGTATTTTAATTTAAAAAACGTACCTGTTACCAACTGTTCGTCTAAAATTGTGAGCCATATGTTTGTGACTATTACAGCGCCATCTATCACAAAGCGAAAAGAGTGGTCCAACTAAAACATTCATATTTCTTTACGTACTACACGAATATGTAATAAAAAATGGGACTTGCTATTTAAAAAAAACGCAGTTGATATCCGTTGGACCTATGGCAGCGCCATCTAGCGGGCCAACCATAGCGCCATCTGGTTTCCCCCTTCAAGCCAGACAAGTTTCGTTTTTTGTAGTTTTTTCGTTTGACGCTTATTTCGTTAGATATTTGGCCCGGTCACGATCAATGGACCACCCTGTATATAAATTGTGGTGTCAAGCACTCTTTCGGGATCGTGTTCAAAAACTTAATGCTACTATTTTTAATAATTGAAAAGTATCTGGAGTACGTGATAGTTCGTCACGAAAGGTAGTCTACTTTGCTTATTTTGAGGTAACACTTCCCATTCTGAAACGTTATTTTTGGCTCAGAAATGAGCGGTTCAGGCAATAAGTGATGTAAGCTCGCTAACCTCTTGTCGACGCCTGGGTATTCCGACAATGGCCTCTCAATATATATATATATATATATATATATATATATATATATATATATATATATATATATATATATATATACTTTCTTGCTAACATTATCAGATTACTCCAAATAATTAGCAGCTTTCACTCAGTTAATACTAGGCAGAAATTCAATCTACATTTGGGTCGCATTTCCATGAGTCTTATGCGGAAAGGCGTGCATTACACTGCCGCGTCCATTTTCAATAAGCTACCACAAGAATTCAAAAATCTTAGCAGTAATCCATGCTCTTTCAAATCTAAACTCAAGAGTTTCTCTATGGTTCTATCGGGGAAATCCTTTAAAAATTAAGCTGGTTCCTGTGTTATATTGTTGACTGCGTTTACATAAACTTGTGGCTTGTCGTTTTTTGGATTCACAAATATTTTATTTTATCAGTAATTGCTTTTCTGTTGTAATTTCATGTACTGACAAGTTCCATGACCTCGGAGATTTACTTTTCAATTTGGTCCTCCGGAACTAGACGCGTAAAGCAAAAATAAATAAATCCCAGTCTTTGTACAGATTTTATTCGTCTCTTCAGTCTTGACAGAGACCATTAATAACTGCGGACAGTGCCGGTATTTCTGTACTATGAATTTAAGAAGTGGCTACTATCTGTTGGAGGTGGTTATGGAGGACAAACCGAAGACAGCTTTTCCGTTAACCCCAGGCCATTGCCAATATCTGAGGATACCGTTCAGACTGGAGAATCCTCCTGTAATGTTCCAGCGTTTGTTGGACGGAGTGCTGAACAGGTTGAAGCCTAACCAATTTTACCTGGACGAAATGAGTGTGTCCTCAAAGGACATTGGCAGAACGTAGACAATGTCTGGGGGAAACAGTTCAGGAATCTTATGCCGCACATCTGACGTTGAGTATGGAGAAATGTCATTACGCATTAGAGTATGTAAGTCACTTGGCGCATATCATTAGCAAAGTTGGAGTGAGAATGGACCTAAAGCTGGTACAAGAAGTGTGAGATTTTCAAGTGGGAAAGGTGAGTAAGGAACTGCAGATTCTCGAACTATTATAGGAAGTTCATATGCGGGTTCGCTGATATAGCGCGACCTCTCATACAGCTGTTGAGAAAAGGTGTGAAACTGGCGCGAACGGAGAAACGTCAGGGGCTTTCGAAGAGGTGAATACTGTCTTGACGTCGAGTCCAGCGTTAGTTTTGTCCTGCAATGCATTTAATCATGCGCTCAGGTGTGTTCAGAGTCGGGAGATCAATAGTGAAGAATACCCTATTGCTTTGAACCGTGACAAAAGAGCCGGGAGTAACTATTCGACCACAGAGGGTGAAATGTTTAGCCTCACACAAGGGTCGATGTATCTCGGTGTCACCTTTATGGGGAGATGTTTAATGTGGCGACCGATCAAGCTGCTCTGAAGTGGTTATTAGGGTTGAAGGACCCGTTAGGCAGTCCAACGAAATGGGCATTAAGACTCAGTGAGTTTGACTGCAAAGCAGCATGGTGTGCAGGTTCCACCGAGTTAGGTAGGATATGCGATGTGAGAGGCCTTGTTTGTCAGGGATGTTCTCAGAATAAATCCATAACCAGACGAACAGTTGTCACTACTGTAGTTTTTGGCTCCAAATATTACTGCTAGTGACTGCACAGGTGATGTGATCTGCGGTGACAGTAGGCTGCCGCAGCCAGGCTGAGGAGATGGTGCCTGAGATGTGGATCTGGGAATCGCTGCTGGTGGGGAGGAGATCTCGTAGGCAAAAGAGCGATCCAGCGGTGTGGGTGCACCCTCGCCAGCCCGTTCTATGTCCCCCACGTGACCGTTTCTAGCCCTCCGATTGGCTGGCAGAGCGGCACCACAACGGATCCCTCAATCCCTCAGTTACCAGTCACCAGTACCCGATGTGGGAATGCTGTCCACGCGGCTAAGTGCGTGTAAAACTGTTCCATTATAAGATGCAATACCAGAGTCACAAGAACAAAATGAAATGAAAAAAAAGGTCCATTAAGCCTCTCGACAACCCAGTCAACCTGAATTCTTACCACCAACACACCTCCCCCTTCTGCAGGAGCCGTTTATGGGGCAGGGAATGATTCAGAAATTACAGTTTAAATCAAGAATTTACAGGCTCCTTTGCAGTTAGTAGGGTACCTAATTAATGGAGAAATCCTTTGAAGTGGCAAAATGACGATGTTGACAATGCCAATAGTACGCGGACAATTAGTTTCTACACGTTAACTAAGTTTGGCCACTCTAGTGCCACAAAACTAGGAAAGAAAGTGGCTCTATTGATTTATATTACTGATGCGATGCCGTCGTTGCTGTGGAGCACAGCTTGTCGACATTTGGTTTCAGACAACAAGTGTGTTAAATTATTGTGATTCAAAATGGTTCAAATGGCTCTGAGCACTATGGGACTTAACATCTATGGTCATCAGTCCCCTAGAACTTAGAATTACTTAAACCTAACTAACCTAAGGACGTCACACAACACCCAGTCATCACGAGGCAGAGAAAATCCCTAACCCCTCCGGGAATCAAACCCGGAAACCCGGGCGTGGGAAGCGAGAAATAATTGTGAGAGGGGCTAGCCTCACTCAGTGTAACATTCCAGCAGAGAGGAAGGGAAGGGCATGATGCAGGCAAGCAGCTGTCTCCATCTTCAGCATATCAGTGGTGGTGCCGAGTACACGACCATGGGCGGTACATAGCGACAAAAAGTGCAAGTGATAGTTGATTTTGGAGCAGGTTATTTCGCATTCCTGCGGTACTACCAAGACAGTAAGGGCTACGTCAGGAGACATCGTGAAGGCTGATAGCTGCAGGAGCAGATCTGAGACCCAACGGCGTGTGTGCTTCCTGCATTATAAGTAGACACGCTGGACTTGGTTGGTGCCACAGTACAGAGAGCCGGTCGGTCTAACTCCAGCAACAGCAACAGGCTGACTCGTGAATGATAATAAAGAGTGGGAGAATGCTTTCAGTGTTGAATCACGTCGGAATGAATTAGGTGTGATGTTTTAGAAACTACTATGTGGTACCACCAAGTTCAGGAGTGTGGAGAGGTACCATATTTAAGGCGTTACCTCTCACCGACGGCCTTCACGACCGAGTGCAGCGGTGTTTGCGTAGAGTCGTCAGTGTTAAAAGACAAGCAGCGTTGCGTGAAATAACCGCAGAGCGTACGACGAGCTAATGTCGTGTGACGAGGACCTCCTGTCGGGTAGACTGCTCGCCTGGTGCAAGTGTTTCCATTTGACGCCACTTCGGCGACTTGCGCGTCGATGGGGATGAAATGATGATGATTAGGACAGCACAACACCCAGTCCCTGAGCGGAGAAAATCTCCGACCCAGCTTGGACTCGAACCCGGGCCCTTAGGATTGACAGTCTGTCGCGCTGACCACTCAGCTACCGGAGGCGGGCTACGACGAGCTTATCCGTTAGGACAATGAGGTTAAATGTAGCGTTAATGGGCTATGGCAGTAAACAACCGACGCGAGTGACTGTTAATAGTACGACAACGCCTGCAGCGCCTCTCCAGGGCTTGTGACCAAATCGGTTGGACCTACGACGACCGGAAAACCGTGGCCTGGTCAGATGAGTCCCGATGTCAGTTGGTAGGAGATGATGGTAGGATTCGACTGTGGCGTAGATTTCACGAAGCCATGGATCCAGGTTGTCAGAAAGGCACTATGGCTCCATCACGGGGAGGGCTGTTTTGTACATGTAATGGACGGGGTTCTCTGCTCCAACTGAACCAATCATTGACTAGAAATGGTTATGTTCGGCTACTTGGATTGCCATATTTGGCCATTCAGGGACTTCATATTCCCAAACAACGGAGGAATTTTTATGAATGACAATATGCCACGTCAGAATATTCTGGAGAATTCGAGCGAATGATTTGCCCATCCAAGTTGCCCAACATGAATCCCATCGAACATTAATGGTACATAAACTAGAGACCGGTTCCTGCACAAAATCGTCCACCGGCAACTCTTTCGCTACTATAGACGGCTGTAGAGGCAATATGGCTCAGTATTTCTACAGCGGTCTTCCAGCGACTAGCGGAGTGCAGTTACGTAAGCTACTCCACAGTGTGGCCGGCTCACACGATATATCTCTGACCTAGGTACGTCACCATGGTATTTCTGAGACGCCACAATCTACCCAATGGGAGGATCGGGTGCCGTCACGTGAGGTACGAAAGAGGGTCGGCGAAATAGCGGGCGCAGCAGCGGGTCGCCCTCTTGCCTGCCAGCTTCCTTAGCCTCTGGACGTGTTCAACAGTCCTCTCTATTGAGGGTGGAACGATGTTCCCGTACCATGTGCATCTCGTGGTCTAGTGGCTATTGTTGCTGCCTCTGGATCACGGGGTCCTGGATTCGATTCGCGGCCGAGTTGGGTATTTTCTCTGCCTGGGGACTGGGTGTTTGTGTTGTCCTCACCATTTCATCATTATTTGTGACAGTGGATAGACTGGACTGTGTATAAAGATTGGGCTGCGTAAAAAGTGGGACTTTGTACGGTCGCTGATGACCCCGTAGTTGAACGCCCCACAACCCAAACATCATCATACGTGCCATGTCTGTTGACTCTGCGACTGTAGCCAGTTTTTCTGCATATTGTACCCCTTAAGCCCAGTTTACACGACGACATCGTGTTGCGCCACTCGTTGAGTAGAATGAGTTGCACGCAAATGGTTTCATGTTTGACTGTAGACACGGCGAAACCAGTATACACTACAGTTTCGTCGTTTTGTGGTTCCTGAGTCGTGTCTGAAATGAAAGTTTTGGCAGCTGCACGTCGCACGACTTGTTACGGAGTTAAAGCTTGTTGCGTGGAATCGCTGCAAATAAAAAACGATAAGCGTGTTTCGACCCATGACTGGGTGAATAAAAGACGTCAGCTCGGTTGCTCAGCATCCTTGCTGAAATAATTTGTAATGGAAGACCCAAGAAGTTGTTTTTTAATCATCTTAGAATGTCACCAGAACTGTTAACGTTTGGACGGCTGGGGTGGCCGAGCGGTTCTAGGCGCTACACTCTGAAACCGCGCGACCGCTACGGTCGCAGGTTCGAATCCTCCCTCGGGCATGGATGTGTGTGATGTCCTTAGGTTAGTTAGGTTTAAATAGGTCTAAGTTCTAGGAGACTGATGACCTCAGAAGTTGGGTCCCATAGTGCTCGGAGCCATTTGAACCATCTGTTAACGTTTCTTCTATATAGTTAATTATGCTATAAGGAATAAAGATATTGTAATGCATGAAGCACTGTCAGCAGAACTGAAATTACATATCACATTGCATGCATTACAATCGAGAACACTCGGCATGCTATAAGATGCGGTTTTAGTTCGTTATGACGCTTTTTCATTAACGCCAATAATTATTAACAGTTGTAATCATTAACATTAACTGCAGTAATTATTTCAAGCAGGCTGCATTAAGTAGAGAATGGTTTGCAAACTACTCTCTTGAAGATAGAATTATAGTGGCAATATTTCAAAATTCAAACATATGTGAACGGGGAGCACTGCTGCGACGTTTTAAATAGATAAATATTAGATAAGGAATGTAGCTTCTTGATCTGCGTAGCCTTCCCTCCTGTCAACAATATTCCTATTTAAAAAAAAAAAAAAGCCAGCTCGAAAGGATGGGATTTTAGTCATGCAGCCAAGAGCATGTCTACAGCAATAATTACATTTTCTTGTATTTTTCTTAATTCAATTGTATTTGTGTTCCTAATTCAATAAATTTTGTCCTACAGCTCAGATGTTCTGATCGCACGTGACGGTCTCTGGCGCAGCAATATGTTGCTTATTTTTGTAAAAATGGTTCAAATGGGTCTGAGCACTATGGGACTTAACATCTGAGCTCCTCAGTCCCCTAGAACTTAGAACTATTTAAAGCTAACTAACCTAAGGACATGACACACATCCATGCCCGAGGCTAGATTCGAACCTACGACCGGTGCGGTCGCGCGGATGCAGACTGAAGAGCCTAGAACCGCTCGGCCACACTGACTGGCCCATATTTTTGTAATCAATATCACTGATATCTCACAAAGACCTATGCAAAACATAGATATCCAAAAAGCAAACGTTATTCTCCGTTCCTCACTTCATATTTCAGTTTATTCTCCGTTCCCCACTTCATATTTTAGTTTGTCTACACTCTACGAACACACAATCTCGAAAGTCATGCATCTAGTGTCTCCGAAGTTGGAACACTCTGAAACTGTTTAGTTTGACCGACGAGTTGCGCAACCGCGCGGCGCGCATGCGCAGTGGTCGGTAACGCAGTTGCCTGCAACCTAGTGTCATCGTGTAAACTAGGCTTTACTGGTAGCTCTTGGGAATGAAACTCAGGAATTTCTCATTTTATGAGCAGGAAAAACACCCCGGATACCACTGGAGCTCCTGATACCATTCTGACATGTACAAACTGGTGTCTTTCCCACCGTTCTGGCGATCCTACGTGCTGGCAGCCACAGCGACGCCTAGCAGTCTGTTGCCGCGTGCCGCTTATCTGCTCAAGCCGTCGGCACACGGACCGTGCTGTCAAACGTTAACGTGGAGCCTGCCCGAGTTCAACGTGCTGCTGAACGCTCACGAACGATGAGACTTGTGCATACGGTATGTGGGCCGCAACGTGGTATACACGATCGCAAAGCATTCCAGCGGCAGTTGAGGGATGTTTCTAGTTCGTAAATCACACTGTTTACTCAACGGGTGCGCGTAAAATTCCCACGTTAGCTCTATTAAAACGCACATTTCCTCCATCGTCCATGAAAAGGAAAGTACCATGTTCAATCAGTAAGGACACAGTTCCATTACAAACAGTGCGTTGCAAATTTGGAATACTTCTCAGCATTAAGATAAACATTATTTCATCATTCTCACATTTTAGTAAAACCCCAAGGTCAGTCTTACTTGATCACTGTTCCTAGCCAGTAGCAAAATCTTTGGAACAACTGAATTACGAAGCGTAAAAGAAAAAGGAGCAAAATGTCTTTATACAAGTAGCGCAAGCTGTCCTGTACATTAAGCCAATCGAACAGTTACCCCTCAAAACAAAGTGAACAAATATTTACATAACATCAAATATTATAGTATATACTTATATTAAACTAATAATAAAGTATCAGAAGCTAATAAAAATGCGAATGTTAGGAAACAAAAATTTGGAAGCGCCAAGACGCGAACCACCACCTCATTGAACATCAAAACAAGAGAGGAACGCTACTCATTACGCTAAACCAACGTCACACCACTTACAACTTACCATATTACATTACCCCTTGCTGAAAACCATAATCGTAGATATGTTACTAATTGAAATTTAATTATAATAAATTGTACCAAGAACAATGCGTTTGGGGTGGATCTTCAGTGTGTCGCTGTCTTCAAATAGCCTACTCTCATAATACGCAAGTTACAAAAATTCTTTTGACACGAATATGATGTTTCTCATTATTTGACAGCGTGCTTGTGACGTAGGTGGCGTTGTGCCATCTAATTGGTCAACGCTCAGACGCACGCTCAGAATATCTGACACGCCAGATATTGCTCTGCACGTTTGGAAAGACTCCCGAACGTGCTATTCCACGCTATGACGTCAGGAACTCGGCACGCTCAACGCTCAGATATTCTGAGCGTGCGTCTGAGCGTTGACCAATGAGATGGCACAACGCTACCTACGTCACACGCACGCCGTCTCCCTTCAGTACAGAGTTGTGAGGGGCCATATTGGAATTCATTTCAAGCTTATATGTATATACGCTGTTGCTGAGCACCAGTAAATTGAGAATCACTGAAAACCCATTGTTAGTTGTGTGATTCGTTCCAATAAAATGATGAGAAACATCGTATTCGTGGCAAAAGAATTATTATAACTTCCGTATTATGAGAGTAGGCTATTTGAAGGCAGCGACACACTGAAGGTCCACCCAAAACGCATTGTCCTTGGTACAATTTGTCGTAATTAAATGTCAATTAGTAGCATAATTACTTACGATTAACGTTTGTAGCAAGCGGTATACAATATGATTAAATACCTGGAGTGTGTTGTTTGTTTATCGTAATGAGTAGTGTATCTGACCAATAATGAGATTTTGTTCGGGCTGTAGTTCACGTCTTAACACTTCCAAATTTTTTTCCTAACATTCGCGTTTTTATTAGGTTCTGATAATTTATTATTAGTTTAAGTATTTGCTATAATATTTGATGTTATGTAAATATAAGTTCACCTTTTTTTGAGGGGTGACTTTGTTCGGTTGGCTTAATCTACAGGACAACTTGCGCTACTTGTATAAAGATATTGTTGTGTACATAGTTCCGCGTAGTCAGCGTGTACATGACTTTTCCACTAGAGCGCGCCCCGCTAAGCACAACAGCGGAGGCGCAGCGCTCGTCCGTCTCTGCACTACGAGATGGCGCTACCTTAGAGACGGACCAAATTCTGCTTCCACCGATTTGCGTATTAATATGTAATGCAGCCAATGAGATTACTGCTAACGTAGAACCTTTTCTCCTCGCGGATCACAATCGCGCAGTGATACCTGAACGCGCGATGTATTATAACGAGTGTACAGACCTCCGATTAGTCAGTCTGCATTAGTCTGTACGAGTGTGCATTTATCTGCAGCTGTCTGTACCAGTCTGCATTAGTCTGTACTAGTCTATAGTCAAGTTTCAGTCTGCACCTAAGAAGATTATCTTACTCCTGTACATAGCCATGAAGATAAATGTATAGACACTGTCAAGAATCAGAAATATGTGAGAATAAGATTAACGTGCCAACACCAAAGGAACTTCAGATTGTCAGTTGTAAATAGCATCCAGAACCAAGTTAAGCAATTTTTATGTTTGCTATTATTTTAATAAATGTGTGTGAATATTAATCATGTTTAAAACTGGTCACTGTCAATCAGCCACTCTAAGTGTGCAAGATAAACACGCCACGATAAGACCATGAGACATATTGCTGACACTCGCCTACTTCGTTAGAGCGACAAGTCAAATAATCTGATGGTGTGTGTACCGAAGATCTTAACAGTACGCATACCACAGATATTTTGCTCCTTTTTCTTTTACGCTTCGAAATTCACATGTTGCAGAGATTCTGCTGCTGGGTAGGAACGGTGATCAAGTAAGACTGACCTTGGGGTTTTACTAAAATGTGGGAATGATGAAACAATGTTTATGTTATGCGGAGAAGTATTCCACACTTGTATCGCACTGTTTGTAATGGAACTTTTATATGTCTCTGTCCTTATTGATTGGACATGGTACTTTCCTTATCGTGGACGATTGTGGAAATGTGCGTTTTAATAGAGCTAACGTGGGAATTTTACGCGCGCCCGTTGAGTAAACAGCGTGATTTACGAACTAGAAACATCCCTCAACTGCCGCTGGAGTGCGTTGCGATCGCGTATACCACGTTGGGACCCACGTACCGTGTGCTCGAGTCGCATCGTTCCTGAGCGTTCAGCAGCACGTTGAACTTGGCGCGCTCAACGTTGACGTTCGACAGGAGGGTCCGTGTGCCGACGGCTTTAGGCTGGACAACGTGTTGGGCGGTGAGGGCCCAACCGAGAATGCGAGCGCGGCGTACGGTCGCCCGCCGTTACGTCGCGTCGCACGCCGCCATCACTGTAGGAGCCGCCGCGGGCCACGCAGCACTGTGCGCTGGAACGGGGACAGCCGCCTCTCGCAGCCGCCCCCGACGCCGCCTCCGACGCCAGCTATGTGTGATGTAATGTCGCTGTAGTGCATTGCTCTAACCAAAAAATTCGGCGAACTTCCGCCGAGGCATATTTCCATCAGAATAGAGCGAGACCTTTTTTGTGTACAGGGGAATTATAATTAAATATAAACTTTCAAACCGCTGTAGAAATAACACCACTGGTCAGAATGACGTCAAATTGCGGCGGAATATTCTAGGAGAATGGGGAAGAGGTATGATGGAAGAAAAAAAATAGTGTGAAAATTGATCAATAAATGCCGCTGTGGTGTCACAGTATAGTCTGTCGGTAAACTTGTATGTAGGCTGTTTAGGTTTTTATGTTGGTAACGCCATGTAGCGCTCTGTATTAAAATCACTGGCTGTGCTGTGTGCTGTCTGTGGCTGGGTGGCGTTGTTGGAAATTGCTATTTTAGTGTTGGGCAGCTGGCTGTTAACAGCGCGTAGCGTTGCGCAGTTGGAGGTGAGCCGCTAGCAGTGGTGGATGTGGGGAGAGAGATGGCGGAGTTTTGAGAGCGGATGATCTCGACGTGTGTCCATCAGAGACAGTAAATTTGTAAGACTGGATGTCATGAACTGATATATATATTATGACTTTTGAACTCTATTAAGGTAAATACATTGTTCTCTATCAAAATCTTTCATTTGTTATCTATGCCTATCGGTAGTTAGTGCCTTCGGTAGTTTGAATCTTTTATTTAGCTGGCAGTAGTGGCGCTCGCTGTATTGCAGTAGTTCGAGTAACGAAGATTTTTGTGAGGTAAGTGATTCATGAAAGGTATAGGTTACTGTTAGTCAGGGCCATTATTTTGTAAGGATTTTTGAAAGTCAGATTGCGTTGCGCTAAAAAATATTGTGTGTCAGTTTAGTGTTGATCAGAATAAGTAAAGAGCGAAATGTCTGAGTACGTTCAGTTCTGCTCAGCTGTTTGAAAATCAAATAACATAAGGGGTTTACCAGCACACTAATTCAACAATTTTTCTAAGGGGACGTTTCAAACTGAAGAGCGAGCGAGTGGGTCTCCACTCTGCCTACTCAGCTACGTCCCAAGGCGCTTCTACAGGCTGTTTCACAACGTAGTACCGGCTCTGCTCCGGCGCGCGCTTTAAATCTGTGGCGAAGACGTGTAGAGATACTTCTTGGCTGCGTTCATTTTTAGACAAATGCATCAAGACAATAAGGAATACAATACACGATAGCTCCTTCCGAAACACAACATTATAGAGTAAATAATATTAAGATAAGAATGGAAATCAGGATTATACCACAAACATAGAACCGAAAGCCTGTTCAGTGTGAATGTATTGTATGTTCCTCTATTGCTATTCGTGAAACGAATCCCATATAATGCGATCAATATGTACAATTTAAGCCTTGCTCTTACTTTGTGTTTCTACTAAAAGGCAGAAGTTTACTTCGAAGGACTGCATTGAAACTTAACAATTTTTGCAACACGAAGAGTGTTTAAAAAGTAAGCAGAAATTTATAATTTTGTGTGTTGTATTAGTCCGATTTGCACTACTTTTTTGCCACTGCCTTCGTAAACATGTCTCAGAAGTATGTGTACAATGTTACGCATATTGGGTATTTACTCTGTTGTCAAATGTAAAAAAGGTTACGTGTGTTTTGGTAGCATCAACGATTTTTATATAAAAATAGATTAGAGAATCTGTATCAAATTTTGTTAGAGGGATGGAATAAAGTGCATGAAATTTTTAGAAATGTTAAATACTGCTTTTGGTGAGCCTGTTATGAGTGAACCAGGGGCATACAAGTGGTATAAACATTTCAAAGCAGGCGTTAAAAGACAGCGGTTTTACAAGCATGGATGAGATTAAAAATGAACGGTTAAGAGATCTATAAACTATCCCGAAGAAACAATTCCTAAAGAATTTCGGGAACTGACAAAAGCACTAGCGCAAGTGTATAGTATGTAATGGTGAATATTTTTATGAGGATAATATTGCTGTATATTAATAAATAAAGTCAAGATTTTTGCTTAGAAGTCCAGAATCGATGTATATGTTCCGAATAAAATTTCACCAGAGTTTAGAAAAGCTATTGCGCACATATTTCAAGCAATATGTCTCAGAATAAGGTGAATAGTGACCGAGACAGAGCTTTAGTGTTCCATAAGCATCAAAGGTTTTACGTGATTTGGAAACTATAACGATCGGTTTCCTCCCAAGATTATTAGTTTTCCTTCGCGGCGATTCCACTAAACCATGCGGCTTATTTTCACGTTCCTTCCGTAGGCGTCCTATTCTAACAGACTGACGTTTGCATAAATTGCAGCCCTTTACTGGTACTGGTAATATTAGCCAACAGTTCTTTTTTGGGGTCGCCTCTTTAATACACGCTGTAATAACATTAGAGACGATCGAACGCTCGTTACTCCGCAAATACGTCCTCTTCCTCGTATTCTGCACATTTTCTTGCAATGCTAGACGATTATCCATCACTTCTGTACACCGAAGTACATCAGTAAGTATACAAAGTTAACTGGCAACTAAGATCCCACGAACAGAAACGACGTATATCACTGCAAGCCGATCCACACCGCTACACCGGTAACGGGCAACAGATTTTGGGTGCCCCTGTGGGCGGTGGCAGCGTTCTTCCGGGAAAGGTCACGTCCCCCACCAAAAGCGCTGCTCGCTCTTGAGTTTACAGACAGACTATACGTAAATGGAAACACCTGTCATGCGCACGACCCACTGAAGTTAGCATAAACACGCCGGGTACGAGGCTTTTCCTCCTTTCGCGTCTGCGACGTTCGCCATGACTGTCTCAATGGAGGGTCGCGCTCTGCTTGTAAAGCTGTATTACAAGAATGATGACTGTGCACATGTCGCTTTGCAGAAGACTGAAGGGTTTGAAAAAAAGGCGTTGGTCCGATAACTGCTGTGGGTCTGGAGAAAATGATTCGGAAATTGGAAAATACGGATTCTCTTGGCGTGCAACTCGGTAGCGGGAGGAAACGAATTGATTCGACGTCAGTGGAAGCAGTGGCCAGAGCAATGCAGGAGGAGACGATTGGTGGTGTGCATACGTGTAGTGCATGGAGCATTGCCCGAACATTGGATATACCCGTGAGCACGGTGCATAAAATCCTACAAAATATCCTTTGCTATCAGTTCAAAATTACCCTTGTGCACGAGTTGCTTCCTGTTGACCTGCTAACAAGAGAGACCTTTGCTTTAGAATTTCTTGCTCGCATGGAAGTGGACAATGATTGTCCGTGGATTTTGTGGACAGATGAAGCCCACTTCCATCTGACAGGATATGTCAGCACACATAATTGTCGAATATGGGCAACGGAAAATCCACACGCAATCCACCACTACCACATCATCGTGAAAAGGCCACTGTATGCTGCGGGTTTTCGGCATCATTTATCATAGGACCATATTTTTTCGAAGAGACAGGCGCGTCGAGTCCTGTTACCTGTACTGTCACTGGTAAGAGCTATGAGTTTCTTTTGCGCACCCACGTCATTCCAGCTCTCCAACAGCATGGATTTGTGGCTGGGATCATTTTTATGCAAGATGGCGCACCTCCGCACATTTCAAATCCAGTTAAGCAGCTGCTGAAGCGCCATTTCGGAAATGCTAGCATTATCAGCCGCCATTTCCATACAGCGTGGCCATCCCGATCACCTGATCTTAACCTGTGTCACTTCTGGCTGTCGGGCTATCTGAAAGGTGTTGTGTTCAGTGTTCCGATTGCAAACTTAGCTGCATTGAAGGCACGCAGTGCACAACACATTCTGAACATGAGCCGGAAACACTTCGTTCAGTTGTGGAAGATGCTGTTCCTCGATTTCAACTTGTTGCAGAAAACGGTGGGCAGCATATTGAACATGATTTGCACCAGTCACACGGAGACTAATAATCCGATTTGATTTTTATTGGTCCTTTTTATGCGGTTTTTGCATCAGGACAATTAAAAGCCGATGTGATTGATGCTTCTTACACGGTTTTTGGTATCGGGATGATTAAAAACCTATATGATTAATGCTTTGTATGCAGTTTTTGGCCTAAGGACAATTAAAAACCGGTTTTATTCGATCCGATTTGATATGACCTTTCCGTGGTTGACAGGCTTACGTATCTAACAGTATCACACCTGTAAACCCATGCACACTGAGTAGTACAGTTTGTTTAATGTCAAACTGACACCTTGGGCAACAATGGAAAGTGGGGTGGTACGAAGGTTGCCCTACTACTTATGTCAGTACACGGAATCGTCGAATATGGGCCACGGTTCATTTGTCATTTGTAGTCGACCACTATTAAATTGTGATGCTTGCAGCGCCATCTATTGCTCCACTTTCTATTTATACACTCCTGGAAATGGAAAAAAGAACACATTGACACCGGTGTGTCAGACCCACCATACTTGCTCCGGACACTGCGAGAGGGCTGTACAAGCAATGATCACACGCACGGCACAGCGGACACACCAGGAACTGCGGTGTTGGCCGTCGAATGGCGCTAGCTGCGCAGCATTTGTGCACCGCCGCCGTCAGTGTCAGCCAGTTTGCCGTGGCATACGGAGCTCCATCGCAGTCTTTAACACTGGTAGCATGCCGCGACAGCGTGGACGTGAACCGTATGTGCAGTTGACGGACTTTGAGCGAGGGCGTATAGTGGGCATGCGGGAGGCCGGGTGGACGTACCGCCGAATTGCTCAACACGTGGGGCGTGAGGTCTCCACAGTACATCGATGTTGTCGCAAGTGGTCGGCGGAAGGTGCACGTGCCCGTCGACCTGGGACCGGACCGCAGCGACGCACGGATGCACGCCAAGACTGTAGGATCCTACGCAGTGCCGTAGGGGACCGCACCGCCACTTCCCAGCAAATTAGGGACACTGTTGCTCCTGGGGTAACGGCGAGGACCATTCGCAACCGTCTCCATGAAGCTGGGCTACGGTCCCGCACACCGTTAGGCCGTCTTCCGCTCACGCCCCAACATCGTGCAGCCCGCCTCCAGTGGTGTCGCGACAGGCGTGAATGGAGGGACGAATGGAGACGTGTCGTCTTCAGCGATGAGAGTCGCTTCTGCCTTGGTGCCAATGATGGTCGTATGCGTGTTTGGCAGGTGAGCGCCACAATCAGGACTGCATACGACCGAGGCACACAGGGCCAACACCCGGCATCATGGTGTGGGGAGCGATCTCCTACACTGGCCGTACACCACTGGTGATCGTCGAGGGGACACTGAATAGTGCACGGTACATCCAAACCGTCATCGAACCCATCGTTCTACCATTCCTAGACCGGCAAGGGAACTTGCTGTTCCAACAGGACAATGCACGTCCGCATGTATCCCGTGCCACCCAACGTGCTCTAGAAGGAGTAAGTCAACTACCCTGGCCAGCAAGATCTCCGGATCTGTCCCCCATTGAGCATGTTTGGGACTGGATGAAGCGTCGTCTCACGCGGTCTGCACGTCCAGCACGAACGCTGGTCCAACTGAGGCGCCAGGTGGAAATGGCATGGCAAGCCGTTCCACAGGACTACATCCAGCATCTCTACGATCGTCTCCATGGGAGAATAGCAGCCTGCATTGCTGCGAAAGGTGGATATACACTGTACTAGTGCCGACATTGTGCATGCTCTGTTGCCTGTGTCTATGTGCCTGTGGTTCTGTCAGTGTGATCATGTGATGTATCTGACCCCAGGAATGTGTCAATAAAGTTTCCCCTTCCTGGGACAATGAATTCACGGTGTTCTTATTTCAATTTCCAGGAGTGTATTTTTCAGCCGTACGTTTTCCCCCTTCTCCGATAATATTTCGTTGCAATTTGGCGTCATTCTGACCAGCAGTGTTATTTCTTCAGCGGTTTGAAAGTTTAAGTATAACCACCTTGTACATCCATTCGGTCTCAGTCCCAGATTGGTAACCATGCCTGATTTACGTCCTCGCCAACCAGCGGAGAATACCGAATTAACTCCTGATGCTGCAGCTGCGGTCCCTGACGGGCCTGGTCGCATTATTTTACTGCAACAGCAGACAGGCTGCCTGTCACTTGAAAAAAAAAAAAAAATAGATCTACAGGAACGGCTTAACACGACGGCCGAAAATGCTGCAACTCCGGACCTTTCAACCGTCCCTGAAGTTGAAACAGAATAATTTGGATTGGATTGGATTGTTTGGGGGAAGAGACAAAACAGCGAGGTCATCGGTCTCATCGGATTAGGGAAGGAAGTCGGCCGTGCCCTTTCAAAGGAACCATCCCAGCATTTGGCTGGAGCGATGTAGGGAAATCACGGAAAACCTAAATCAGGATGGCCGGACGCGGGATTGAACCGTCGTCCTCCCGAATGCGAGTCCAGTGTGCTACCACTGCGCCACCTCGCTCGGTAAACAAAATAATTATTAGCAGGTATAGCCAGTACGCTTCCACCCGTAACTTTCCTTTACTGGAAAGCCAGGCGAAAACGTAAAAACATTTTAGCAAAACGTCAGGGACGCGGGACGCAACATGCGCATGGCCCGACCATATTTTGTTACATGTCACCAAGCTGAAGCAGTCGAGTTGCGAGAAGCACCCAATTTTGATTTCTTGGCAAAGGGGCTAGCAGAGAGCTACTTCGACAAGCGAGGGTTAGCTATTACGTGATCGGTTGTCCACACTTAGACAGAAAAGCGGGTGAGGACTTTGAGCCATTTTCAGGCAGAATTAGGGCCGTATCTTGTCGCACATACACCCTAGTACGGGACAATACACTTAATGAAAAGCTGAAGCGAGAGCATTCTATATATTCACAAGCGGAATCAATCCACGTACAGGGAGAGGTAAATGAAGCCTTCCCCCCCCCCCCCCCCCCGACCTAACTCGAGGCAGTCAGACTTGCTATATTGCGCGAGGAAGCTGGAAGATTTGTATTCGCCCCCATACGTGCCAGCGAAGCGCGACATATGTTCATTAATGACACGAACTGCCAGAGATGCGGGAAACCCAACCACACCGCCGAGCGGTGCTGACCTTCCTGTTGTAAGAAGTGCCATACCGTCGGTCACGAACACGATCGTTGTTCGCAAAATAAGTGGCGAAATTCCCCCAAGAGGAACGTGTCAGGAGGTAATAAAAGAAACAATCAGTCAAACTGCAGTTCTACTACACGGGGGAACGACTGTGGAGCTGGTTCTGCTATCCACCTTCGCTCCCAATGAAGTACATGAACCCCAAAAAGGGGAAGAGCCCGGTGACGTGGCAAATTTAGTTTTAGAGGATGGGAGCGTGTGGGTGCTATTCTGTCATTCTGTGCAACGGATTAATCTGAGATGTACCCTTTACCCTGTGGCTCCTGCAAGATGCAATTTCCGCCCCCACACTACTACAGAAGTCAGACAGACGCTCCTAATGTTCTAAAGAGAAATGCCTGAAAAACTTTCAGCAATAAATATCTTCTGGAGTCGTCCGCTGTAAGGAAACGACACAAAAATTCACAAAATTTCTTACGTACCTAGTGGAATACTTGGGTACTGAAGTAGTGCTAGTTAGTGTAAAAAGAAACATGAAACCAACGAAAATTATTATTTATTTTGAAAAAATTCTGAGGAATCACAATGGCACTTTTAATTATGAACAAGTTATTTCCGGGGTCTTTTCGGAATGTGAAGTTACCTCTCAAGGATAGGATTCGCTAATGAAATTTCTATACAAAGTTTAAGATTGTTATTGACTTGGCAGAATGGCTGAGAGCCGCGCCTACTCAACTTGAATAATTATCTGTTAGAATGTTCCTAGGTATGGTAGAGGGTGTTGCGTGTGAAATGCAATGAAGTGTACTGTTGTGGAAGAAATATGGGGCTCGCAAGAGCTGTAGTGCACAATACTGTAAGCTGTGATGACTGCAGTCTGCACCAGTCGCTGCTGACAAATAAGATAACTCTCGTTCTATCTGGATTGACCTTTGCCAATCAAACTCTCCTTACACCTTGATGAAGTCAAGGACTCCTATTCGCCCATAGTCCAACTATTGGCGTGGTACACCGGTCAGATAACCAGTCCACCGTGATGCCACTCAAAAATTCGCTAGCAGGTGTTTAACTATAACTCTGTCTGTTCACACCACACAATAAGTGTGGCGGCCAACACAGTGAACAACGCTTAATCACAAGGACTCAATATAGAGTGGCACTCCGATTCGCTTCTGACAGAGGTGCTCTCCCAGTGAAGTACTGAGGAGAGACTTGTTGCTCGCTTTTTGAGTACATGTACGAGCGCACACTCTCTCGTTACGTGTTCTCGCTCCAAGAGCGACAACGGAACGGCCCCTCTCCATGCCAGACGTGAAGGGGTATATCTTTCTGTCTCTTCCATTACTCCTTCAGCTCAAGGTGTCAGGAATATCGTCTGAAAATCAGCATTGCTCTTCTAAAACGGGAGAATGACATTTCGTTTAAGGCGACCAATCCAGAAAACTGTAGCATCAGCGTTTGGAGATTGCTGTCTCTCTGACAACCTCTAAAACTGCGTGCTATATTTGTAAAGAATGTGTAGGCTGGGCGCTCCCACTCAATGCTTTTAAGCTGAACACAGGGTCGTTCTCCCCTTTCACTCGGGCAAACGCTGTCCACTCCACGGGTGGTCGCCATCTGACATAGATAGGCTGAATCGTCCTCTGAAAGGACCGGCCTCTCGGCGTGCACTCCGCCCCTCCCGAACTAAAAGCTCCTGTGACCGTCGTGTCTGGAATGTGTGTGTGTACGCCAGCCTCGAGTATCTCAACCTTGGTGCGCACTTGTTATTTGCATATCGTTTACATCAATTCATACAACATTGACTTTATTTTATCGAGTTTCAGTTCGAATGAAGCGTCTTGATGTGCGGGATATGATTGCGAGGGCGGAATATATAAGCCCTGAAGGTCAGGAGACCATGACGTCCTACAAGGAGAAGCTCGAAAGACTGTCAAAATTCCTGTGGATACCGGAGCCCAGGTTAGTGTCCTTTTTGTCACTAATAATGGCAAGCGTGTGCTAAAACCGCCACGCTGGAATATAAGTCGACTTGGAGACGAGATGATCATTTCTCCAGGCACCTGTACAATAGACCTGCGCATTGAAGGGGAAAAATGTCTTTGATACAGAAATAGCGAGTAAATGCAGAAGGGATTTTGATATCAGCCTGAGGAACGATTTTCTGACACTATCAGGCTGTGATAGATTATGTGACACGCACTGTTCGGTTCAGTGATACTATAAAGGCTCCTTTGAAAAAAATTAAATTTGTTTACTACTACTACTACTAGGCTAATTACTGTTTAGCCCTACAGGATCTTTATACTGAAATGTTTCCCACACCACATTGTATTGTCTTTCTATGTGTGTGAGTAACTGTATGTTCACTGTTGTGGGTAAATACATGCAGTGTACACAGGGTGATATGTGAAACTGATAGCGATTACACGCTTCCACTGCTTAGAAATCTGCTCCAGTGCTGCAGATACCGTGTTGAGCTGAAAGTGGTAACCAAAATACGGAGAAATATTCTTCGGGGCTCTGTTGCATAGCTCTCAGATTGCTTTCAGTTCTGAGAAATGTCCAGGTACAATTGTGGATTTGAATGAACCATGAAGTGACTTCTTTTCCGAAGAAAGCATCGAACTATTTCACTAGAACTTAACGCTCCCGTCGGAACTGTTCTCAAGCTGGTATTTATTATTAAATCACAATAGAAGTATACGCTGGTTGTAGAACAACACGTACCTTCTTGAAATGAACAATATTTTATTGTTCTATTCTGATTTCCTTCCATATACACATATATTTTACAATGTGAATCAAAATCTAGCAATGGCGTCGATTTTTACATCACAAGAATGGCTCTCGTCTTGTAAAATTACTCTCAACAACAACAAAAGCTCTGTATCCTAAGAATAATTACGTGAACGGTGACCGACACAGAGTAATAAACAATATCTTTGTCTCTCTCTCTCTCTCTCTCTCCCTCTCTCTCTCTCCCGCGCACTGTCACAGCAAGTTACGCTGCATGATACATCATAATACACAGCTCTGTCCGGACAGTGAGCGTGCGTCTGATTCACGAGGAACCTCACAAGTTCCAAATCAACCACGTAAATTGGTGTTGAAAACTATCACACCTGTAACAATTAGCCGTGGAAAGGGAAAGCTTCTCTGGATTGAAGTCAAAGAGAGCGTACCACCGAGATCGGATTTTCTGTCGACTAGCTCGCCGAGGATAACTTTCTCGACAGGATGCAAATCCATGTTAAGAGAGGTTTACGTAGTAAGTAAAAGGGAACAGGCTTCAAATAACTGTGTGTGTTGACAATTTTGGTCTCCGGGACGTAGAAATCCCACATGGCACAATAATAGCCAGTGGCGAAGAAGTTACGCAGACAGAACTTTCGAACCAGAAACATTTCGTTCAAATGGCTCAAAGCACTATGGGACTTAACACCTGAGGTCATCAGTCCCCTAGACTTAGAACTACTTAAACCTAGCTAACCTAAGGACATCACACACATCCATGCCCGAGGCAGGATTCGAACCTGCGACCGCGCCTAGAACCGCTCGGCCTCAGCTGCCGGCTGAACCAGAAACAGTGTCAAGAGAAAAGACGTAAGCAGTTACTTGTGAGGAAGGTTTGCGCACTGACATCTTCGACAAGAAACCAGTTGAAAGAGAATTTGGCACATTTGCTGGAGTCAGAGCAATGCCTTAATCCAGTTTTAGAGGAATATGCGTGGTTGATCGAGGAAAGGCAATACTTTCCGGCAAGTGACCTCTAAAATATGAAATTCGTACGAGGGACGCTAGACCGATTGGGCAGATGCCGTGTCGTTTACCTCATCATTCACAATCTTTGGTCGAAGATACGAATGGACAGCAACTGGCTGCAGGGATAATTCAATCCTCTGCAAGCCCATGTCCCAGTCTAAGTGTCGTTTTGCCAAAAAATGAATCAATGCGAAGAAAAACCTGTTGTCTGTGTGTCGATATGAGAGCGGTAAACACAGTTACGACAACGGGAATTGCAAATACTTTACCAGCGTCGACATGCGTCCTGGATGTTATCAGATTCCGTTTACACCAGAAGACAGACCTAAAATTACTTTTGTGGCCCCATCTGAACTCTGAACTCTTGCTATGCCTTTTGATCTAAGAAAGGCTCCCACCAGTTTTCAAAGGTTTGGGCGACTTGTTTTTGAGAGGTTTAAAACCTGTCATGAGTCTTGTGCATCTCGCCGACATCATAATAATTGCAAAACCAATGGAAGACCATGCCGGAAGATTAAGAAATGTACCGTCTAAATTGAGAAGTGAACACTTTAGTTTAAAACTAGAAAAATGTTCTTTCGCACTCACAGGTTCAGTACCTTGTGCACATCATTAGTTAAGATGGAGTCAAACCAGATCCTACGCTAACGGAAGCAGTGGATGATTTTCCAACCCCAAGAAATGTTAAAGAGTTACAATCTTTCCTAGGTTCAGCCAATCATCATAGGCGTTTTGTGCTGGATTATGCTACAATAGCAAAGCCATTAACAAAATTAGTAAAGAAAGATGCAGTATTTGAATGGACAGATGAGTGCGAAGCAGCAGTGAGGAAAATTAGAGAAATTTTGACTAGTTCAGCTTTAGTGACACGTCCATATTTTGAAAACCTTTTATCCTTTCCACGGACGTGTCATACCACGCTGTCGGAGCAGTTTTAAGTCTGGAATATAATGGACAGGAAAGTGCAATTGGTTACGCCTCCAGACAAATGAACTCATCAGAAATTAACTGCAGTACTACCGAGAAGGAGCTGCTAGCTCTCTTCTTTGAAGTAAATTACTTTACGTGTTACGTGTACGGACGTCAGTACGCTGTGGTTACGGGCCATGCTGATTTGGTATGGACGTTAAGTTTAAAACACCCTAGTAGTCGTTTGATTAGATGGGCATTGAAGTTATCAGAATAGGATTACACATTTCGGCATAAGCCTGGCTGCCTGCACACCAATGCCGACGGCCTAAGCCGAAAGGTTACAGACAGATGATGTTTCCATAGAAGAATTGAAAGAATCACGAGAGAGAGGTGTAGAATGCCACCGGTAAGTATCACTCTCTGATTTTGTTACAGAAGACGGTATACTACACTACTGGCCATTAAAATTGCTACACCACGAAGGTGACGTCCTACAGACGCGAAATTTAACCGACAGGAAGTAGATGCTATGATATGCAAATGATTAGCTTTTCAGAGCATTGACACAAGTTTGGCGCCGGTGGCGACACCTACAACGTGCTGACATGAGGAAAATTTCCAACCGATTTCTCATACACAAACAGCAGTTGACCGGCGTTGTATGGTGAAACGTTGTTGTGGTGCCTCGTGTAAGGAGGAGAAATGCGTACCATCACGTTTCCGACTTTGATAAAGGTCGGATAGTAGCCTATCGCGATTGCGGTTTATCGTATCGCGACATTGCTGCTGGCGTTGGTCGAGATTCAATGGCTGTTAGTAGAATATGGAATCCGTGGGTTCAGGAGGGTAATACGGAACGCCGTGCTGGGTCCCAACGGCCACGTATCACGAGCAGTGGAGATGACAGACATCTTATCCGCATGGCTGTAACGGATTGTGCAGCCACGTCTCGATCCCTGAGTCAAAAGATGGGGACGTTTGCAGGACAACAACCATCTGCACGAACAGTTCGACGACGTTTGCAGCAGCAAGGACTAACAGCTCGGAAACCATGGGTATGGTTACCTTTGACACTCCATCACAGACAGGAGCGCCTGCGATGGTGTACTTGACGACGAACCTGGGCACCCGAATGGCAAAACGTCATTTTGTCGGATGAATCCAGGTTCTGTTTACAGCATCGTGATGATCACATCCGTGTTTGGCGAAATCGCGGTGAACACACATTGGATGCGTGTATTCGTCATCGCCATACTGATGTATCGCCCGGCGTGATGGTATGTGGTGCCATTGGTTACACGTCTCGGTCACCTCTTGTTTGCATTGACGGCACTTTGAACAGTGGACGTTACATTTCAGATGTGTTACGACCCGTGGCTCTACCCTTCATTGGATCCCTGCGAAACCCTACACTCCAGCAGGATAATGCACGACCGCATGTTTTAGGTCCTATACGGGCCTTTCTGGATACAGAAAATGTTCGACTGCTGCCCTAGCCAGCACATTCACCAGACCTCTCAGCAATTGAAAACGTCTGGCCGAGCAACTGGCTCGTCACAGTACGCCAGTCACTACTCTTGATGAACTGTGGTATCGTGTTGAAGCTGCATGGGCAGCTGTGCCTGTACACACCATCCAAGCTCTGTTTGACTCAATGCCCAGGCATATCAAGGCCGTTATTACGGCCAGAGGTGGTTGTTCTGGGTACTGATTTCTCTGGATGTATGCACCCAAATTGCCTGAAAACGTAATCACATGTCAGTTCCAGTATAATATATTTGTCCAATGAATACCCGTTTATTATCTGCATTTCTTTTTGGTGTAGCAATTTTAATGGCCAGTTGTGTATATCGCAAGACTGTTGCGTAACAGAGTAGTAATAGCTAAAGAACTGCAACATCGGCTAACAGCACAGTGACATGACAGTTTACAGGCCTACCATAATGGGCGACGAGCCTCTAATGGAAGAATAGCCTTGAATTATTGGTGGAGAGGTCGACAAACAGGCGTTAGGAAGTATATACAAAATTGTCTGCCTTGGGCGCAAAGAGCGCCTCCACGAAGGACTAAAGTTCCTTTCCAAAAATATCAGAAGCATCGAAAACACCTCAAATTGTGGTCCTTTTCTACAAATAACCAAGAATAATACATATATATTATAAATTATTGATCACTTTTCAGGGTACTTACTTTTGGTACAACTTGCCGATATGATAGCTGAAACTGTTGGTTGCGCCTTTGTCAATCACTTGGTTCTGACGTTCGGAAGTACCGACCCAATACTCACCGACCATGGTTCAAATTTTATGTCGGCACTGTCTGCCAAATGTTACGAATCAAAAAGTGGTGAACTACACCCTTTCACCCTTAAAGCCAACGGGCGCCTAGAACGAGTGCACAAAACTATTGTGTACGGTAGACTCATGAATTCACCTCCTGAGATTGAAAAATTGCCCCCTGATGTCAACATAGGCGAAGTAAAAAGACTAGCCCGCCATCTCAAAGCTGTATGGAACCAAGTTAAACACAGTAACTACGAAGCCACACAAAAAACAGCTAGAACACAGCAACAAAGCCACTACCATCCCTCATTATAAATCAGGTGATTTGCTATTGCTCCGAAATCCTGTGGTAGAAAAGAGACGAACTAAGAAGTTCAGTCCTCGGTACGAAGGCCCCTTTCTCGCCCATCACCTCCCCAATGAGTGGGGAAATTCAGTTACCTGATCGTACTACAACTGAACACTTCAATCGGCTAAAGCCTCATCATGACCCAGTTGTGCCGCCTCGAGCAGCACCGCCTACTTCTACCGCTAAAGTTGCGCCGACGGGTAAAGGTGTCACCACAACAAAGCAGAAAAAGAAGAAAGATAGGGTATTACCAGCATGTCCTCGTTATGCTTTAAGAAACAAGCATCCCTACGCCCTGAGGTCCAAGAAGTGGAAAATGTGCAGTGATGTCATAACAGGAGAAGATAGATACAAATCATTTAACTATTTGTTTGTCTCTATAAAATGTATTAGCCAGACAGAACTGAGTGCAATAATGTTTCATGCAGTTTCCGCTAGAATAAAACAAAAAATTTGCAAGGGTTGCTTGTGGTCTTTTATGCTTCTCGTTGTGTCATGTTATAATATAAGTTGTAGTGTTAAGCATCAGCAGCTAGAACAGAAGAAAATGATAAGATGGAAGTGATGAGAACGAAATGATAAGCTAGCTGATAAGTAAACTCTCTTTCTGTTGCAGGAAAACGTGAAAGTCTGAGTAAGCTTGTGATACAGCAGTCACAAGTTACGTAAGTTAGACATTGCCTACCACTTACACTCGATCGTGAACAAAAAAAAATAAGATGTTACGAATCCGCTGTGGCCGAGCGGTTCTAGGCGCGTCAGTCCGGAAGCGGTCGCAGGTTCGAATCCTGCCTCGGTCATGGATGTGTGTGATGTCCTTATGTTAGTTAGGTTTAAGTACACTCCTGGAAATTGAAATAAGAACACCGTGAATTCATTGTCCCAGGAAGGGGAAACTTTATTGACACATTCCTGGGGTCAGATACATCACATGATCACACTGACAGAACCACAGGCACATAGACACAGGCAACAGAGCATGCACAATGTCGGCACTAGTACAGTGTATATCCACCTTTCGCAGCAATGCAGGCTGCTATTCTCCCATGGAGACGATCGTAGAGATGCTGGATGTAGTCCTGTGGAACGGCTTGCCATGCCATTTCCACCTGGCGCCTCAGTTGGACCAGCGTTCGTGCTGGACGTGCAGACCGCGTGAGACGACGCTTCATCCAGTCCCAAACATGCTCAATGGGGGACAGATCCGGAGATCTTGCTGGCCAGGGTAGTTGACTTACACCTTCTAGAGCACGTTGGGTGGCACGGGATACATGCGGACGTGCATTGTCCTGTTGGAACAGCAAGTTCCCTTGCCGGTCTAGGAATGGTAGAACGATGGGTTCGATGACGGTTTGGATGTACCGTGCACTATTCAGTGTCCCCTCGACGATCACCAGTGGTGTACGGCCAGTGTAGGAGATCGCTCCCCACACCATGATGCCGGGTGTTGGCCCTGTGTGCCTCGGTCGTATGCAGTCCTGATTGTGGCGCTCACCTGCACGGCGCCAAACACGCATACGACCATCATTGGCACCAAGGCAGAAGCGACTCTCATCGCTGAAGACGACACGTCTCCATTCGTCCCTCCATTCACGCCTGTCGCGACACCACTGGAGGCGGGCTGCACGATGTTGGGGCGTGAGCGGAAGACGGCCTAACGGTGTGCGGGACCGTAGCCCAGCTTCATGGAGACGGTTGCGAATGGTCCTCGCCGATACCCCAGGAGCAACAGTGTCCCTAATTTGCTGGGAAGTGGCGGTGCGGTCCCCTACAGCACTGCGTAGGATCCTACGGTCTTGGCGTGCATCCGTGCGTCGCTGCGGTCCGGTCCCAGGTCGACGGGCACGTGCACCTTCCGCCGACCACTGGCGACAACATCGATGTACTGTGGAGACCTCACGCCCCACGTGTTGAGCAATTCGGCGGTACGTCCACCCGGCCTCCCGCATGCCCACTATACGCCCTCGCTCAAAGTCCGTCAACTGCACATACGGTTCACGTCCACGCTGTCGCGGCATGCTACCAGTGTTAAAGACTGCGATGGAGCTCCGTATGCCACGGCAAACTGGCTGACACTGACGGCGGCGGTGCACAAATGCTGCGCAGCTAGCGCCATTCGACGGCCAACACCGCGGTTCCTGGTGTGTCCGCTGTGCCGTGCGTGTGATCATTGCTTGTACAGCCCTCTCGCAGTGTCCGGAGCAAGTATGGTGGGTCTGACACACCGGTGTCAATGTGTTCTTTTTTCCATTTCCAGGAGTGTATAATACATTACCCATTCCCATTACTTTTGACGTCAACCAGTGTTATTTACACGAAGATGTAATAGTTCATTGAAACAGTTTACTTCTGTACAATACTTAAAACTTACACGAGTTGAATTAAAACCACACTTCTAAACAAAGTTATGACTATTTTTTTTCTCTTAGACTTCGCACGCTGAGGCAGCAGTTCAATCCCATTTAGGTTCAAGATTGTTGAGTATTATCTGATACTAAGGAAAATTTATTATAAAACAGGAAAATAATAAATATAAGCTTACTTTCGCCGCTTTAGCGGCAGCAGGGCTGTAAGGCTGTCAATAAAGGTTTCTACACGGTGGGATCATTCACCATCTCCCTGGTAAACGTATTTTCACCCTCCTGATAGTAAACATTAACCAGCTTACATTTTAACTAAAGTTACGTCTTGATCACAACACTTATGTCTCAATAACGTAGGTGACCGGTTTCGGTTATATTTATATAACCATCCTCAGACAATTAATTTTAGAAAATACTAGAGACCAATCTTAAAATAAAATGAAAAGTGTCTAATGACGACAAAATTTTTAACAAGATAAAGTAAAGCTTATTATACCCATGGCTTCCTTGGAGGATGGTAGGCGGAGCTCTCCTCAGCTGCTACGAAGTCAACTGATGGTTATGAGTGCTGAGCATGAGCTTAAAATATGCAGAGGCTCCGCCTACTTCCTCTCGCATTACTTCACAACTGCCGATCAGCGTTCATAATATGACGCTATCGTCAAAGTATAAAAGTATGAAATACACTAATAACATAAAATTGATTCATTTAAAATGTCTGATTAAAAGATAGTTGGTATGTGTAAAACTTATTTATATTTTAGATAAAAACGGTAAACTACGATGTGTAATAGCTGTGCCCTCTATGGGCAACCTTAATACTATTAGAGTGTCAGTTAATTCAAAGATGTAAAAGTCCTTGGAGTTGTGGTATGTATCGATTATACCGAGTCGCCTACATCATAATTGCATCTTTGATAGATGTTGCAGAATCGTCTTACTTTAACTGTAGTTTTAATAGTGACATTCTTTATAACAGTAGGGTAGCAGCCAAGAGTACGTTCCGCATTGTGTATGTCTGAATAACTGATGAGACCCCTGATTCAATATTTAAAACTCATCGATTTAATAGTTTTTATAATAATCAATCTGAATTTTATATAAAAAAATTATATGTTGTATAGCATATTTTTGATACATAGCTTTTGCCATGGGTATAACTAATCTTATATTTTAAAACAAAAGAGTATGTGCATCTTCATTATAAAATTTCCTCAAAAAGATCGTAGAAATATTTTTCGCGAAAATCTAATTGTTCATTGAGCAGCATTGATGATTTGGTTTCCAAATGAGCATATATCTCGATTTCTTCTAAGATATGCGTAAGGAAGCCTTTATTTGCATAATGTTGTGATCAAGACTGAACTTGAGTTAAAATATAATACTCTATTGATCACTGTTTCCAAAATTGTTTACCAAAATTGTAACCAACTTACAATATGAAAAGCTTAGCCCCTACAGCGAGCGACGCGCTCGGAGGTTCGAATGCGCCTCGGTTCCCCCACTGCTTCTCTAGCGGTAAGTGGCGGCCATCGCTGTGATGGAAATGAAATGAAATGAGCGTATAGCATTGTTGGCCGGGAGGCCCCGTCCGGGGAAGTTCGGCCACTAAGTGCAAGTCTTATTTCAGTCGACGCTACATTGCACGACTTTCGCACCGATGATGAGGATGAAATGATGATGAGGACAACACCCAGTCCACTTGCGGGGAAAATTTCCAACCCGGCCGGGAATCGAACCCGGGCCCGCTTGCATTGAAGGCGAGCACATTACCACCCACCTAAGCAGGAAGACATCACTGTGACGTCACACGGCGCTCAGCTGTCCGTCCACGCTCGTGCCCGCTTGTTGTTTACGATCTGCATACGTGCATTTCTCTGCTAACCGGAGTATACCGGAAGATGATTTCCTTTCAAAACATCCAATGTATCCCAACTTAGCAAACAGTTGTTACATTGTAAGGTTGAAACATTAAATCCATTATCTCATAAACGATTACGCACTTGCCTAATGGGCTGGCCGTAGTGGCCGAGCGGTTCTAGGCGCTTCTGTCTGGAACCGCGCGACCGCTACGGTCGCAGGTTCGAATCCTGCCTCAGGCATGGATGTGTGTGATGTCCTTAGGTTAGTTAGGTTTAAGTAGTTCTGGGTTCTAGGGGACTGATGACCTCAGATGTTAAGTCCCATAGCGTTCAGAGCCATTTGAACCATTTGAACTTGCCTAGTGGTTTAAATAAGTCCAGCGTTAGACTCCTCAGATCTCACCTAAAACCATTCTCCACAATCTACCTGTTGTGTACATAGTTCCGTGTAGTCAGCGCGTACACAACTTTCCCACTAGAGAGCGTCCCACTAAGCACAACAGCGCAGGCGCAGCGCTCGTCCGTCTCTGCACTACGAGATGGCGCTGCCTTAGAGACGGACCAAATTCTGCTTCCGCCGATGCGCGTATTAATATGTAACGCAGCCAATGAGTTCGCTGCTAACATAGAACCTTTTCTCCTCACAGATCACACTCGTGCAGTGATACATGAACGGACGAGGTATTATAACGAGTGTACAGACCTCCGATTAGTCAGTCTGCATTTGCCTGCACCAGTCTGTACCAGTCTGCATTAGTCTGTACCAGTCTACAGTCAAGTTTCAATCTGCACCTAAGAAGATTATCATATTCCTGTACATAGCCATGAAGATAAAGGTATAGACACTTTGTCAAGTATCAGAGATATGTGAGAACGAGATTAATGTGCCAAGACCAAAGGAACTTCAGATTGTCAATTGTAAATAGCATCCAGAATCAATTTACGTAATGTTTATGCTTCTTATTATTTTAATAAATGTGTGTGAAAATTAATCAGGTTCTGTTTAAAGTTGGTCACCGTCAATCTGCTACTCTAAGCGTGCAAGTGGCATTTCTATTGTCTGACCTAACGGCAGAAGATAAACACGCCACGATAAGGCCACGAGACATATTGCTGACACTCGCCTACTTCGTTAGAACGACAAGTCAAATAATCTGATGGTGTGTGTACTGAAGGTCTTACAGTACGCACACCACAATACCCTAACAATAATAGTTTGCAAACTGATGCTAACAGCTTTCAGTAGATAAAAGAAATTATTTCTAGCTTCTCACGCAACCTGACTCAGCTGTGTGACTGAAGAAGCAGAACCATCACGTCTTTCATTTAACACTTTGCAGCAGATTTGGTCGTCCTATCTGGCGGTGTAGCAGGGGTGGTAAGTATTTTCGTGGAAATACTTGCTACGTGAGAGACAGAGAATATAATACGCCAGTATAGTCAAATGCTGCCCGAGTCAACTTACTCGTAGCAGAGATCTCAAACTAAGCAGAAATCGCACATTAAGATACAAATACCGTGAGGTTCTACTCAAGATACGATGTGAGTAACACCCATTATTGATCGTGTTCAGTAATGCTCCACTCAAATTAGGGTGAGAACTGCCACTTATTTTGTAGCTGCAATCAGTCCTCTAAAAGTGACTATGCGTAACCAGCTTATCAATCTGCAGCATTTCCAGCCGTATCCTTACGTCACAAAATCTAATTGAAGTAAATTATGAGCTTTGCGCATGTAACGAGAGCAGAAAACTTCCGAGTATTACAAATCGATATTTATCCTACTACTGCGCCGCCGAGCCAGATACAGTTTCCTACCGAATATCGCTCGTCATTAAGACACCTAGCGAGGCCCTCGTGCTCGTAACCGACGCGACACCGGATTCTGCTGACTATGTAGCACATACCACTGCGCCGAACCTCGCTTAGACATTGCATCCAGCACCTTTACGTAACGCAATTAGAGAACTTTGGAATACAATCGCGCCCCCCCCCCCCTCCTTTCTTCATCAAAATACTGTGTTGATCTTACCAAACACAGTTATTCGTGCCCTTACAAACCACTTAGGAAAATTCGTACTAAAAATTAAAAGTAAACCTTTGATTTTGAAGATACGGCCTCTTACGACACAGTAATCCAAACGGGGTTTCACGACCGTGCAGACCCAAGCACTTCCTACTCGAAGGGACCACCTGTTATTTGTCAAAAAAATGGTTCAAATGGCTCTGAGCACTGTGGGACTTAACTTCTAAGCTCATCAGTCCGCTAGAACTTAGAACTACTTGAACCTAACTAACCTAAGGACAGCACACACATCCATGCCCGAGGCAGGATTCGAACCTGTGACCGTACCAGTCGCGCGGGTCCAGACTGTAGCCCCTAGAACCGCTCGGCCACCCCGGCCGGCTATTATTTGTCAAGACATCAACTACAAGCCCCAGGCTTGCGCCAAGAACACACAAGTTTCAATTTTGGAGTAATGAATTTGCAACCACATAATGCTACAGGGAGCACGAAGTAACCATTTCGAGACGAATCAGTTTGTTTCATTTAATGAAACTGCATGCATTAAAACGGAAAATAAATAATGAAAAGGAAAGAAAAAGAAACACGCTTCAAGCTACTTCCTATGATTTACCTCGCCGACTTCCGGTTTGCAGATTTCAGGGTAAGCTCATCACTGGAAACTCAACTGCCGCCGTCTGCGAGCATCTTCAATTGGAGAGTAACGGTTCATATGACAGTGCAGGTAGGTTGAATAAAGTACCGAAAAAGCTATCAATGATAACTTAGGCCAATATACAATAAAAAAATGGTTCAAATGGCTCTGAGCACTATGGGTCTTAACATCTATGGTCATCAGTCCCCTAGAACTTAGAACTACTGAAACCTAACTAACCTAAGGACAGCACACAGCACCCAGTCATCCCGAGGCAGATAAAATGTACAATACAGGCACAAAGGAACAAAACACGGAATGATACAAGATCATCGATTAATATATCACCCAGTATTAAAGAATTTGAGAGAGCCAAATATTGTTAAGGAGATCGTGTTTTAGTAAGAAGTAATCAACCGAGACTTAGTCTATAATCTTAGCATGGCTTGGGAACCAGCGCTGAGTTTAATTAAGAAGATTCTCAGCAAACAAAACGATCTGGCGACCGAGGCGGAGAGAACTTACGTCAACTCCATCATAGGCGCTGATTACCTTCACGTGAAACATATCAACCTATCAGCATAAGTACATGACAACAGAGGTGACGAGAGAAAAGTTATCGCCACAGCCTCTGCTCTAGCTACTAAAAAAAATGTGGAAATCATTATTGTGTTTAGCCTAAGATTTTGGAGCTCCGCCTGCATGGCTTTGTATTTCATCATGTATTTATGTACTTTATCGTCTACCCCTACTCTCTGAGCTTGCCTCGCCACTTTCAAGCGTGTTTTTATTTTAATTTGATTATGTCATGTACAAAAATGTTCAATACAGTTAAGAGGACGCTCAAACTGTGCTCTTTGGAAATACCACATACAGGTACTCCATATTACTGCAGCTATGTTCATTTGAAACTAGCAATTGACGGAAACATTCCAAATACGAGAATGTACCTTATTATCTAAATTCAGTAAATAATTATTCGCTCTCACTAAGAAACACTGTGCCCTTTACGCAACGAATAGCATTCGTGCTGAATCCAGTGTGCGTGCCATGACTCATTTTACTTCAATAATTTAGGTACCGCAATAATGTCCAGTACAACGGAAGCTGGGAAAAGATTAGCCATGAGAACTGGTAAAGTTTGAGGGCTTTCGAATGATAAATAATAAATGAAATGAGGTGGTGTGATGGCCCTCAACTACGTACCCTCCGACTCAGAGTTGAAATATTAAAATTCCTCCCACCTCCATCCAGTCTCCCCATTCACGAGCGCTGTGATTGGCTAGAGCGCTCCCGCCATATCTTCAAGCCAATGCACCCACACAAACATAGTGAAACACTTCCGAAATACTGTATTTACATTTAAATAACTAGAAATTAAATAAATATTCTTATGGCTGGGCCGTAAGCATGCTCTAACACACATTACTAAATACATGAAGAAATTAAATAAACATATATCAAAGGAATAGGAACAAAAGGTAAGCCAGTAGCCTAAGGTCTCTGTGCTTTCTAAACACAGTAAATATTTAACGAATTTCTTCATGAATAGTATATATCGGATATAAACAAAGACATAGATGAATAAATATATTTATAAGCATACTGCTACCGTTTTTTCGTGTAACTGTGGCCTACTTATGGCCTGACGCGATTGATAGTAATCGGTCACTTTGACATACAATTACTCATGTACTATTCACGTTACATACCTGTAATTTATACCAATTTAGGTTTACACTAATAGCTTTCTAAAGATACATTGATCGACGAAATCGGATCAAGCGTTTAGATTTTGGAAATTCGTTGCTGGGTTTCACTTGTATAAATTACCATCAGATACTAAACTTTAAATTAATAAAGATATTGAAATTCTGATTAAACCATTAGAATCATCTTGCAAATAGTAGTAACCTACATGTTTCTTTTTGGGGTATCATGCTTCATCCAGCTCCTATTAATTTGTATACAAACTGTGAAATGTCTGCCATGATGGTTTCACAAAGTCCGCCATGTTTGGCACTCTCGGCATACAAGTCTCTTTCACCGACACAGCTGCGTCGGGCCACCCCTCATGCTCAGCTAACGTTCGGCACCACGTGGTTGCTGCCAGGCCGTGGCCCGCCGAGAGGCCCCCACGCAGCCGCGCCAACTCTGAACTTAGAATACTTTCAGGGAGCCACAACTCGCCCATTACCTCACAAGTTACCTGCACTAACATTAGCTCAGAATCATTGTCACTAGCGGTAACGCCACAAGGTCCATCGCATATGCCAAAACAAGGCACAGCGAACTGCAAAGAACCCGCTTAGTGGACATGTCACTACACGCTTAGGCAATCGGAAATAGCGAAATGAATAATCTATTGACTGATGCGAGACTAGGCACTTGTTGATTTCTGCGGTAGCTTGGATCGATTCTGATAACGCGTTTATTTATGCTACTGATGGGGCACGGTGCATGTGTGACCGTTCTGCTGGAATTGCAAGTTGGTGCGGGCTAGACGCGCGGTTTCAGGCGCCTTGTCCCAGTTCGTGTGGCTCCCCCCATTGGAGTGCCAAGTCCTCTCTCGGGAATGGGTGTGTGTGTTGTCCTTAGCGTAAGTTAGTTTAAGATAGATTAAGTAGTGCGTAAGTCTAGGGACTGATGACCTCAGGAGTTTGGTTCCATAGGAACTTTCCACAAAAAATTTGCCAATGGCTGCTCATGACCATATGCTGCTACAGTTAATTTTTTTGAATCTCCTGATTTCATCACTTATCCAATACCGTTTTGTCAAATCTATTCTCTATTTCTTTCTTCTGTCGATGAGAAGCTAGCCGAATTAATCGGGGCTAAGCCCTCCCTCAGTACCAAAACTATCACAATCTTTTCCAGAGCCACATTATACCGAGATATCGCTCCTCTCATGTTGCAGTGATCCGTCTTGCGTTCTTAGGATTTGCCGTAAGGCGTCAACGGTGTCCTAATTTGAAACTTCCTGGTAGGTTAAAACTGTGTGTCGGACCGGGACTCTTTCCTTTCGCGGGCAAGTGCTCTGCCACCTGAGCTACCCAAAGCACGACTCACACCCCGCCGCCACAGCTTCACTTCTGCCAGTACCTCGTCTTCTGCCTTCCAAACTTCAGTGTCCTTATTAATTATCCAAGTATATCACTTAAGTGTCAGAAAGTAGAGCCTTACAAAGGTATCGAATGCTTCGCACTTCGATAACGCATGCCTTACCTTAAGCGACAGAAATACAACTTTGCTGCTTGCCGGTTGTCACGAACTGTGTTCCTTCGTCACTCCGTTTGGTACCGCGCGGATTGCTGAATGGCACATTCAGAGTTATTCCAATCGTGTAGTCATTTCAAGCGTTATATCTGTGCCTGTAGCTCTCCAGGTCATTGGCTTTATTGTATGTTGTTGTGTAGTTGTTGTGGTCTTCAGTCCTGAGACTGGTTTGACGCAGCTCTCCATGCTACTCTATCCTGTGCAAGCTTCTTCATCTCCCAGTACTTACTGCAGCCTACATCCTTCTGAATCTGCTTACTGTATTCATCTCTTGGTCACCCTCTACGATTTTTACCCCCCCCCCCCACGCTGCCCTCCAATTCTAAATTTGTGATCCCCTGATGCCTCAGAACATGTCCTACCAACTGGTCCCTTCTTCCTGTCAAGTTGTGCCACAAACTACTCTTCTCCCCAATTCTATTCAACACGTCCTCATTAGTTATGTGATCTACCCATCTAATCTTCAGCATTCTTCTGTAGCACCACATTTCGAAAGCTTCTATTCTCTTCCTGTCCAAACTATTTATCGTCCGTGTTTCACTTCCATACGCGGTTACACTCCAAACAAATACTTTCAGAAACGACTTCCTGACACTTAAATCTAAACTCGATGTTAACAAATTTCTCTTCTTCAGAAACGCTTTCCTTGCCATTGCCAGTCTACATTTTATATCCTCTCTACTTCGACCATCATCAGTTATTTTGCTCCCCAAATAGCAAAACTCCTTTACTTGTCTAAGTGTCTCATTTCCTAATCTAATTCCCTCAGCATCACCTGATTTAATTCGACTACATTCCATTACCCTCGTTTTGCTTTTGTTGATGTTCACCTGATATTCTCCTTTGTACAGGTTTTATATAAATATGGCTACTGTAAATCCCGCGAGCCACCACCACGGGTTGTACCATATCCCCAGCCAGGTGGTGAATGCCGTGGGTGATGAGTGAGACTACTTCGCAGGCACGGCCCTCCCAATAGGTTGAGGTATAGAGTTTTGTATAACTGTGTACTCAAGCTCTGTGCAAATTTGTTAAAAACAATTTTATGGGAAAGTCGTTCTGAAACCCCAGGAGTAAAAAGAAAGTAACTATGTGTTATGAAAATGTTTGATGGCTGGTTTGTTCCCCTTAAAGGCTCATTCTGTATTCGTGTTGGTTTACCCCTTGTTTATTGTGAGTCACTTGAGTCTCCACTGACGCGATTCCCACTTGCGAGTGTTGCAGTCGCTGGTACTCGACGCGTCCTCATTCGGCTCCGGGTCCGTACTACGGCCGGGTGACCACGCCCAGCTCGTCACCGCCACTGAGCCCGCCGCCGCCTCGGCCCCACACATGCAGTCGACTGCCGGCCCCCACACCGACACTGGCGGCTTCGCAAAGTGTGTGAACAACAGTCATTATATGAAGAGAGACTCCCAATAACGAACAACTCAAGTGATACCAATGGATCTTGATAATGCAAAGTAAAAACTCAAACTTTGTACCCCCTGCCACTGCTGCACATTTCATAACCAATTTTCCTTAACATGAGAATTCAACTCTCCGTTAGTTATAAGATCCCTCTTCTTCTTTTTTAAAAAATACACTATCTGTCGCCTTGCATGTACATGAAAAGAATTTTTTTATGTTTTGAATTGGCCTTTAAGAGTGACTCGTGTCACCCAATGTGATAATCACAGTCTCATAACCGGCTCTCATGCAAGGGGGAGGGAACTGTACATGGTAACGGATAATAATGGGATTTTTTTGTTGTTGTTGTATCCTACTTGCATCATTTTGACTTCGCCTCAGGCAGTGGCGTGAGCAGTTACGTAAACTACTTCATAGTATTTGTGGCCGGCTCCCACGCTGATACGCTGAACTAGGGACGGTATTGCTGAGTGAGACACGCCCACTTTGTGCCAAAAACCTGCCAGTGGGAGGATCGGATGTCACCACGTGAGTTATGCAAGAGGGTCGGTGAGGTAGCGGCCCCAACAGCGGGTCACGCTCTTGCCTGCCAGCTTCCTTACCCTCTGGACGTGTCCACCAGACCTTCCTATTGAGGGCGAAATGATCTTTTTGTACCATTTGCTGTTCACTCTGCAGGCGTAGACAGTTTTCGTGAATATTGTAACGCTTAGTCACAGTTCTTGGGAATAAAACCCATTTTTCCTCTGAATCCTGGCATGTATCATTTTACGTGTATGGAAAACACACCTGATGCCCACCGGAGCTCCTGACACATTTCTGACACGTTCAGCCGAGAGCACCAGAGGCACACTCGGCTGATGTATACCAACAAGTCAGTGGTCGCAGAGCACTGTTTGTCCGAGAATCACGCGATGGAGTACAAACGTACCAGGATCTTGGCACAGGCTTCCAAATACTAGGACAGCGCCGTACCAGGGACGATCTCACCGACAGAGACTTCGGCTATAATCTTAGCAAGGGTTGGGAAGCAGCACTGGGTTTAATTTAGAAGACATTCAGGAAACAAAACGATCTGGCGACCGGGGTGGACAGAGATCTTACATCGAAGACGCCGACGCTAGCGTCTCCAAGATGGCTAACACCGACGCGTGGGCGCGGACACGAACGGCTGACGGAGCAGGGAACATCGGTCCGCCACGCCCCCTCAGGAGCTCAGTTCGTCAACGCACCTAATGATGACGACATGTCTGATCGCCGAAGTGTTGTGCCCGCCGAAGTATTGAACCGGCAGGACACCCGTCGACTGTTCGATCATGCAGAAAAGAGCTTTAGAGGATTTCAGGTCTCAGAAGATTGGAAATTTACAGAACGAATTTCTCACACAGCATCGGACTTCGCGCCGGTCTGTAACTTCCTGAGAATTTAAAAGACTGTACCGTGCCGGTACTAGAAGAGGAGCCCTGCAGGTTTTTGGGGTCGAATCCCGCCGTTGCTTACAGCTTTAAACTCCCAGCCAACTTCATTCGTCAGGTTGTCTAGGAACGTTAATTTTAAAGATTCATCTCCAGTTTACATTCTGGTGTGTCATTAGCGAAGGGATTTAAGAAAAAAGTCAAGAAGATTTTCCAGAACGACAACAATTTGTATTTGTTTTTTTACTCTTAAAAAGAGTGAAACACTACGTTTCTGCGAAAATTGCGAAATGTGTCATCATTATCTTTCCCTAAGTGCAGAGAGCAGTAATGGCCCCATACTCGCTATCTTATCGAGAAAGTATTTAATTTTTTCTGTTGATGGGAAGGTCTCAGATTCTGATTTGATATCTGATACGGCATTCAAAGCGCGCAGTTGGTTCAGTTCTTTGTTCAGCGACTCACGTTCGCGTTGCACTTGTGGCAGTGACACTGAGCGGCCAAAAGTCACAGGAAGGCACTCGATGAGATATCGACCGGTGTCTGCTGACACGGCTTCGCGCAGTCCGCTAAGGATTCGACTGACCCGCAGTAGACTCTCGATCGCCCCCTGCAAACTGCTGATCTCTCAAACACGAATTCTTGTGCAATTTCCGGAGACGCTATGGTCCATTGACCTTGCGCCAATCATCATCCCGCGTTCAAAGGTTAACTCGCGACTCGCTGCCTTGGTCACCACACACTTGCCGACAACAGACGATCAGGTGTCCTCTCTGCAATCTCGCTACACACCGCATCTGCCCATAACACTGTGGCTCCATACAGGCTATATCTTCAGATCGAACCACCCTTGCCGTGATCTGTGGCGATCCCGTTTACCTCCCTACTCGTAAGACAAAATCAGGATACAACGCAGTGACTCCACTACGCCTCACATCGAGATGTTGTGAAAAACCGCCAGCCGTTGTGCCCGTGCGGTTCTAGGCTCTTCAGCCTGGAACCGCGTGACCGCTACGGCCGCTGGTTCGAATCCTGCCTCGGGCACGGATGTGTGTGATGTCCTTAGGTTAGTTAGGTTTAAGTAGTTCTAAGTTCTAGGGGACTGATGACCACAGATGTTAAGTCCCATAGTGCTCAGAGCCATTTTCTGAAAAACCAGTCATTTCTCGTGTCACTCCTATCCCGCGGTCTAGGGAACTACAAATTTCCCCACGTAATTCCGTCTTCAACTTTGAGACAGTTGTGGGAGCTGTAGTCGATCATGTGTACCATACGAAGGATACTGGCTGGTAGGACCAGCTCCGTCGACATACATCGAATGACGTCTGACACTGACTGCTTTGTAATCGTTACTAACTTCAGCTAGAAGACACCAATGTGTTTGAAGCTTTTTTCCAGCTGTTCTTATTGTTGTTTTCTTCTTTCCATCTCTTACCCTATTATATCTCTTACTCCTTTGATCAGATAATATTTTTCTCTACATTGATTCTTTCTGTATTCTTGTCATAGGTTTCTGTTAGATTCCACAACCCACATTCGACAAGAAAGTTGTGACGAATTTGCTTGATGAGAATAACACTCAAATTTCTTAAATTTCACATATTCATTACTATACATATTGTCATTGACATTATTATTGTTATTACTCGTAGTGGTGACAGTGTTGCTATCTGATTTCTTATTTAACTGTTCTGAACGCAAAGTTTCTGGCTTTGATACAAAAGTCTTTGATAAAACGACAGTAATAATACCATAATCCGAGGAAGCTTCTCAAATCTCTAATACTTTTAGGAATACGAAATTCCGTTGCAGATCTCACATTTTCTGGTTGCGGAACCAGTTGGTAATGATGATTATGTTTGGTTTATCGGGCGCTCAAATGCTCTTTCACCAGCGCTTGTACACATTTCCAATCTGTACACAGTGCAGTCTAGCCACTTTCATGAATGATGAGGACAACACAAAGGCCGAGTCCGCGGGCAGGGAAAATCCACAACCCGGCGGGGAATAGATCTCGGGACCCCGTGATCCAGAGGTAGCAACGTTAGCCGCTAGCCCACGAGCTGCGGACTCGTTGGCAATGAGGGCTACTCCCTTTCTCTATTAGCAAGTACCCTCTTGGTTGTGCTAGCCGGCCGCTGGTGGCCGAGCGGTTCTGGCGCTACAGTCTGGAACCGCGCGACCGCTACGGTCGCAGGTTCGAATCCTGCTTCGGGCATGGATGTGTGTGTTGTCCTTAGGTTAGTTAGGTTTAAGTAGTTCTAAGTTCTAGGGGACTTATGACCTCAGCAGTTGAGTCCCATAGTACTCAGAGCCATTTGAACCATTTGGTTGTGCTAAACCAGCAGCACATCCTTAAGCGTTTTGAATTTGATGAAAATCATGCTGCAAGAGAGACATCAGGCAGTGTATCCATGTTATTACTGGAGCGGACGAGAAGGAGGAGATGGACTGCATTGATCTGCTCTCTCAGGTATCCCCAATCAAGTGCAGTACCAGTGTGCAGAAGGTATATAATAAAATACATTGATACCGTATATGACTGTTATTTACCACAGTACTGTACTATCAAAGTAGAAAGTAATAATAATAATGAGCGTATGGCATTGGTAGCCGGGAGACCCCTCGCGGGGCGGTTCCGGCCGCCGCTCCACAACTTCTTTAACGCCACTACGGCGACTTGCATGTGAATGAGGATGAAATGATGATGAAAGACACACAACACCCGGTCATCTCGAGGCAGAAAAAATCCCTGACCCCGTGCGCGAGAAGCGAGAACGCTGCCGCTAGACCACGAGCCGCGGACAAAGTAGAAAGTGAGTATTTTGTTGACGCAGAGTGACGTTAGCTACACATTTGTACGCATGATTGCCATTTATGTCCTGTAATGTTAGTTACAAAGTCCTATTTTCTTCTTAGGTAGGAACGTTATTTGCTATAATGTGAGAGTAGCAATAGTGCATTTTTTTGTTTCTTTTGATGTTAAGTTCCATATTTACAACCACGTTCCTCAAATAATCAGCAAACAGCATTGAGGATGCATTACTGTGCTGGAAATTGCAGATGTTTCTTGCAGTTGCCCAGTGGAGGTACAGACTAAGAATGACGGTCTCAGCATGATGGAGGCACTAGGGGGGAGGGTGGTGGCGGTGGTGGGAGGACCAATGTGAGCACACGACAATATTGTTGGTAGGAGAAAGAGCACACTGGGGGAGGAGAGGCATCAGTTGTGGGTCATAAGTTGCCGTCTTCATTACGATAGTTTATTTTTATTTTGTAATTTTTACGTTCTTCTGGGCCATGCCCATTCAGCCTTCTCAATAGTAATGTCAATTATGACGATACCAAAGTAGGGACAACACAACATGCAGTCCGAAAACGGATAAAATCTCCGACCTAGCAGGAACTGAACCTGAGACCCCTCACTCAGCAATTCGCCTCGCTAGCCACGTAGCTACCGAGGTGGACATGACAGTTGACACTTCACACCGAAAGTAATCGAATTCCTGTTTAAACATGAATGCAAGTAGGCTACTCGACAGCTACCATGGCCATAAATTATAGTAACTGTCATGATAGTTATAGATCACCTCCAAAATGAACAAAAGAAGGACCTAAATGAAAGCTTTATTTATATAAGTGGTACTAAGGCAATTGGCCAGTTTGGTTCCATAAGAGAACAGTACTTCCCCACTTAGCTTGTACTGGAGCTGCACCCCCACTCATAGGGAGAAACGAACATAAAAAAAAGAGAAACCAGTATTCGCACAGAAAGATTTAAGTATATTTAAGCGTTTGTTTTCCCTGCGCGCCGTTCGGGAGTGGGACTGTACAGAAATAGTGTGAAGGTGGTTCTGTGAACCCTATGAACCCCCTGTTTTAAGGGGGTGCGGCCACAGTGTACTGTATGTATCGAGTTTGTGGTTACACAGTTCGGAGAACTTCAGGTTTTGCTGAGGCGCCTTTAATTTACATTTTGTGTGCCGTAAGTCATTACTACGAGTCACCTTTCGTCCTGAGCAAAAGAGTCATGCATGGCTTCAGTGTGTAATCATTGACAAATAAGGGTTGAGTCGTGCGCTGCTGATCTGGCCACTGTTAGGCTATCAGAAGTCAGTAATCTCAACGACAATCAAAGTGGAACACTGACAACGAATAACGTGGATTGTACCTCACGTGGCTATAGTCAGTGTAGCATAATATTCTGCGAAATTAATTCACAACGATGATTGAATTTGACAAAGGTTACAGTTTCTATGATTCTACGAGTCGTGGGGCCTTCAACGCTCTCGACAACAATAACAGCAATAATCACGAAGCATTAGCTATTTTAAAGCCCGCGTTCCACACGGCGAACGGCTAAATGAAGCAGCCACATACGCCTACAGAGGGAACATCAAGATGGTAAACTGTATAGCACAGTGAAACACGGCGTTCTGCATGAGTAATAACTACAGTTCGCAGAGTTTCCCAAACGCTTAACATAGGTTCTTCTAATAATTTTGCTCTGGAACGACATACAACAAAAATACTGTAAAACAGTTTTCTGAATGTTCTGGCCCTTTTATTAGTTTGCCTTTGTATTTCACTGTACACAGATTTCATTGGTAGTAAACAACGGGTCAAGCAGTCCTCACTCAAGGCGGGAAAGCGAACTTGGACGAGAATCTGGTCCAATATATATGGCGTCACAACGGGGAATTTCACAACGAGCAGCATATCGACCGTGGCAGGTAGAATCAGATGCCGCAGAATTTGGCTTCATGGAGAGAAATGTGACTGATGAGATGCATGAGGGCTTTCTGCCTAACAAACGAAATTTAGGAGCCACCATATTTGTAATTTTGGCCCTTATTGCTGGTGTTTCTACATTATTGCTTAAATACTCTGAATATGATCTGATGTAATGCTATCATATTGATGATCTCTAGAAAAAAGAGCCGCTTGTGGTACGGTTCTTTGTAATAAATGTAGGTAGCGAAGTATTGTTGGTTAAAAATATTCGTGTTTGGTGTTTTTCGTTGTTGGTGTTTTTCGTATCGTTACTTGGTGGATCCCGTTTCAAGATACCAGCGCATTAGAAGTTTATCAAAATCACGCCTTTTTTGTATAATTTATTGTAATTAAATGTCAGTTAACGACATCTCGATAGATAAGGCTTTGACAACATCGTAAAATCAAATAAATGGATATACTTTACGTCTTTGAAAAATAGTGTTACGCATATGGACACGAGCTGAGAACGAAGCGGTTTCTGGCGAGGATCTCCTTTCAGCGAGTCATTTTTTAGTCTTCTTCACAAGTCACATCTTTTAGTCGTTTGTGTATTTTCTCTCGGCATCTGTGACCTCCTTCTACATTTAATAGAAGCATATTCTGGAATATTCGATGTTTGATATAAGTGTATATATTATATATAAGTTTGGGGCTGTATTTGTTCCATTTTGGAACGTCGTACGGAACATCGACCATTTAATTGCAAAAATTTCTGTCTGCGTCACTGGCTGACTACCTCACAATTCAGTACAGTGTGTCCTACAGGCGCAACGACATGACCGCAATCTTGATAAAGGAGCAAATATTCGCTTTAATATACACTGTGAAAGAGAGGCAGTGTTAGTTCAGTGTGGATATTATCAATTAGAACAATAGACAATCCGAATTCCGGACACTTTCTCGCGCATGTGAAAAAGTAAAATGCGTCAGGCCGGAGTTAATACTCCAAAGGAATGTCAAAGCAGTTCTCTAAATACGCGTTACAATTCATTGTTAATTCCACCGACATGTCCACAATATCCTCCGCTATTTCTTCCGCTTATCTTCAACGTTCACTAACGGAACTGACGTAACTTTTTCAAAGGCGTCCATTATTGTTAAACAATCTTTGTTGTTTGCACGGCATACACAGTCGAAAATTGCAGCTGGAGGGGCAGTGGTAGCAAATTACCGTGAGGAGGACGGTCTGTATGAAACACCAACTCGTAACTGAGTGTGCAACGACTACATTGGAAACCCCGTTAGAATGTGTGAATTTTATAATGCCGATTACCATTACAACAAATAGAGTTTAGCAGCAGACCTTTTCTACTTTCCAACAAAAACTTTCGTCGGAGCAGCGCACTTCGTAAAAAACAGCATTGCTGATAATTTCCTGTAGTATTTTGAGATACACTGCCGGTCAGAAGTTTTCGATCCCTTACGAAAAAAGCTATATACTTTGTTTCAGTGTTCAAACACAACATACAAACTAAATTCACCAACAAAATAAATATTTTCTCTCTCTGTGATTAAGTACAGTTGAATATGGTTTAGATTTTAGCCTCTTCAAAGTACCAACACGGTGCCCTCAGTACAATTACACAAACTCTTCTCATTCTGGAGATAAGATTTTGTAGTGTTTTTGCAGATACTGTAGTCCAACACTTCTGTAAATTATTCCACAGACCATCAACATTAGATAACCTCATTTATCTATTCTGCCTGTCAAGTCCATCCCGTAAGACTTCAATGGAATTTAAAGCAGGAGACTAACTTGGCCAAATCATATTCTTCTGATCCCCAGATTTTTCTTTTCCACTGAAAAGCCCTCTGCACAATTTAGATGCATGTCTCGGATCGTTGTCCTGCTCCAGAACAAATCCACGAAATGTAAGTCTCTTGCCAGATGGAACTGCATCGTTGATGAGTATCCTTGAGCTATTACTCCTTCTCTAAGTTTTTATTAATTCTCTTTAGGCCATTGACTTTATCAACCATAAAACATCCCCACACCATGGCTGACCATCCGCCGTTGCCGCCAAACAATACTGCTCATACGTTCTCCACGAAGTCGACGATGGCTTCTAAAATACTTCATATCTAGATTCGTCCGTGAAAACCACTGCTTTCGCGGTGCCCGTTGTAATAGTTCCACCTTATTTTGGTCACATAATAACCGTTTTATGGCCGCTATCAACACTTTAAAACTGGTTCACGGAGAAGGCGTTGCACTGTTGGGACAGCGATTGGAGTTGCTCGCATAGTATTTACTTTCTCGAGAATTTAAGGTGCAGTACGCGTCCTCTGGTGATTAGTGTGTGCACATATGTTTTGATTTTCTCTGTATGATGTCACTCGGTGTCTTTCAGACACACTTACGTTGACACTAGTTTACTTGAACCGCTAGAACGAATATATCACTGTATATGGGGTGATGCCAACTTTTGTTGCTGTTGTCTTTCTAGAGTAGCGTTCCTGATGCAAGGCTAAAATTACAGCACGTTTTTCAATTCCAGTCTTCTGATTCTTTCTCATTTGGAGATAATACGTTATGAACCTCACTAGGTATACAAGCGCACTGCCAGATTCACCCACTGTACTGTACACTAAAGCGAACTGAAGGAAGGAGGCCTATTAGAACGGAACCAGCTTAGGTTAAGGTACGTCAGTGTTGTAGCGGATGCTCATCAGAGCCCCTGTAGGTGAACAACCAGTCAAATACACAGTTCAGGCGCTTCCAACTTTACATGATTATAAATGTTTTAGTATCGGAATTGGGGATGTGATAAAACATTCAGAATGAATTCTCTGTTTTAATTAAAAATCCATAGTTGTGATAGGCAATCGAAAAATTTTGTCCGGTAGTGTATATAATGACGGATCCAAAACCACAGCTAATGGCGGGGGTTGTTGCGTGTTCCTGTGGCCAAGCACATGTTGCAAAGAATCAGATTGCACTTCCCAGGGAGACTTTCCATAGAAGCGCGAACGAACTATGCGTGAAGCTTTAAATTAGTTGCGGAAACTCACAATATAAACATTGCGCTTTTACTATACTGTAGAAGGTTGTTCCAAGACATTCAGACGTGAGCTCTTCTCAGGAAAACTAATTTAATGGTAGCGGACACTAAGAATGCCACAAAAAAAGGTCTGTAATCTCGCGTAGAAGTTAACGTTTATGTGGATCAGGGGACACGCTAACATTATACGTATTTAATGAAGTAGTGGATGAGTTAGTGGGGATCGCTGATAAAAATGGCTCTTTAAAATATGCCATCTCACCGAAAGATTGCATTATACAGAAGAGGAAGACTAGAGTGGGCACTCGAATATCAGTCATCAAGGAGCAGTAAATGGAAATATTATGGACAAACATAGCCAAACATGTCCTTTAAGCCCTAGTTCCTGGTTTCACAGAGTCAAGGCAAATAAAGTTTTTATGTTCCATAATTTGCATTACATTTAGTCATGAGTGATTCCTCAGCCATCTACATAGAATACACGTTCGACATAATCTTCATCGTGAATATACTCTGATCTTTATTAATCTCTGTAATATATATATCTCTGATTGGAGACGAAAATAAAGCTGTAAACATCACACGTCAGTTAATGCACGGTGCATAATATGGTGCCGTCACCCGGGAACCTGTGCCTAGGATAGTATGGCAGTGGAGTGGGAGTCCAGCTACCAGACGAAAATCGACGTCCACTTGCTTCACGCCCTCGAGTCGAGGTAAGAACGGAGACAGCATATAGCAGAATACTCAGCAGCCGCATAGCCTCGGCACAGCAATTGAGTTGTGCGCTTTACTATTCTAGTAAACGTATATTAAGTAAACTCTCCAAGTATTGTGAGGTTCAGTCACAGGCTGGATAGTAATAGTTTAAACAACGTCGTGTAATAATAAAATATTTAACCGCAGGCAGCGCTTTCTATTGTTTGTTTATATTGCTATAATCTTTGAATTTTCCAGCGTAGCACCAACTCGCGATAGCGCAATCTATGGACAGTGTCTTGTACTATATTCTCTGATTCTTCGCACGTGACATCAAATCAAGGTATGATGTGGAGACGGATACAGAAATACGTTTGTGCAATTTCAATAACAAACGAATCATTGAAAGAAAGCTAGTAACGCTGTTCAGTACGGCAACTGATGAGGGAGGCAAAAACAAAGATACAGATTATGAGTACTTTCAAACGCGCTGAAAGAGGTGTTAGACGGTTCGAGAGTCCGAGATGACACAATTCAGGATCTGCTTTCTAACACGTTGACATAAAGAACTGCGAAGAATATGTCGACATTGCTAACGGGGCAGTTTTGAAAGGAACATGAACGACAGCAGATACTGCATCCTAATCGGTTGCAAACGTGACACTTACTCCATCTCCAGCCGCGACATCAGCAGCTGTAGCTGTGACACACACCGTTAAACTCCCAGCCATCAGCTTAGAGCTACTTTCAGGAGAAATATTTATTTATTTCTAAATCTGAACAGCTAAGGGCCATCGGGCCCTGTCATGCATCTGAGCAAAGTTTCACATCTGAAATACATTTTTACGGCATATTTACCTGAAAATAGAAGTTTTAATATGATAAATAGTATCAAAATGGTTATAGTATCAATACGAATAATGTGAGTAATACTATGAGCTGAGAGGTTAATACTGGCAGTACTTCTACTACTGCTGCCGCCACCACTAATAACGTTAACAACAATAAAAATGGTAATCATGACAGCGATGACAATGCTGATAGCGGCAGATGTAAAAAGAATGTGTAGGTGTACAAAATAGATCTTTTTCGATACAGCGAGTGCTGGGGAAAGGAAATTTAAGAATGTTTGGCGCAAACGAGTGCGTTGAGGAACAGTCGTATCCATTATTTATGCTTCAGTAGATATGTCACTAGCTCTATTCTGAAGTTGTAAATGTTATTCAGTTATCTAGTATAGTGCAGGAGGTTATGTCAGAGTCGAGTTCCTGCTTCAGAGAAGGACTTCGTGAAAGTGCCTCAACCATGGAGTGGTGTAGAAAGGATTTTTCTCTGATAGGAGTGGGTATTACTGCGATGTTGTTGAGACAAGAACGTTAAAGGTCCAGGAGAGATATGAAGGACAGTGTACGTTGGTAAGACAGCAGAGAATCCGAAGGATATGAAAAAAATCTGGACTAGTCTGCACGCAGTCAGGATAGGTATGTATATGATGGTGAAATATGATCAAGGAGTCGAACACCACAGATGCGACGAACACAGGCATCCATGACCAGTTACAGGTACCTTGAGCTTTCCTGAGAAAGACCTTGCAGGGTACATTCAGTGTAATCAATAACTGGAAATGTGTGTTTGTAGTAATTTCTTTTTCTGATCAAGAGGGAAGAGGTTTTTATGGTATATTATTGTAGGACATGCAGAGATGCTGATGCCGTCTTGTACAGAGCAGTTACGTGTTCATCCCAATCTATATTTTCATCTATTATTTCTGCTAGAACATATGCTGAGATAGATAAGTTGATATTTTTTCCAATTAGGATTGAAGGTGGTAGGAATTCCCGATCATTCGGGTTAATGAGGCTAGAATGACGGGTCAGAACTGCTGAGATTTAGGGTGGGTTGCCCTTTAACCTGACAGACTGTCTCCATTTTGTTATCGCGCAAAGGTCGGTATTGACATTCTCGATGACTGTCTTCAGGCCTATTGGTTTTGTACTTAGATACAGCTTTGTCACGTTGTGTTTTCAGCAGGGCAAAACTGATGACACATCATTGGCATTCAATGAACAGATTATAGAAACTAATAAAGAACCGTAGGACCTGTCTAAACCTGACTGCCTCCTTTGAGTCTTCATGGTACCCAACATGACACACTGCTGGCGATGCGACGTGTATGAGCGATACCATTACACTGCACTCGGCGATAAATTTAGTCTGCTAAGTTCGGAAACTAAATGTCGGCAATGTCAAATGCTTTGCTGAAGTCCGAGCAGCACATGGTAGTTGCCTCTTGTGCATCCATGACAAGCTTCAGGTCATACTGTATGTTAACTTTATTAAGGCAGATATTGTGCTTCGATGTTTACGGAAGCACGATTGTTATTCCTCTAGTAGGTTGTCTGTAGTTAGGTAATTTGTTAGCTGGCCTCATAATGTTTATTCTAAGACCTTCGGCGCCGCAAGAAGAACGCAAATAGGTCTGTAATCAGAGGGTACTGTTGCAGCGCCAATTTTAGGTAGTTCCGTAACTAGTCCATATTTTCAGACCTTAGTGAAGACACTTGTGGTTAAAGAGTAGTGTTAGATGACTATTCCTGTCGCAAATAGAGCGAGAGGAAAACGACTGCCTAAAAGCCCCCGTACGAACTCTAATTTCTCGCATCTTATCTCCATTGTCCTTACGCTAAATGTACGTTGGCGGTAGTGGAATCGTTCTGCAGTCAGCCTCAAATGCCGGTTCTCTAAACTTGTGCAGTAGTATCTTGAGGAAAGAGCATCGTATCCCCTCCAGGGATTAACATTTGAGTTCACGAAGCATCCGTGTAATAGTCATGTACCGATTGAAACTGTCGGTAACAATGCTAGCAGTCCGCCTCTCAATTACTTCGATGCCTTACTTTAATTTGTCCTCTGCGGGGATCCCAAAAATTCGAACAGTACTCGAGAATGCGTCGCACTGGCGTTCTAAACGCCGTCTCCTTCATGGATGAGTTACTCTTTCCCATACTTCTCCCAATAAATCGAAGTCGAGCATCAACCTTACCTATTACTAAAATTAGGTTTTCATTACATTTCATATCGCTTTGCGACGTTATACCTGGATATTCAATCGCAGTTGCACCCTACTAATGCTGTATTTGAAGGTTACAAGACTGTCTTTCCTATTCATCCGCATTTACTTACGCTTTTCTACTTGTGGAGCAAGCTGTCACTAGAAATTTCATCTAAATCATCTTGTATGTTCCCATAGTCATTCAGCTAGGATACCTACCCGAACACCTCAGTGTCGTCAGCAAACAACCGTAGGTTGCTGCTCACCCTGTTCGTTGGACCATTTATGTACGTGGAGAATAAAAACGTTCCTACCACACTTCCCAGGCACACTCCCGAAGATGCCCTGAACACACGCCGTCGAAAATTCTGTGCTGGGTTCTACTACTTAAAAAGCTTTCAAGCCACTTGCATATCTCGAAACCTAACACATATGCTCGGACCTTTAACAGTCTGCAATTGGGCACGAAGTCAAATGCTTTCCGGAAATCTAGAAATATGGAATCTGCCTGACATAATCATGGTTTGTAGAATATCACGTGAGACAAGATTCAAAAAATGGTTAAAATGGCTGTGAGCACAATGCGACTTAACTTCTGAGGTCATCAGTCGACTAGAACTTAGAACTAATTAAACCTAACTAACCTAAGGACATCACATACATCCATGCCCGAGGCAGGATTCGAACCTCCGACCATAGCGGTCGCTCCGTTCCAGACTGTAGCGCCTAGAACCGCACGGCCACTCCGGCCGGCGTGAGACAAGGGGATGCTATAACTGTTATAGTGGCAGCAGTGAGTCAATAGCAAGCTTCATCACTTGGACTGTGGTGCCATAGTGTCCAGTAGATGCTGATCTGATACGCATGACACCTTTCGTGCTACAGTCGTTTATCACACATTTCAGGCACTTTCTTTCAAGGAATATGAACACATATTCTACTTATTTATCTTCATTTTTGTTCGATGTGTGTAACATAGTAGGTTAAGAACCACAGAGTATGTATACCCCTACTACTCCCTCTCGTCTGTTACATCTATCGTGTCTAAGAAACACGTAGAGGTCAGATTTACCGAGCTTGTGGGAATGCTTTGTTTGAGCCAGATCTCTGACAGCAGTATAGTACGGATACCTATGTCTTCCAATCCATGACGGAACTACTCGTGATAAGCTGCCAGAAACTGGATATTTGTACATGCAATATGGAGCTTAGTGTATTCAGGTGCAGCACGTGTGAGGATACTGCTAATGGACACTTGCGACACTGAGTAAGCAATGAGCAGACTATAACAGAATACGCGAAGGTGGGGCAGTGCTGGTTCAAGGAAGTGAAAGCGCTGGGTATCTTTAGGAACGAAGGAGGTCTTATGGCCAACGCCACAGGGATTAGCAGCAGTCGTTAAACAGCCGAGAGGCGACAAGAAAATAAAATCCCCATACAGAGCTAGAATAGTCTGTTAACAACAGTATTGAAATCAAGATAAATGGAATAAAAGTAGTATGTACAATACCATTATTGGCTCTAACGATAAGAAACAACAATAATATGGTAAAAAACTGTTCAATAAAAATGGGGTAAGACTAACAAGTGAACGTTTCCAAGTTTAAATAAACGATGTTGATGAAATCTGGGAGTATAGCTTTGTTTCTACCTAGTTCCACATTAAGAAGTAGAACGCAGCCCATAATGTGATCTAGATTTAGAGGGAATATCTTCTAAATGAAGTTCCACCTACCCCAGTACGGCATCTGGTCACCAGCTCGATTCTCTGCATACGTTGATACTGTTCAGAATTGTTCATACGATGTTAAAAGCAGCGTTGAAGAAAAACATCGTCAATACCTACGTTTGCAAAGTCCGCCTAAACTCTGGTAGCAAGCTATCCTGTAATATCTTGTAACGATTTTCGGGTGGAAGGCGATTGCTTCGTTCTTTTAGAAAAAGTGTCAAAATTCGGCAACGAGTTCTATATTTCTTTAGGTTCGAAATTAAAGAATTAGCCATCAGCCCGTATTTATTTAAACGACTGATATAAATTTCCTCAGCTCACAGTTCATACAACCCAGTGTACACGCAAAACAGCCAGAAACGTACTTAAGTTCGACCCGAATTATTACGTGATCTACAGTCGATGCTTTGCTACAATATGTGAGTTTCACATTCGGTCTTTTTTCCAGTGGATCTGTAATAAAAAAAACTGCTCGCCAACTATTCCATAGATGAATATGAAACATGCGACGCGGAATTCTACAGAGGCCGAAAGTTCACACGCGTTAATCTTCCCAACTAAACACTTCACAAAGCTCAAATTTCCACAATCTGTCTGTAAATGAAACTGCTTTCACGGCAATACCACCCGAACGCGAAATACCAGTAACTTCTTCATTTTACTCATAACATAGACGGACGCGTCCCACATGGCCTGTACGTCCAGTAGCTAGCCAACGACTGACTCCCTGCCGTTCCTTCCAGGGCCTATAACTGATTGATACAGCGCGGGAAATGCTTAACTCTGATTGGTTGTTCAAAATGACCAGCCAATCGAAACAATCCTTCGAGTTCTTTCTCGCGCCAAAACTGTCCAACGCCAATCAATATTCAAATATGCATTTACGTCACTTCATCGTGCAAATCTTAATAAAGTGTTAAACAAAACCAAACGAAAAGAAAACTAATCTTGAAGTGACTTTAGAAAATCTTGACTCTGCAAATGCCTATTCTGGCTGCCTTCTTACAAAAGCAAGTACTCTTGGTCGTACGTAATCAGCAAGGTAGGGAAAGTACAGCTTTCATTCCAACTGCTTGCTTCACACTTTCCCATGACATGGTTACGTAACGTTAAACATCAGATAATATTGAATCTTTACGTATGTCCCACATATACACTCTTACTCACTCTCATTTATTCGCACAACGAAACAAATTGTTATTAAATAAATATTAACCCTCTCTGAATTCTATGTTACTAAAATGAAAAATAGTGGACATTTTTAATTATAAGAAATCTAAATAAATTGTTCTGCCATTTAGTGAACTTCAGTAATAATTCCAAATGATACTAAGAGACAAACTGCTGTGAATCCTAACTGACTTTAATCCTATTAGTGTCAGTTTTTGGTGTTTTAGGTAATTGTCTCTAAATCTGAAAGTATCTCAGCTAGATAGCTGGGATTTTAGCACAACCTTTCTTTCAATAACAAAGGGCTGTATATTGTCTTTTAACAAAACTGAGTAATATTTAATACAGATTATTTAGATTCTTAGGGACTTGAATAATCTGTCGGTCGAACTAACACAGGTTGCGCTTCCCACGGCTAGGCTAGCGTCAGGTGCGAGTGAGCCACGCTAAGATACCAGCGGCCGTATATTGCCACCGCCAATGGCTCCAAAGCTACGAGCCCGTACTTCAAAGTAGCTTACTGCAATAAAATGCTATTGCGTATTGACTCGCGACGTTACAGGTGGTTTCTAAAATCCCATTTTTGGAAGATAAGCTGTCACTATGTGCTGCCAGAGTATTTAAATATTATGTTTTAAATTGTTATTTTACATTTCACATTTATGTCCTTCTTTCCTTTTATTTTACCGTTTCACATACATGTATTTTGTTAACTGATAACTATCAGTAACTCATTATTATGATGTAAAATCATTACATTAATGATAATCTGTGAACAAATTCTTAAAAGCATAGAATTTCTTTTTTTTTACGTCTAACACATAAAATGAACGAAATTTCTTCACAAAACGTACACGACAAACACAATATAAAACAACGTTCAGTAATATTTTAAGCTGTGAAGGTCATCCTCTAAATATCCCGATAAGCCTTACGAGCCAAAGTGAAAAACGTGAACAATTATAGCCGCATGATGGCACCCAAAATTCTGCGTGCTCAACACTGGTTTATGTGTGCTACAAGACTATAGAACGCAGAAAGGCACGTCATGAAGCCAATGGAATTTTACGATTGTTAAGTGGTAGCAAGATTAACTAATACAGCAAGAAAACTAAAGTAGAACGTTCTAGACGCAAGGAGTCCTTTATTCGAATCGTTGCAACGCAGGTAAACGTTGCATATCATTACAACGAAAATTTTCTGAAAACGTTCTGTCTTGTGAAATGTATCATTCCCAAATATTTCTTTACATTTAGAACCAGCAGGACGAAACGATCAGTACGCAGGATACTATAAATTATGTATCCTAGCTTCCTTATCAGGCTGCGAGGAAAGAAAGACTGAGATTTACAAAACACAGAATTAGTTGATGCTTCAACTCGGATAAACAGTTCACCATCACTCAACGACATTTTGGACACAGTCTCCAATCTGTCGTCTGAAATATTGTCATCATGAATTTGCTTCAGGATGTTCCAGAAGACAATCATTGGAGATGGCACTCAGGTATATTTACAACTGACGCAGAACGAAAAGGATGGAGATACAACGAGATTCCCCCGGTTTCATGTCGAGAAAAAAGATGCAATTTGGAAAAGTATGATGACGTCCTCATTCACAGGTTTAATACACGTGTACCGTTTGGCCTCACATACATCAGGTTTCTCCTTTCCGCAACTTTGCGTGATTTGGATACACGACTTAGGGGCACATATCCTACTGCAGCAGAACTCCTGCTGGAAAGTACTTTCGTGGACGACTGTGCCGCCTGTTTCGAGGACGAAAATAATCTCATATCCTTCCAAAAGCAGCTGACAAGTCTGCTGAAACAGAAAAAACTTCCAATGAAAAAATGGGATAGTATTTATAATATACTAGAGGTCATATGGTAAACGGATCAGCGAAGAGTTGAAGAACACACAGCAGTGTTAGGCATTGAGTGGGACACGGAATAAGTTTTCTATGATTACCGTCCCGTAACCGATAAACTGCAGTATGAGCCTGCTAATTAAACGAAAGTTACTGCACGTGACTGCGAAAGTCTATGATTCTCTTGGTACCTTTTCATCAAAAAGATTGTAGAAAAAATTGTTTTTCAGGGTATGTGATGCCTTGGGGAGGGTTCATGGAGCAGTGCTGTACATCAGAATCTCCAGGACTAAAAACACATTTGTTATTTTGATCGTAAGTAAAAGCACCCCCCCCCCCCCCCCCCCCCATGAACCATGGACCTTGCCGTTGGTGGGGAGGCTTGCGTGCCTCAGCGATACAGATCAGATAGCCGTACCGTAGGTGCAACCACAACGGAGGGGTATCTGTTGAGAGGCCAGACAAACATCTGGTTCCTGAAGAGGGGCAGCAGCCTTTTCAGTAGTTGCACGGCAACAGTCTGGATGATTGACTGATCTAGCCTTGTAACATTAACCAAAACGGCCTTGCTGTGCTGGTACTGCGAACGGCTGAAAGCAAGGGGAAACTACAGCCGTAATTTTTCCCGAGGGCATGCAGCTTTACTGTATGATTAAATGATGATGGCGTCCTCTGGGGTAAAATATTCCGGAGGTAAAATAGTCCCCCATTCGGATCTCCGGGCGGGGACTACTCAAGAGGATGTCGTTATCAGGAGAAAGAAAACTGGCGTTCTACGGATCGGAGCGTGGAATGTCAGATCCCTTAATCGGGCAGTTAGGTTAGAAAATTTAAAAAGGGAAATGGATAGGATGAAGTTAGATATAGTGGGAATTAGTGAAGTTCGGTGGCAGGAGGAACAAGACTTCTGGTCAGGTGACTACAGGGTTATAAACACAAAATCAAATAGGGGTAATGCAGGAGTAGGTTTAATAATGAATAGGAAAATAGGAATGCGGGTAAGTTACCACAAACAGCATAGTGAACGCATTATTGTGGTCAAGATAGATACGAAGCCCACACCTACTACAGCAGTACAAGTTTATATGCCAACTAGCTCTGCAGATGACGAAGAAATTGAAGAAATGTATGATGAAATAAAAGAAATTATTCAGATAGTGAAGGGAGACGAAAATTTAATAGTGATGGGTGACTGGAATTCGAGTGTAGGAAAAGGGAGAGAAGGAAACATAGTAGGTGAATATGGATTGGGGCTAAGAAATGAAAGAGGAAGCCGCCTGGTATAATTTTGCACAGAGCACAACATAATCATAGCTAACACTTGGTTCAAGAATCATGAAAGGAGGTTGTCTACATGGAAGAACCCTGGAGATACTAAAAGGTATCAGATAGATTATATAATGGTAAGACAGGGATTTAGGAACCAGCTTTTAAATTGTAAGACATTTCCAGGGGCAGATGTGGACTCTGACCACAATCTATTGGTTATGACCTGTAGATTAAAACTGAAGAAACTGCAAAAAGGTGGCAATTTAAGGAAATGGGACCTGGATAAACTGAAAGAACCAGAGGTTGTACAGAGTTTCAGGGAGAGCATAAGGGAACAATTGACAGGAATGGGGGAAAGAAATACAGTAGAAGAAGAATGGGTAGCTTTGAGGGATGAAGTAGTGAAGGCAGCAGAGGATCAAGTAGGTAAAAAGACGAGGGCTAGTAGAAATCCTTGGGTAACAGAAGAAATATTGAATTTAAGTGATGAAAGGAGAAAATATAAAAATGCAGTAAATGAAGCAGGCAAAAAGGAATACAAACGTCTCAAAAATGAGATCGACAAGAGATGCAAAATGGCTAAGCAGGGATGGCTAGAGGACAAATGGAAGGATGTAGAGGCTTATCTCACTAGGGGTAAGATAGATACTGCCTACAGGAAAATTAAAGAACCTTTGAACAAAAGAGAACGACTTGTATATCAAGAGCTCAGATGGAAACCCAGTTCTAAGCAAAGAAGGGAAAGCAGAATGATGGAAGGAGTATATAGAGGGTCTATACAAGGGCGATGTACTTGAGGACAATATTATGGAAATGGAAGAGGATGTAGATGAAGATGAAATGGGAGATACGATACAGCGTGAAGAGTTTGACAGAGCACTGAAAGACCTGAGTCGAAACAAGGCCCCCGGAGTAGACAACATTCTATTGGAACTACTGACGGCCTTGGGAGAGCCAGTCCTGACAAAACTCTACCATCTGGTGAGCAAGATGTATGAAACAGGCGAAATACCCTCAGACTTCAAGAAGAATATAATAATTCCAATCCCAAAGAAAGCAGGTGTTGACAGATGTGAAAATTACCGAACTATCAGATTAATAAGTCACAGCTGCAAAATACTAACACGAATTATTTACAGACGAATGGAATAACTAGTAGAAGCCAACCTCGGGGAAGATCGGTTTGGATTCCATAGAAACACTGGAACACGTGAGGCAATACTGACCTTACGACTTATCTTAGAAGAAAGATTAAGGAAAGGCAAACCTACGTTTCTAGCATTTGTAGACTTAGAGAACGCTTTTGACAATGTTGACTGGAATACTCTCTTTCAAATTCTGAATGTGGCAGGGGTAAAATACAGGGAGCGAAAGGCTATTTACAATTTGTACAGAAACTCGATGGCAGTCTTAAGAGTCGAGGGACATGAAAGGGAAGCAGTGGTTGGGAAGGGAGTAAGACAGGGTTGTAGCCTCTCCCCGATGTTGTTCAATCTGTATATTGAGCAAGCAGTAAAGGAAACAAAAGAAAAATTCGGAGTAGGTATTAAAATCCATGGAGAAGAAATAAAAACTTTGAGGTTCGCCGATGACATTGTAATTCTGTCAGAGACAGCAAAGGACTTGGAAGAGCAGTTGAATGGAATGGATAGTGTCTTGAAAGGAGGATATAAGATGAACATCAACAAAAGCAAAACGAGGATAATGGAATGTAGTCGAATTAAGTCGGGTGATGCTGAGGGAATTAGATTAGGAAAATGAGACACTTAAAGTAGTAAAGGAGTTTTGCTATTTGGAGAGCAAAATAACTGATGCTGGTCGAAGTAGAGAGGATATAAAATGTAGACTGGCAATGGCAAGGAAAGCGTTTCTGAAGAAGAGAAATTTGTTAACATCGAGTATAGATTTAAATGTCATGAAGTCATTTCTGAAAGTATTTGTATGGAGTGTAGCCATGTATGGGAGTGAACCATGGACGATAAATAGTTTGGACAAGAAGAGAATAGAAGCTTTCTAAATGTGGTGCTACAGAAGAATGTTGAAGATTAGATGGGTAGATCACATAAGTAATGAGGAAGTATTGAATAGGATTGGGGAGAAGAGAAGTTTGTGGCACAACCTGACCAGAAGACGGGATCGGTTGGTAGAACATGTTCTGAGGCATCAAGGGATCACCAATTTAGTATTGGAGGGCAGTGTGAAGGGTAAAAATCGTAGAGGGAGACCAAGAGATGAATACACTAAGCAGATTCAGAAGGATGTAGGTTGCAGTAGGTACTGGGAGATGAAGAAGCTTGCACAGGATAGAGTAGCATGGAGAGCTGCATCAAACCAGTCTCAGGACTGAATACCACAACATCAACAACAACAAGTAAAATCAGTGTACCTTTATTAAAATGGTGACGCTTCCGCGCCTTGACTAAGTATACGCTTTCCTGGGTTCGCGACTTCTGAGATTTTTTCACCAGTTCTCCGTAATTGACATCGCAAACGCCAGAATGTGGAGCGATCCTATGGTGACTCTGGACTAGATACGGAGACACCGAAATTGCCAGAATACGTTTGTCCGTAGAGTAATTGATACCTAAAAGAGTTTGACGCCATTGCAGGGGCGACATTGTCCCATCACATATGATCCTGCAGATCTGGCATTACGTGGAACATCAATGAGAAAATTCCGGTCTTCTGTACTATGATGGAATGGACCTCCGTGTGAAAGTCAGCCACTTCACACGTGGTCTCTCGAAAAAATCTCTGACGATTCCGTTCCAGAGATGCGAAAGATATCGAACATTCTTTCATTATTAATGCTTTGGTGTGGTCCATTGACGCGTCAAAATATAGAGCTTACTGGAACATTACGCATAACAGCATGGATTATTGCCTTTGGTCTATAATGTTCGACGTTCAGAAAATGTTAAGAGCAAATTCACTTTGCAAGAGCTAGAATCAGAAAAACGCAGGGATGCGGATGGTCCAGGATCATAGCTTCCCTGACAAATACCCAGCTTCCAACGGAATATGAAATTTAACGTTATAACAAGTTTATTCGTAACGAACTTGTACGACTTGAAAGACGAGTACACTTTGCAGAGTCTAAGATATAAGAAAAGCACCCACTACTCATAGAGTATACCCACCCATTCACAAAACTACTCACTCGACAGAGGCATGTACATTTACACCACCTAGGAACTGCTGTCTGAAATATGTAACGACTTTTTAATCTTGAAGGGAAGAGAAACGGTAAAAATGATCATACATACGTGTCTCCTTGGAAACTAAACAGAAGTGCCCGCGTATCCGAGGTAGGAGGTCCTCTACCATCTGACTGTACTGAAATCACCAAGTCGTTTTCTGTAACAGGCGTAGATTTCGTAGGTCCACTTTTCGTCAAGCTCGATAACTTGTTTCGGTGCTACAACCTTCTTTTTAGATTTGCTATAACAACATCTCTCCAATTTGAACTAATGTTAAATATGAAAACAAGCAAAAATATGGTGCCGTTCCCATATTTCCGGAGAGAAGAGGACTGCCAGGGACTATATTTCATGTCACGCACTGAACTAAAATACCTCACTCACCTCTTCGAGAACACCAAGGAGTTTCTTTGAAGCTTATTATACTACGTGCGGCTTGGTGGATGAGCGTATGGTACGAACTGAGAAACACTATCTGAGAAGGATTTTGGAAAACGATAGTAGAGGAAGAAACATTTAGGACTTTATTGGTAGAAATACACTGAAGGACCAAAGAAACTGGTACACCTGCCTAATTTCGTGTAGAGCCTCAGCGAGCACACAGAAGTGCCGCAACACGACATGTCATGGAGTCGACTAATGTCTGAAGTAGTGCTGGAGGGAACTGACACCATCAATCCTGTAGGGCAGTCCATAAATCCGTAAGAGTACGATGGGATGGAGATCTCTCCTACACAGTGCGTTACAAGGCATACCAGATATTCTCAGTAATGTTCATGTCTGGGGAGTTTGGTGGCCAGCGGAAGTGTTTACACTCAGAAGAGTGTTCCTGGTGCCACTCTGTAGCAATTCTGGACGAGTGGGTTGTCGTATTGTCCTGTTGGAATTGCCCAACTCCGTCGGAAAGCACAGTGGATATGAATGGATGCAGATGATCAGACAGGGTGATTACGTACGTGTCACGTGTCAGAGTCATATCTAGACGTATCAAGGGTCCGATACCACTCCAACTGCGCACACCGCAGACCATTACAGAGCGTCCACCAGATTGAACAGTCCCCTGCTGACATGCAGGGTCCAAGGATGCATGAGGTTTTCTCCATATCAATGCACGTCCATCCGCTCGATACAACTTAAAACGAGTGTCGTCTGACGAGGCAACATATTTCCAGTCATCAACAGTCCAATGTCGGTGTTGACGGACCCAGGCGATGTGTAAAACTTTGTGTCGTGTAGTCATCAAGGGTACACGAGTGTAGCTTTGGCTCCAAAGGCCCGTATCGATGATGTTTTGTTGAATGGTTCGCTCACTGACACTTGCTGATGGCCCAGCATTGAAATCTGCAGCAATTTACGGAAGGGTTGCACTCCTGTCACTTTGAACGATTCTCTTCAGTCGTTATTAGTCCTGTTCTTGCAGGATCTTTCTCTGGCCGCACCGCTGCCAGAGATTTGATATTTTACTCGATTCCTGATATTCACGGTACACCAGACACGTTTTGTCCTATACGCGCGTTGCCGACCATATGGCCGTATTCTGCCTGTTAACATACCTCTGTATTTGAATGCGCATCCTGTACCAGTTTAATTGGCGCTTCACTGTAGATGCTGCCATCAGCTCGCGATCGACCACACAGTGCGACTGGTAAATAATGACACGAAGCCACTTGTGTGATTGTGAAGTTATCTGGACACGTTTAACAGGGCTAGGGGAAAGAAAGTTAATTGTGGGGTGTTGTTACCGGCCACCAGGTTCCACCGTGACAGTTCTAGAATCATTCAAAGACAGTCTACATTCTGTATCGCAGAAGTACCCGGATCATTCTATATTAGTCGGAGGCGACTTCAACCTATCTAGTATAGACTGGGATGTCTATGGATTCATTACAGGTGGTACAGACAACCCGCCGTGTGTATTACTTTTGAACACATTATCCGAAAACTGTCTTGAGCAGCTAAATCGACAGCCAACGCGTAATGGAAATATTTTAGATCTGGTAGCCACGAACAGACCAGACCTCATCGACGGTGTCAGTGTTGGGACGGGATTAGTAATCATGATGTTGTCATTACGACTATGGTTACGAAATTTAAAAAGTCGGTCAAGAAGGCTAGGAGAGTATTCTTACTAGAAAGAGCAGATAAGCAGTTGTTAGCATCCCACTTAGTAAATGAATCGACTTCATTTACTTCCGGTACGATGGACGTGGAAGAATTATGGGCAAATTTTAAGCACATTGTAAATCACACATTAGATAAGTATGTGCCGAAAAAGTGGGTTACGGACGGAAAAGACCCACCGTGATTTAACAGCGCAATTCGGAGAATACTCAGGAAGCAAAGGCAGTTGCACACGCGGTACGAGAAAGATCGGGAGAATGAGGACAGGCAAAAGGTAGTAGAGATTCGTGCTTCTGTAAAAAGAGCGATGTGCGAAGCATTCAACCACTACCACCGTCATACCTTAGCAAAAGATCTTGCTGAAAACCCAAGGAAATTCTAGTCTTACATAAAATTGGTAAGCGGGTCGAAGGCTTCCATCCAGTCACTCACTGATCAGTCTGGCCTGGCAACGAAAGACAGCAAAACGAAAGCTGAAATTTTAAATTTAGCATTTGAGAAATCTTTCACGCAGGAGGATCGTACAAACATACCGCAGTTGTAGTCGCGTACAGATTCCCGTATGGAGGACATAGTGATAACCATCCCTGGGGTTGTGAAGTAGCTGAATGGGTTGAAAATAAATAAATCGCCAGGGCCTGAGGGGATTCCAATTCGGTTTTACAGAGAGTACTCTACTGCATTGGCTCCTTACTTAGCTTGCAATAATCGCGAATCTCTAGCCCAACATAAACTCCCGAGCGACTGGAAAAAATCGCAGGTGACGCCTGTATATAAGAAGGGTAGAAGGACGGATCCTCAAAATTACAGACCAATATCCTTAACATCGGTTTGTTCCAGGATTCTCGAACATATTCTCTGTTCGAATATAACGAATTTCCTTGAGACAGATCCCTCAAAATTACAGACCAATATCCTTAACATCGGTTTGTTCCAGGATTCTCGAACATATTCTCTGTTCGAATATAACGAATTTCCTTGAGACAGAGAAGTTGCTGTCCATGCATCAGCACGGCTTTAGAAAGCATCGCTCCTGCGAAACGCAACTCGCCCTTTTTTCACATGATATGTTGCGAACCATGGATGAAGGGTATCAGACGGATGCCATATTCCTTGACTTCCGGAAAGCGTTTGACTCGGTGCCCCACTGCAGACTCCTAACTAAGGTACGAGCATGTGGGATTGGTTACCAAATATGTGAGTAGCTCGAAGACTTCTTAAGTAATAGAACCCAGTACGTTGTCCTCGATGGTGAGTGTTCATCGGAGGTGAGGGTATCATCTGGAGTGCCCCAGGGAAGTGTGGTAGGTCCGCTGTTGTTTTCTATCTACATAAATGATCTTTTGTATAGGGTGGATAGCAATGTGCGGCTGTTTGCTGATGATGCTGTGGTGAACGGGAAGGTGTCGTCGTTGAGTGACTGTAGGAGGTTACAAGATGACTTGGACAGGATTTGTGATTGGTGTAAAGAATGGCAGCTAACTCTAAATATAGATAAATGTAAATTAATGCAGATGAGTAGGAAAAAGAATCCTGTAATGTTTGAATACTCCATTAGTAGTGTAGCGCTTGACACAGTTACCTCGATTAAATATTTGGGCGTAACATTGCAGAGCGATATGAAGTGGGACAAGCATGTAATGGCAGTTGTGGGGAAGGCGGATAGTCGAATTCGGTGCATTGGTAGAATTTTGGGAAGATGTGGTTCATCTGTAAACACTAATACGACCTATTCTTGAGTACCGCTCGAGCATTTGGGATCCTTATCAGGCCGGATTGAGGGAGGACATGGAAGCAATTCAGAGGTGGGCTGCTAGATTTGTTACTGGTAGGTTTGATCATCACGCGAGTGTTACGGAAATGCTTCAGGAACTCGGGTGGGAGTCTCTAGAGGAAAGGAGGCGTTCTTTTCGTGAATCGCTACTGAGGAAATTTAGAGAACAAGCATCTGAGGCTGACTGCAGTACAATTTTACTGCCGCCAACTTACATTTCGCGGAAAGACCACAAAGATAAGATAAGAGAGATTAGTGCTCGTACAGAGGCATATAGGCAGCCATTTTTCCCTCGTTCTATTTGGGAGTGGAACAGGGAGAGAAGATGCTAGTTGTGGTACGAGGTACCCTCCGCCACGCATCGTATGGTGGATTGCATAGTATGTATGTAGATGTAGATTTCTAAACTGGAGAACGGTTGACTCAATTAGCCACTGCTCTTGAATCTCGTATACACAATAATCTTGGAAGAGATGCGAAAGTAGCAGAAAAACTGCAAAATAACTTCATGAAGAGATGGAAGAAACATTATCTCCTCGAGTTGAGGAAAGTTTATGAATAGCACCGTCCTCACATGAAAACTGAGAAATACCGAGTTGGCGATATTGTACTCTTTAGCTGACAGTTGAAGCATATGTGGAAGAGAATTCGCACTATTGAAAGAAGTGCAGGGAAATGTGGAATAGGGCGGACCTTAATCCTTCAAACTTTGGTCGGCCGGTGCAGACGGTCACCCAACTTGAGTGTGACTGGGTTGGGGAGGCTGCTGATAACTGAATAAGTTCTCTGTTTGTTATTTATCTCTGTATTATGTATATCTCTGAATGGAGACGAAAATAAATCAGTAAACACTACACGTGGTCACCTGTCAGTTAACACATGAAGCATAATAAAAAGTGTTAGTATTTTCGAGTGCCAGTAAGTTCTCTAGATTGAAAATATCTGCTCACGAGCTGACGAGCGACTAAGTACGCCACCAGTTGATAGCTGGAGTGACCGATGGTCTCTGGCACTGAGTTGAGGTAGCACGGGATGAGGTACCAATATCTCCCATCCAAGCTCAATTAAGCTCTACGTCGAATCGCCTTATAACTATTACTGCTGACTGAGATGCGAGCTCTGTATAGATCGTACTCTGTATACCCCCTGATCACCAGCAAATTTAATCGTGTTTTCTTGCTGCTCTTGCGTTTACGCAAAGTAAGTACAACTTAGTTACTTACTGATCTTCCTGGGGTTGCAGTTTCAATGGACAGCTGTGACTTTCTTTCGGGTAGTGGATTGGCCATTATCAAATTTAAGGATTGTCTGTGTTATTTTCTGTAAAGTTGTCGCACTCAAATCATTCCTGGGGCCAAGAGTTGCCTGAAACCTGAAGTAGAAGTCTCTGAGGTATTTGGCAAATAATGTTACATATATCGGAAACTTGGATTAGACGCCATAGGTGGGGGAGTATTTAATGCAGTTCACGAAAATATTGTCTTTACTGAGCTCAAAGTTGGGTGTGACAGTAACGTTATCTGGTCGCGTATTAGAGGTCGAAGTGAAACCATGTTATTTGTTATACGTTTCACCAGCCATCCAATTCCGCTGTGACAGTTCTAGAGTCATTCAAAGAAAGTCTACGGCCAGTTGCACGTAAATACCCAGATCACGCAATAACAGTAGGAGGCGACTTTGACCTATCGAGTTCAGACTGAAACGTCTATAGGTTCCTCGCATGGGGTACAGACAGACAGTCTTGCGAAGTACTTTTGATCACGTACGCTGAAATCAATCTTGAGCAGTTAGTTTGATAGCCAACGCGCAGTTGAAATTTGTTAGACATCGTAGGTAGAGGTAGGAATTAATAATCAAGATGTCATTATAGCAACTATGGTTACAAAAGTTAATAAATCAGTCAAGAAAGTTAGGAGAATGTTTCTTCAAGAAAGAGCAGATAAGAAGTTGTCAGCATCTCACTTAGTCAGTGAACTGGAATCACTTAGTTCTAGTGAGACAGACGCAGAAAAATTATCCCCGAAGCTTAAACAGTTTGTAAATCGTAGACTGGAGAATTATGGTCCTAGTAAGTGGAATAAGGACGGAAAAGAGCAACGGTGGTTTAACAACGAAATTAAGAAAATGCTAAGACAACGAAGGTTGTTGCACTTTCGGTTCGAAAGAGAACGCGTAAATGGCGACAGACAAAGGTTAACATACATTCGTGCCTTCGTGAAAAGATCTATGCGCGAAGGATACAACTACCACCGCCATACCCTGGCAAAAGATATGGGTGGGAACCCGAGAAACATCGCTAAGCGTGGCTAAGGCTACCATTCAGTGCCTTGTTGACCTACCTGGCGTGGGACTTGATGATAGCAAAACTAAAGCCGAAGTTTTAAATCTCGCGTTTAAGAAATCGTTCACGGAGTGCAGTCGCACAAACAGACTCCGATACGGGCGACATAGTAATAAGCATCCCTGGCGTAGAGAAACAACTGAAAGAGATGAAAACAAGTAACTCACTAGGCCCGGAAGGAATCCCAATTCGGTTTTACAAAGAGTGCTGATCCCTTACTTAACTTGTATTTATCGTGAATCTCTCACCCTGCGCAAAGTCCCAAGCGACTGGAAAAAGCGCAACTGACTCCTGTGTATAAGGAGGGTAAGAGAACGAAGAGAACGGACCAGCAAAATTGCAGACCAATATCCTTAACACTGGCTTGCTGCAGAATCCTTGAACATATTGTCATTTCAAACATAATAAATTTTCTTGAGACCAAGAAGCTTATGTTCACGATTGAGCATGGTTATAGAAATCATCACTCGTGCAGAACTCAGCTCTCACATGATGTACTGCGAATTATGGATGACGGCCAACAGGCAGGTTCCACATTTCTAGATTTTCGGAGAGCGTATGACACGGTTTTCCACTCCAGATGTTTAACGAAGCTATGAGAATACGGAACAGTTTCCCACATATGTGAGTGGCTGGAAGTTTTCCTAAGTAACACAGCCCAGTATGTTGACATCCACTGGTAGCAGTTACTTTTGTAAAATATATGGGAGTATGAGTGCGGAACGATTTGAAGTGGAATGATCATATAAAATTAATTGTTGGTAAGGCGGGTGCCAGGTGGAGATTCATTGGGAGAGTCCTTTGAAAATGTAGTCCATCAACAAAGGAGGTTGCTTACAAAACACTCGTTCGACCTATACTTGAGTATTGCTCATCAGTGTGGGATCCGTACCAGGTCTGGTTGACAGAGGAGATAGAGAAGATCCAAAAAAGAGCTGCGCGTTTCGTCACAGGGTTATTTGGTAAGCGTGGTAGCATTACGGAGATGTTTAGCAAACTCAAGTGGCAGACTCTGCAAGAGAGGCGCTGTGAATCTCGGTGTAGCTTGCTGTCCAGGTTTCGAGAGGATGCGTTTCTGGATGAGGTATCGAATATATTGCTTCCCCCTACTTACACCTCCCGAGGAGATCACGAATGTAAAATTAGAGAGTTTCGAGCGCGCACAGAGGCTTTCCGGCAGTCGTTCTTCCCGCGAACCATACGTGACTGGAACAGTAAAGGGAGGTAATGACAGGTCACGTAAAGTGCCCTCCGCCACACACCGTTGGGTGGCTTGCGCAGTATAAATGTAGACGTAGATGTAGATGGAGATGTAGATGTAGACGGCGAGTGCTCGTCAGAGACAACGGTATCGTCGGAAGTGCCCCAGGGAAGTGTGATAGGGTCGCTATATTTTCTATATACATAAATGATATGGCGAAGAGGGTGGGTAGCAATCTACGGTTGTTTGCTGATAATACTGTGGTGTACGGAAGGCGTCAGAACTGAGTGACTGTAGGAGGATACAAGACGGTTTAGAAAAATTTTCTAGTTGGTGTGATGAATAGTAGCTGTCTCTAAACGTAGAACAATCGAAGGCAATGAAGCTGAGTATGAAAAGCAAACCCTTAATGTTGGGATACAGCATTGGTAGTGTCCCAGGTCACAGTCACGTCGTTTAAATGTATGGGGGTAGTGCTACAAAGCGATATGACATGGAACGAACATGTGCGGATTGTGGTAGGAAAGGTGATCAGTCGGCTGTTGTTTATTGGAAGAATCTTGGGGAACCGTAATTCGTCTCTAAAGGAGACCGCACATAGGACGCTAGTGCAACCTATTCTTCAATACTGCTCGAATGTTTGGGATCCTTACCACGTGGGATTAAAGTCAGACATCCAAGCAGTTCAGAGGCGGGCTGCGCCCCATGTTACCAGTGGGTTCGAACAACACGCAGGAGCTACGGAGACGCTTCGGAAATCTAAAATGGAATCCCTGGAGGGAAGGCGACGTTCTTTTCTAGGAACGTTACCGAAAAAAATAGAAGACTGGAATCTGAAGCTGACCCCACAACGGTTCTACTGCCGGTGATATACATTTCGCCTATGGACCACGAAAATAAGATACGAGAAATCAGGGCTCGTATGGTCGCATTGTCGTTGTTGTGCTCTTCAGTCCTGAGACTGGTTTGATGCAGCTCTCCATGCTACTCTATCCTGTGCAAGCTTCTTCATCTCCCAGTACCTACTGCAGCCTACATCCTTCTGAATCTGCTTAGTGTATTCATCTCTTGGTCTCCCTCTACGATTTTTACCCTCCACGCTGCCCTCCAGTACTAAATTGGTGATCCCTTGATGCCTCAGAACATGTCCTACCAATCGATCCTTTCTTCTAGTCAAGTTGTGCCACAAACTCCTCTTCTCCCCAATTCTATTCAATACCTCCTCATCAGTTATGTGATCTACCCTTCTAATCTTTAGCATTCTTCTGTAGCATCACATTTCGAAAGCTTCTATTCTCTTCTTGTCCAAACTAGTTATCGTCCATGTTTCACTTCCATACATGGCTACACTCCATACAAATACTTTCAGAAACGACTTCCTGACACTTAAATCTATACTCGATCTTAACAAATTTCTCTTCTTCAGAAAAGCTTTCCTTTCCATTGCCAGTCTACATTTTATATCCTCTCTACTTCGACCATCATCAGTTATTTTGCTCCCCAAATAGCAAAACTCCTTTACTACTTTAAGCGTCTCATTTCCTAATCTAATTCCCTCAGCATCACCCGACTTAATTCGACTACATTCCATTATCCTCGTTTTGCTTTTGTTGATGTTCATCTTACATCGTCCTTTCAAGTCAGTGTCCATTCCGTTCAACTGCTCTTCCAAGTCCTTTGCTGCCTCTAACAGAGTTACAATGTCATCGGCGAACCTCAAGTTTTTATTTCTTCTCCATGGATTTTAATACCTACTCCGAACTTTTCTTTTGTTTCCTTTACTGCTTGCTCAATATACAGATTGAATAGCATCGGGGAGAGGCTACAACCCTGTCTCGCCCCCTTCCCAACCACTGCTTCCCTTTCATGGCCCTCGACTCTTATAACTGCCATCTGGTTTCTGTACAAATTGCAAATAGCCTTTCGCTCTCGGTATTTTTCCCCTGCCAACTTCAGAATTTGATAGAGAGTATTCCAGCCAACATTGTCAAAAGCTTTCTCTAAGTCTACAAATGCTAGAAACGTAGGTTTGCCTTTCTTTAATCTTTCCTTAATGGACGCATGTAGACATTAATTTTGACTCGCTCTTTTTGCGAGTGTAACAGGAAAGGAAATGACAAGTGGTGGTACAGGGTACCGTCCGCCACTCACCGTACGGTGGAATTTGGAAATTTGTAGTAAGGATTATGGGACCAAACTGCTGAGATCATCGGTCACTATTTAATCTAACTTAAACTAACTTCTGCTAAGGACAACACACACACCGATGCCTGAGGGAGGACTCGAACCTCCGACGGAGGGAGGTGCGCGAATCGTGCAGGGCGCGTAAAACCACGCGGCTTCCCCGCGCGGCAAGTAAGAAGCAAGCGACACTTATCTGAATTTTTTATTTATGTACTGCTTTTAGGTCGCTGGAGAAAAGTTGATCACTTGATATTCAGTAGTTCAACATTATATATATTTCTAACACTACACCTAAAAATAAGACACTGAGACACTGCGCGTGTCACCTCAGTTTTCTAGCTGGCTACACAGAAGTTGCACAAGCCTCGTAAATTAGTGAGCTCCGGGGCGAGTCAAATGATAAGTAGAAAATCTGTGCGTGGCATCATCTGGCAACAGCTGGCTCGCAGTTAGCACAAAAATTGCATGCACAGCAGCTAAACTAATACACAATGAGCAAAATGTTATAGCTCATAAGGCAAACAACATCATTATGAGAAACATTCACCAGAACAAAATGTACAATAAGGTGAATACTGAACATAGGACTTTATGTGGCATAAACAAGAAACTTTCAACTCAAAATCCCCTCATTGACAGAGCAGACAAAGGCAACACAGCGGGGCCGGCCGAAGTGGCCGTGCGGTTAAAGGCGCTGCAGTCTGGAACCGCAAGACCGCTACGGTCGCAGGTTCGAATCCTGCCTCGGGCATGGATGTTTGTGATGTCCTTAGGTTAGTTAGGTTTAACTAGTTCTAAGTTCTAGGGGACTAATGACCTCAGCAGTTGAGTCCCATAGTGCTCAGAGCCATTTGAACCAACACAGCTGTTGTCATATATGAATCAAACTACATTAGCAAAACTAGCGAATTCTTCAGAAACAATAACATAAAGGAAATAGCATATGACCCTACCCCCAAATTCCATGATAAAATTTAAAAAATTGCTTAAAAACTGCAACTTCTTCTTGACACCATTAGAAGGAAAGCACTGTATAGTGATGAACCCATCCGCACCAAAACTGAGATCACAGCCTAAGGTCCACAAACCAGAATGTCCGATACGTCCCATTGTGAACTCCATTAATAGTCCAAGCTACAAAATCACCAAGAAACTTAATGATATTATCGATAAGGCATGTGTATTTGAAAATAACTTCTCCATCAAAAATAGATATGAGCTCATCAATAGTATAAAAGATATCCCCAGCCCTGTCACAGCCAAATTTGCATCTCTTGACCTAGTCAACCTATATACAAAATACCTGTCAAAGAAACAATTAGTTTAAAAAGAAATACTTACTCAAACATGGGACAATGGGTACAGCTGAAATCTATGAACTCTTAGACATCCTGGAGCTTATATTATCTCACAACTACTTCCTGTTCAACTACAAGTTTAACATTCAGAAAGATGGATTGGTAATGGGTAGTTGTCTTGAAGGCTTGCTAGCAGACATATATATCAATAACCTTGAAAACAACTTTTTTATCTCCCAAACCCAACTAAAAGGTAAGCTGCTTTATTACAAACGCTATGCTGATGACACTCTCTTTCCGTTCAATGGAACAACAGTAGAAATAGATAATCTAGCCAAAGAACTTAATAAAATACACAATAAAATTCAATTCACAGTAGAACATGAAACACCAGAAGGCATTAACTATCTAGATCTAACAATCTCAAATAAAAATCAAAAGCATAAATTTCAAATTTTCAGAAATACAACAAATACCAATTTTACCATACACAAATCATCTTGCCATCCAGACCAACATAAGAAGGCATTCTTCAGAACAATGGTTAATCGCGTGCCTAAAATCCCAATGGACACAAATGAAAGACAAAAAGAAACAGAAATTTTTAAATCAATTGCCTCCAGCAATGGGTGCAACCCTGCAATAATAGATAAACTAATCCATAGAGTAAAATTAAATCAACCAACTGCTGAACAACCACCCACAAACAAGAAGACCACATTTATAACTCTGCCTTTCCTAGGGAAGATTTCTGACCAAATTGCCAACCTCTTCAAGACATACAACACAAAAATAAGTTTCTTCAACAACAACCAAATACAAATTAAAATCACACACAGCACAGAAATAATTAAATCAATTGCCTCCAGCAATGGGTACAGCCCTGCAATAATAGATAAACTAATCCATACAGCAAAATTAAATCAACCAACTGCTGAACAACCACCCACAAACAAGAAGACCACATTTATAACTCTGCCTTTCCTAGGGAAGATTTCTGACCAAATTGCCAACCTCTTGAAGACATACAACACAAAAATAAGTTTCTTCAACAACAACCAAATACAAATTAAAATCACACACAGCACAGAAATAATTAAATCAATTGCCTCCAGCAATGGGTACAAACCTGCAATAATAGATAAACTAATCCATACAGCAAAATTAAATCAACCAACTGCTGAACAACCACCCACAAACAAGAAGACCACATTTATAACTCTGCCTTTCCTAGGGAAGATTTCTGACCAAATTGCCAACCTTTTCAAGACATACAACACAAAAATAAGTTTCTTCAACAACAACCAATACAAATTAAAATCACACACAGCACAGAAATTATTAAATCAGTTGCCTCCAGCAATGGGTACAAACCTGCAATAATAGATAAACTAATCCATACAGCAAAATTAAATCAACCAACTGCTGAACAACCACCCACAAACAAGAAGACCACATTTATAACTCTGCCTTTCCTAGGGAAGATTTCTGACCAAATTGCCAACCTCTTCAAGACATACAACATAAAAATAAGTTTCTTCAACAACAACCAAATACAAATAAAAATCACACACAGCACCGAAACCACTATAAAACAGTATCAAAAGTGAGGTGTGTACAAGCTCATTTGCAACTCATGTCCAAGCTTCTACATTGGACAAACTGGTAGAAGCTTCACAATAAGATTTAAAGAACACATAGATGCACTCCATCTTAATAAGTCCAGCTTTGCCTCACATCTTGCCCAACACAATCATTCTGTAAACAACACAGAAGAGAATCTACAAATATTCCATTTTGCCAACAAAGGCACAATACTTGACCTTCTTGAAGAAACTGAAACATTTATCTACACAAATACAGCACCTGACTCAATGATCAACTGAACTGAGAAACAAATTTTTCCTTCAGAACTTTAAGATCTACTAGTTCAAAACAAATAACCACTCAACGAATCCTACACCGCCTCTCCACTCGCCCCCCCCTCCAACGACCCCCCCCCCTCCTTACATCCTACCTACATTGGTGCCAATGTAATATACTACCACGGAATAAAATCTGTACTATATTTCTAAATGTTAAAGCCCTCTACTACTAACATACATCAGTACTTTTATACATATTGCTTCTAGCTGGAACAAACAGAAGCTTCCTTTACCAATATTCCAGATCACTTTAATGTTACAATAGCCGGCCGAAGTGGCCGTGCGGTTAAAGGCGCTGCAGTCTGGAACCGCAGGACCGCTACGGTCGCAGGTTCGAATCCTGTCTCGGGCATGGATGTTTGTGATGTCCTTAGGTTAGTTAGGTTTAACTAGTTCTAAGTTCTATGGGACTAATGACCTCAGCAGTTGAGTCCCATAGTGCTCAGAGCCATTTGAACCATTTTTGTTACAATAAAAATAAGTCAACAGTTAAATAACTTTTGTTCATGGTTTTTAAATATAAAGTGTACAGCCATACAAACAGCTTTAGTCCATTACAATCACTATAACTTTTACACAGATTCCTTTAGCTAAAATAAACAGAATCTACTCTTGCTAATACCCCAGATGATGTTAACATAACAACAGAAATAAGTCAACAGTTCATCTGAAGGTTAGTTATTAATTTAAATTTAAATATAAAGGTCCTAGTCTAACAGACAGATGCATCTCACTGCAGATACAATAACTATGTAGCATTGATTCATGGATATCCATGTTAATGCCAATCACATAAAAAAATAAACAAATAAATAAAAACGCTATAAACTGACTGTATTATACGTAATATACAAATAGAAATAAGATATCAGATCACCTGAAGTTTGTTCTTGTAGTAGTTTATTTATTTATTTTATTTTGTACTCTCATGTTATCGCCAGTCTGATTAAGATATTTGCCCTTATATCGATCTTAATACATGTAAAGAAGAACAAATTACATATCTGTGCAAAGTAGGCCTATGCCATATCTTTCTGTCAAGACCTTTGTTACAAGCAACAGTTGTATAGCGCATGCTGGATGCTGGAAAAGTCTCGCTGTCAGAGTGTAATCAATATAGTTTGTGTGGAAATGTGTGTAGTGATACAACAACTGCCGGCCGCGGTGGTCTCGCGGTTAAGGCGCTCAGTCCGGAACCGCGCGACCGCTACGGTCGCAGGTTCGAATCCTGCCTCGAGCATGGATGTTTGTGATGTCCTTAGGTTAGTTAGGTTTAAGTAGTTCTAAGTTCTAGGGGACTGATGACCACAGATGTTAAGTCCCATAGTGCTCAGAGCCATTTGAACCATTTGATACAACAACTGGACATCAAAATGGAGGTAGCCAGATGGACACTAACCGGAAAAAGCTGCCTATACTGTCGCAGGAAGTAAAAAACTACATTTACATCCATATGGACAGATAAGCTATAGTCATGGCGATACATTAAAGAGTGTTCCTTCTTTTTGTCATAGAGCCAGCATTATGCTAGCAATAATGATGTAATTTCCTGAAACCATCTGAAGATGAACCTGAAAAGGTTCGAAAACCGGTTAATGTAATAAAACATAATTATTATTATTATTCAAAAAAGTGACTGGTTGCAGTTTTGTGTAACTTACTTACAAAAAGATTTTCGTTCTGACGCAAACTGAAAGTGTACTGTTTTAATTGTATTGAACCGCTAGTTGAAGTGTCCTGGCATGGTAAGCCAATTCTAAGATATAATTAGGTTTTATATCGTGTGACATAACTAATGCCCGCAGGGTAACCTAATTGAGTGGTTACTAATCTGTAAATGTTGCAATAGTGCAAAATTTGAGTATATTGACTTGTTTAATTTGCTCCTTATAGGAATGACCCGTGTAATGTGCATGTGTCTGTAGTGTATACAGTATGAAACCTATATTAATATATTGAAAAGCAATTAAAAAGGGGTACTCAAATGACTGCAAATTATAAGCATGTTAATTCAGCATGTAAAGGGAGGCTATTTCATTCTGTGGTCACTAGATTCACTGCACGTCGTCTTACATCCCGAGGCTCAAAATTACACGTGATTAAAATACCTACGTACGTAGCTTCCAGTGCATGACACCTGGAATGGAATGTCCAATAAATTAGTATCATATGGAAAAATTGGAAATTTGTGGTAAGATCTTATGAGACCAAACTGCTGAGGCCATCGGTCCCTAAGCTTACACACTACTTAATCTAACTTAGTCTAACCCACGCTAAGGACAACACACTCACCCATGCCCCAGGGAGGACTCGAACCTTGGACGGGGGAGTCGGGCGGACCGTGACAAGACGCGCTCAGACCGTGCGGATACTCGGTGCGTCATTATCATATGTGTAGCACACTCACACACTATATATGGTAAAGGGAAAAAATCGCAACACAGAAACGTAATTAAAGCAGAGAACTGAAAGTTCTCGGGAATACATTTGCCAGATGGCATGTAAGTGATTAACAACGCAAAACAACAAATTAATGTACGCATGAGATAAGCCACTGCTAAAGTGAAACGCTGGTACATTAATAACCGGTGTACCTTCCAGAATGTTGAATATAAGCATGAAAACGTACCTGCTGTGTGTTTTACAGGTGCCGATTCTTGGTTTGCGATGTTGAGATCCACGTCTGCTGCACTTGATCCGTAAATATAGGTACGGTTAACGCTGGTTGTGGATGACGCTCTCGTTCAAAAACGAAGAAGTGATGACAATGGAATCTTAGTCGCCTTAAAGGCATTACTGATAAACATCGAGTCACCACGTCCAATCTTAAAGGCAACTAACGCCCACGACCGTTACAGCGTGTATTCAAAGCAAACCTGAGCAAACCAAACGCAGCCCTAGACGAAACTTCAGGAACAGAGGAGTTTCTGGGACCACGACCCCACGTCCCGAAAGGTTTACCAGCAGCTAAAACTGATTTGAATCCTTTCAGTGGCGTTAGTAGCGCCACTCCTATGCGACTGGCGCTAAATTTAGAATAAATATCATGTTTCAGATGTAGAAACACGCCTACTAACTTTCGTTCATGTCGCAAATTCCTTCTTGGTATTGCGATTTTTTCCGTTTTAATTTAACTTGAGAAAACTAAGTATTTTGGAAACGACTCATCGCACGTAAAAAGTGTTCTAGGTTAAAAGTTGACGTCTATCTCTGCTGCAATTGGCTTTCTCCTAATCACTCTTCCTACGTGGGCGGGGTCAGCTTCGTATTTTCAAATGGGAAATCCCATTTTTTTAGCACATTCGGATTCCATGCCAAAAAATACGTACTGTTTACTGGAGAAATTGTTTCCCATTCGTAGCAGATGGGGCCGTAATCGAAAAATATCATGTGTGCCTCTTTTTGCAATTAGGAACCGATGCATTTTATCCTACATTTCGTTTACGATGTAAGTGTAAATCCGTATGTTCTATTGGTTGATGCTTATGTTCAATGTTACTTGAGAGTTGCATATGATGTGATTGTACAGCACAAATAGTATGGTTAGGCCTTGAAATTTCTGGCAGATAAGCTACTTGTATTGTGACGTAGTTTTATGTTCCTGTAGGGTTGCTTTTGGTGAGTCCCGATACCAACGGAATGATTGATTTGGGAGACCACCTGCGAACCCCACCACCAGAGTGGCTGATACAGGTGTGTTTCCATCGAATCCCCGTAACTCTCGCACTGGCAGCTGTGCTTCTATCGATGGAATACGAACCACAACCCCTGAAATAACGTAAAATGTCCATGAAGTGAACGTGACAGGCCCATGTGCCATGGATACTCAACGAAATGAGGCAACCCAGTGGTAAGAGGCATGGGGATTCGCCGAAATCAAGCATTCCTAGGGGAACAGAGAACTATTACATTCACATGCTAAACTTAGCTTCTAGGCAGACTTTGAAACGGCTAACCGTATTGTACTGCACAAACAAACATGGAACACAAGAGTAAATTTCGAACATAAATACGAGCTGTTAGAACACAAAGGCTTTCATTTACACCGTAAATGAAATGTATGACCAAGTAATAGCAAACAAGCAGACTTTATATTTATCGATTACATCGCCGTCTATGACGAATGGGAAACAAAGGCTTCAAAAAAACCGCAAGTATTTTTTGGTTTAGAATACGAATAGGAAAAAAAATAGGGGGGGGGGAGGCTTCTCGTTTGAAAATATAAACTAGATTCCTCACAAATACGAGAGGTGGTTAGGAGTGGCTAGTTTTAGCACAGACAAATTTCCCCTTTACTAATGTTAACTTTTCAACTAGAAATGTTTTCCGGACGATGCGTGTTTTACGACATATTTGGTTGTCTCGTGTTAAAACAAACACTCCTGGAAATTGAAATAAGAACACCGTGAATTCATTGTCCCAGGAAGGGGAAACTTTATTGACACATTCCTGGGGTCAGATACATCACATGATCACACTGACAGAACCACAGGCACATAGACACAGGCAACAGAGCATGCACAATGTCGGCACTAGTACAGTGTATATCCACCTTTCGCAGCAATGCAGGCTGCTATTCTCCCATGGAGACAATCGTAGAGATGCTGGATGTAGTCCTGTGGAACGGCTTGCCATGCCATTTCCACCTGGCGCCTCAGTTGGACCAGCGTTCGTGCTGGACGTGCAGACCGCGTGAGACGACGCTTCATCCAGTCCCAAACATGCTCAATGGGGGACAGATCCGGAGATCTTGCTGGCCAGGGTAGTTGACTTACACCTTCTAGAGCACGTTGGGTGGCACGGGATACATGCGGACGTGCATTGTCCTGTTGGAACAGCAAGTTCCCTTGCCGGTCTAGGAATGGTAGAACGATGGGTTCGATGACGGTTTGGATGTACCGTGCACTATTCAGTGTCCCCTCGACGATCACCAGTGGTGTACGGCCAGTGTAGGAGATCGCTCCCCACACCATGATGCCGGGTGTTGGCCCTGTGTGCCTCGGTCGTATGCAGTCCTGATTGTGGCGCTCACCTGCACGGCGCCAAACACGCATACGACCATCATTGGCACCAAGGCAGAAGCGACTCTCATCGCTGAAGACGACACGTCTCCATTCGTCCCTCCATTCACGCCTGTCGCGACACCACTGGAGGCGGGCTGCACGATGTTGGGGCGTGAGCGGAAGACGGCCTAACGGTGTGCGGGACCGTAGCCCAGCTTCATGGAGACGGTTGCGAATGGTCCTCGCCGATACCCCAGGAGCAACAGTGTCCCTAATTTGCTGGGAAGTGGCGGTGCGGTCCCCTACGGCACTGCGTAGGATCCTACGGTGTTGGCGTGCATCCGTGCGTCGCTGCGGTCCGGTCCCAGGTCGACGGGCACGTGCACCTTCCGCCGACCACTGGCGACAACATCGATGTACTGTGGAGACCTCACGCCCCACGTGTTGAGCAATTCGGCGGTACGTCCACCCGGCCTCCCGCATGCCCACTATACGCCCTCGCTCAAAGTCCGTCAACTGCACATACGGTTCACGTCCACGCTGTCGCGGCATGCTACCAGTGTTAAAGACTGCGATGGAGCTCCGTATGCCACGGCAAACTGGCTGACACTGACGGCGGCGGTGCACAAATGCTGCGCAGCTAGCGCCATTCGACGGCCAACACCGCGGTTCCTGGTGTGTCCGCTGTGCCGTGCGTGTGATCATTGCTTGTACAGCCCTCTCGCAGTGTCCGGAGCAAGTATGGTGGGTCTGACACACCGGTGTCAATGTGTTCTTTTTTCCATTTTCAGGAGTGTATATATATATATGGTGTTCAGAAATAGCCGATACAAGTTCTAGGACTTGTAGAGGGGAGTGAGTACATACTCGTATTCTGACTATGAGCTAATTTCCAGAAACCTACCGTATCCGTGCTACAGCCGTTTAAAAACATGTTTGCTAGGTAAGTGTGCAATAGGGTATCATGGTGAGGGGTACTTACGTCGGATCGGCTGAAGTCATTTGACGTCTGTCTTACCTCCCTGACCTGGTCGAGCCTCATTCACGTGTCTCTGAGTGTTAGAGCAACATGCTCGAGTACACGTTTGCAGAATACATAGACATCATGCTGCTGAATAGTAATGGAAGAGCCGCCCTTCGCCTTTGTCACGATTTTTTCCACAACGTCCGGCTCTATCGCATACCCTTTTTTTTACCCACAATTACGCAACGGCTTAGAGAAATGGTACCATCACCGCACGCAGGCATGACTGTGGTGTTGTAAAACAAGTGATGTGCTGGGTCACGACTAATCAGTCACTTGTAAAAGTGTTCGCGTCAGCAATACGTTTTCAAATGGTTTTAGTACGGGAACGGTACGTTTACAGACATGGGTTCTGGGTGAAAATATTACCTGTCCACTCTCCCACATAGGAAGTAATGGCAACCTGCAACGAGAATTTTCGAACACCCTGTATATACAACCAAACGGAAATGATGACACTTGGCAACTAGTCCAGAGCACTCGTAGTCACTTGGTGTAGAGTCCTCAGATCACTGTAAAATACACTGCTTAAAAAGGTGTTCTATAGTTTGCTCCTGTGCTACGAAGCTGCAGTCAGAAACAAACGGAGAGACATCTTCGTCGAGGTATAACTAAATCTCCCTTGACCTGCCCTAATCTTGGGCCAGATTTAACATGGAATTTGGAATTCTTCAACCTTCTTCTTGAACCAGGTAAGCATTGTTGGCCGGATGTTCGTTGCAGCGTCATCCTCACATGGAAGTCGAAAGAACTGTTACTTTCTGATTCAACCGGGGTGGGATACGTGATTTCAGACTGTTTGTTGGTAGATATTGTAGCACATCGTACATGGGAGAGCAAGTTGATCTAATATGCTTTCTTGCTTAGATTTTCTATCAGCAATGTAAGTTACAACAGATAATTGGTGCATGAAATTCCATCTAACTAGAGGCTTATGAAAATATGGGATAGTTGGTAAGCAAAGGAAACTGGAATTAACAGCTGGGAAAGCTGAGATGAGGTTTACATTTTCTTCATTTAGTCCTTAACATCGTACGAACAAAGGGAAGGTTGACATATCTATCGATATAGGATCAAGTGATTACTTACTTTTAGAATAATTTAACTATCCAGCACAATTAAATTTATTCCTACCAAATGACCTGTTTCGGCCGACACCGACCATCCTCAGATCATAAAACACAGGCAGTGGTTCCATCCCACCGCTGCGTAAACCACGTTGTCAGTGGTGAGGCTGAAGCACCTTTTTATTTTATGATGTGAGAGTGGCAAATGTCGCCCGAAACAACTCATTTTTCTGTTTATTAGTTAGAAAAATATGTGATTGTTTCAGATAGTTAAATTATTCTAACTTTAGACACAAGTGTATCACGCAAGGTACACTTGCTGTTATTGTTGTCGTCCTCAGTCTGGAGACCGGTCTTATGCAGCTCTCCAGGGTGCTTTACCCTGCGCAAGGATCTTTATCTCCGAATAACCATTGAAAACTAGATCCATCTGAATCTGCTTACAGTATTCATTTCTTGGTCACCCTCTACAATTTTTATCCCCAACGCTTTCCTCCACTACTAAACTGGCGATCCCTTGACGTCTCAGAATGTGTCCTATCGACCCATTCCTTCTATTAGTCAGGTTGTGCCGCAAATTTCTTTCTCCCCAGTTCTGTTCAATGCTTCCTCATTAGTTATCTCATCTTCCCATCTAATCCTCAGCATTCTTCTGTAGCACCAAACTTCAAAAACTTCTATTGTCTTCTTGTTTAAAGTATTTATCATCCATGTTTCACTTCCATACCTAGTTACACTCCATACAAATACTTTCAGAAAATACTTCCTGACACTTATATCTGTATTCGATATTCACAAATTTCTCTTCCTTCGAAACAGTTTTCTTGCCATTGCCAGTCTACATTTTATATCCTCTCTACTGCGGCCATCATTAGTTATTTTGGTGCCCAAATAGCAAAACATATACATTACATGTCTCGTTTCCTAACCTAATTCCCTCAGCATCATTTAATTTAGTTCGAGTTCATTCCATTATCCTCGTTTTGCTTCTCTAGATGTTCTTCTTATATCAAGACACTGTCCATTCCATTCAACTGCTCTTCCAAGTCTTTTGGTGTCTCTGACAGAGTTACAGTGTCATGTTGTTGTTGTTGTGGTCTTCAGTCCTGAGACTGGTTTGATGCAGCTCTCCATGCTACTCTATCCTGTGCAAGCTTCTTCATCTCCCAGTACCTACTGCAACCTACATCCTTCTGAATCTGCTTAGTGTATTGATCTCTTGGTCTCCCTCTACGATTTTTACCCTCCACGCTGCCCTCCAATGCTAAATTTGTGATCCCTTGATGTCTCAAAACATGTCCTACCAACCGGTCCCTTCTTCTTGTCAAGTTGTGCCACAAACTCCTCTTCTCCCCAATTCTATTCAATACCTCCTCATTAGTTATGTGATCTACCCATCTAATCTTCAGTATTCTTCTGTAGCACCACATTTCGAAAGCTTCTATTCTCTTCCTGTCCAAACTATTTATCGTCCATGTTTCACTTCCATACATGGCTACACTACATACAAATACTTTCAGAAACGACTTCCTGACACTTAAATCTATACTCGATGTTAACAAATTTCTCTTCTTCAGAAACGATTTCCTTGCCATTGCCAGCCTACATTTTATATCCTCTCTACTTCGACCATCATCAGTTATTTTACTCCCTAAATAGCAAAACTCCTTTACTACTTTAAGTGTCTCATTTCCTAATCTAATCCCCTAAGCATCACCCGATTTAATTTGACTACATTCCATTATCCTCGTTTTGCTTTTGCTGATTTTCATCTTATATCCTCCTTTCAAGACACTGTCCATTCCGTTCAACTGCTCTTCCAAGTCCTTTGCTGTCTCTGACAGAATTACAATGTCATCGGCGAACCTCAAAGTTTTTACTTCTTCTCCATGAATTTTAATACCTACTCCGAATTTTTCTTTTGTTTCCTTTACTGCTTGCTCAATATACAGATTGAATAACATCGGGGAGAGGCTACAACCCTGTCTCACTCCTTTCCCAACCACTGCTTCCCTTTCATGCCCCTCGACTCTTCTAACTGCCATCTGGTTTCTGTACAAATTGTAAATAGCCTTTCGCTCCCTGTATTTTACCCCTGCCACCTTCAGAATTTGAAAGAGAGTATTCCAGTTAACGTTGCCAAAAGCTTTCTCTAAGTCTACAAATGCTAGAAACGTAGGTTTGCCTTTTCTTAATCTTTCTTCTAAGATAAGTCGTAAGGTATATTGATTGCCTCACGTGTTCCAACATTTCTACGGAGTCCAAACTGATCTTCCCCGAGGTCCGCTTCTACCAGTTTTTCCATTCGTCTGTAAAGAATTCGCGTTAGTATTTTGCAGCTGTGACTTATTAAACTGATAGTTCTGTAATTTTCACATCTGTCAACACCTGCTTTCTTAGGTACTCACCAGATGGTAGAGTTTTGTCATGACGCTCTCCCAAGGCCATCAGTAGTTCTAATGGAATGTTGTCTACTCCCGGGGCCTTGTTTCGACTCAGGTCTTTCAGTGCTCTGTCAAACTCTTCACGCAGTAGCTTATCTCCCATTTCATCTTCATCTACATCCTCTTCCATTTCCATAATAATGTCCTCAAGTACATCGCCCTTGTATAAACCCTCTATATACTCCTTCCACCTTCTACCTTCCCTTCTTTGCTTAGAACTGGGTTGCCATCTGAGCTCTTGATATTCATACAAGTGGTTCTCTTATCTCCAAAGGTCTCTTTAATTTTCCTGTAGGCAATATCTATCTTACGCATAGTGAGACAAGCCTCTACATCCTTACATTTGTCCTCTAGCCATCCCTGCTTAGCCATTTTGCACTTTCTATCGATCTCATTTTTGAGACGTTTGTATTCCCTTTTGCCTGCTTCATTTACTGCATTTTTATATTTTCTCCTTTCATCAATTAAATTCAATATTTCTTCTGTTACCCAAGGATTTCTATTAGCCCTCGTCTTTTTACCTACTTGATCCTCTGCTGCCTTCACTACTTCATCCCTCAGAGCTATCCATTCTTCTTCTACTGTATTTCTTTCCCCCATTCCTGTCAATTGTTCCCTTATGCTCTCCCTGAAACTCTCTACAACCTCTGGTTCTTTCAGTTTATCCAGGTCCCATCTCCTTAAATTCCCATCTTTTTGCACTTTCTTCAGTTTCAATCTGCAGTTCATATACAAATAGATTCTGGTCAGAATCCACATCTGCCCCTGGAAATGTCTTACAATTTAAAACCTGGTTCCTAAATCTCTGTCTTACCATTATATAATCTATCTGAAACCTGTCAGTATCTCCAGGCGTCTTCCATGTATACAGCCTCCTTTCATGATTCTTGAACCAAGTATTAGCTATGATTAAGTTATGCTCTGTGCAAAATTCTACAAGGCGGCTTCCTCTTTCATTCCTTCCCCCCAGTCCATATTCACCTACTATGTTTCCTTCTCTCCCTTTTCCTACTGACGAATTCCAGTCACCCATGACTATTAAATTTTCGTCTCCCTTCACTACCTGAATAATTTCTTTTATCTCGTCATACATTTCATCTATTTCTTCATCATCTGCAGAGCTAGTTGGCATATAAACTTGTACTACTGTAGTAGGCATGGGCTTTGTGTCTATCTTGGCCACAATAATGCGTTCACTATGCTGTTTGTAGTAGCTAACCCGCACTCCGATTTTTATTCATTATTAAACCTACTCCTGCATTACCCCTATTTGATTTTGTATTTATAACCCTGTAATCACCTGACCAAAAGTCTTGTTCCTCCTGCCACCGAACTTCACCAATTCCCACTATATCTAACTTTAACCTATCCATTTCCCTTTTTAAATTTTCTAACCTACCTGCCCGATTAAGGGATCTGACATTCCACGCTCCGATCCGTAGAATGCCAGTTTTCTTTCTCCTGATAACGACGTCCTCTTGAGTAGTCCCCGCCCGGAGATCCGAATGGGGGACTATTTTACCTCCGGAATATTTTACCCAAGAGGACGCCATCATCATTTAATCATACAGTAAAGCTGCATGTCCTCGGGAAAAATTACGGCTGTAGTTTCCCCTTGCTTTCAGCCGTTCGCAGTACCAGCACAGCAAGGCCGTTTTCGTGAATGTTACAAGGCCATATCAGTCAATCATCCAGACTGTTGCCCCTGCAACTACTGAAAAGGCTGCTGCCCCTCTTCAGGAACCAGATGTTTGTCTGGCCTCTCAACAGATACCCCTCCGTTGTGGTTGCACCTACGGTACGGCCATCTGTATCGCTGAGGCACGCAAGCCTCCCCACCAACGGCAAGGTCCATGGTTCATGGGGGAAGACAGTGTCATAGGATACTTTTAGGTTATACAGTGTCATAGGATAACCTAAAAGTTTTTATTTCTTATTTCTGATCTTTAATTCCTACTAAAAAGTTTTCTTTGGTTTTCTTAACCGTTTGTTCATTGTACAGATGGAATATCATCGAGAGTAGGCTACAAACCACTCCACTGCCTTATCAGTCACTGTTTCCCTTACGTACCCATCAACTCTTATAACAGTTGTCTGGTTTCTGCACAAGTTGTAAATAGACTTTGGCTTCATGTATTTTGCCCTGCCACCTTCAGAATCTCAGACAAATTATTCCAATCAACGTTGCCAAAAGCATTCTCTAAGTCTACAAACGCTATAAACATAGGTTTGCCTTCCCTTACCCTGTCTTCTGAGAGGAGCCATAGATCTAGTATTGCTTCCAGTGTTCTTATATTTTTCCGGAATCCAAATTTGTCCTCCCCGAGGTCGGCCTCTACCAGTTTTTCCTTTCTTCTATAACGAATTCGTGTTTGCATTTTGCAACTATAGCTTAATAAATTGATAATTCGGTAATATCCAAATCTGTTACCTCCTGCTTTCTTTCAAATTGGAATTATTATATTATTCTTGAAGTCTGAGGGTATTTCACGTGTCTCATACATTTTGCACAGCAGAGGGGGGTGTTTTGTCATGGCTGTTCTCACAAGGTTATTAGTTGTTCTGACAGAATATCGTCTACCCCCGAGGCCTTGTTTCCACTCAAGACTTTCAGTGGTCTCTCATATTCCTTTCTCCCAGCTCATCTTCATCTAAGTACTTTTCTGTCTCTGTAATACTGCCTTCAAATTCTACTGCCTTCAAATTCATCTCCCTTGTACGGACACTCTATATACTCCTTCCACATTTCAGCTTTCTCTTCTTCGCTTAGGACCGGTTTTGAGTCTGCGCTCTTGATGTTTATACAACTGCTTCTCTTTTCTCCAAAGGCCCCTTTAATATTCCTGTAGGAGATATCTGTCTTTCCTATATTGAAATACGCTGCTGAGACCTTACATTTACCGTTTAGCCATTTCTGCTTAACAATCTTGTACTTCTAATCAGTCTCATTTTTTAGACATTTTTATTGGGTTCGACCTACTACATTTACTGCATTTTTCTATTCTCTCCTTTCATCAATTAAGTTCTACACTGAAGCGCTAAAGAAACTTGTATAGGCATGCGTACTCAAACATACAGATATGTAAACAGCAGACTAACCTGTATAAAACAAAAAGAGTCTGGCGCAGTTGTTAGATCGGTTACTGCCATTACAGTGGCAGGTTACGAAGGTTTAAATGAGTTTGAACGTAGTATTACAGTCGATGCACGTGCGATGGAACGCAGCATCTCCGAGGTAGCGAAGAAGTGGAGATTTTCCCGTAAGGCCATTTCACGAGTGTACCGTGAATATCAGTAATACGGTACAAAATCAAATCTCCGACATCACGGCAGCCGGGAAAAGATCCTGCAAGAACGGGACCCACGACGACTGAAGAGAACCGTTCAACTCGACAGAGGTGCAACCCTTCCGCAAATTGCTGGAGATTTCAATGCTGGGCCATCAGCAAGTGTCAGTGTGCGAACCATTCAACGAAACATCATCGATATGAGCTTTCAGGAGCCGAAGGCCACTCGTGTATCCTTAAGACTGCACGACAGAACGCTTTACACCTCGTCTGGGCCCATCAACACTAACATTGGACTGTAGATGACTGGCAACATGTTTCAAATTGTATCGAGCGGATGGACGTGTACGGGTATGGGAACAACCTCATGAATCGATGGACGCTGTATGGCCTACTGATCATGCTGGTGGAGACTCTGTAATGGTGTGGACGTGTGCAGTTGGAGTGATACGGAACCCCTGATGTGTCTAGATGCGACTCTGTCAGGTGACACGTACGTAAGCATCATGTCTGATCACCTGTATCCACTCATGTTCACTGTGCAATTCGACGGACGTGGGCAATTCAAGCAGTGCAATGTGACGCCCCCCACGCCCAGAATTGCTACAGAATGTCTGCATAAACTCTCTTCTGAGTTGAATCACTTCCGATGGCCACCAAACTCACCAGACATGAACGCTATTGAGCATAGCTGGGATGCCTTTCAACGTGCTGTTCAGAAGATATTTCCATCCCCTCGTACTCTTACGGATTTATGGACAGCCCTGCAGGATTGATGGTGTCATTTCCCTCCAGCACTACTTTAGACATCATTCGAGTCCATGCCACGTCGTGTTTCGGCACTTCTGCGTGCTCGCGGGGGCCCTACACGATATTAGGCAGATGTACCAGTTTATTTAGCTCTTTCACCTTATCCAGATCCCATTTCCTTAATTTCCTACCTTTTTGCAATTTTTTCAGTTCTAATTAGCAGTTAATAACAAGTCAATTGTGGTCAGAGTCTATACCTGCCCCTGGAAATATGCTGAAATTTAATATCTTATTCCTCACCCTCTGTCTTGCTATTGTATAATAAATCTGAAACCTCCTGGTGTCTCCAGGTCTCTTAACGATTCTCTGGACAGATCTTGGTGATAAATGAATTGTGCTATGCGCAAAATTCTACCAGGCAGCTTCCTCTTTCGTTCCTTTTGCCCAGTCTATATTCACCTACAAGTTTTCGTTCTCTTCCTTTTCCTGCTATCGAATTCCAATGACGAAATTTTCGTTTCCCTAATCTATCTGAATAATTTCTTTTATCTCATCGTATATTGCTGCAATTTCTTCACCGTCTGCGGAGCTAGTTGGCATATAAATTTGTACTACTGTGGTGGGTGTAGGCTTCGTGTCTATCTTGATATCTTGGTTACAATAATGCTTTAACTGCACTGTTCACAGTTGCCTACCAGCATTCCTATTTTCTTATTCATTATTAAGCTGACTCCTGCATTCCCCCTGCTTGATTTTGTATTTATAACCATGTATTCAATTGTCCCAAAGTCCTGTTCCACTTGCCAATAATCTTCACTTATTCTCACAATATCTAACTGTAGCCGCTCCATTTCCCTTTTTAGGTTTTCTAACCTACCTCCCCCTACTAAGAGATATAACACACCACTCTCCGATCCGTAGAACGCCAGTTTTGTATTTCCTGATGTTATCATCCTCTTGAGTAGTCCTCTCCTGAGTATCCGAATGGGGGACTATTTTATTTACTGAATTTTCTACCCAAGGGGATGCCATCATCATTAAACAGTACTGTAAAGCTCCGTACTCTCGGGAAAAATTACGTATCTAGTTTCCCCTTGCTTTCAGCCTTTAGCAGTACCAGCACTGCAATATCGTTTTCGTTGATATTATAAAGAGAGATCCCTCAGTCATCCAGATTGTAGACTTTTAAACTAAAAATCTACAAAAACCATCAAGTGAATTACAAAATAGATTAGCAATGGGGATATTAAGATGTAACAGCAGACATTATTCATGAAACAGTACTTTACAGGTTAAGAAAATACGTATACCTGTTATGCTTACATGTTGACTTTGGTTGCTTGCTCCGAGAGAGGCTATGTAAACATTACACAAGAACGAATGATGGAAGACTGGAAGACTGAACGGTATCTTACATAACAATGGCAGAATGAAAAATGCTATCATAGGACAAAAAAGGAAGGAAGGCCTGTGCAGACTTAAGGATGTAAAAGAAAGGGAACTAGCTTTTCTACTTGTCTGACACATTCAGAGACATTTAAATCAAAATATCTTGATATACTCGCAATTTTTTACTTGTTAGTATTAGTACACATGCCATGTAATATAATGTGTCATGTCAAGTCAAGTAACATCGTACAAGATGTCATATAACATGAAACATGTCATCATGTCTACCAGAATGGCGTTTGCCTTGTCGTGCGATATGATACAACTGGTCACTGAAGTTTAGGATGCATTCATCCCCACTCGGGGATACATCCTACATACTCGTACAAGCAAACACGTATCTTGGATACTTCCTATTGTAGATACATCCCACCCCCTAGAAGCACATAAGTTTGTTCTTACGTCTCTTACTGTAATTGTAACAGGTGGTGTCCCTTCGAGGAAAAAAATCAACCCCCCCCACCCAAAAAAATTAAGAATAAAATGTTTTTTCATCCCAACAGTAGCAAACCCAGCCCCAGAAATTTTGTCCCTGTACAAAAACTTTCTCAGATATTACATGTATGCTCTTCAGGCGTATGGTACTATATATTGTTTAGTGTGACTAACGAATATTCTGGATTTTGGCACAGGATGAGGAACTTTTGCAAGATCAGGTGTACCAACACCTTGCAGCTCAGATAGCTCACTGCCCTGAGGATGTAGGGTTAACTCAAAAAAGAGTGAATATGTCAAGACGTTTCCATTTAAATTTCGTTGAAGCTGGCAGATAATTTTCCTTCTTCTGCATCTCTACTCTGCCCAGGAGGTACTCACCTTTTCTATGCTACAGTAAGAGCATTTTTCATTCGTGTGTCCCAACTTTTACTGTATCACAATTCTGACATTAGACCGCCACACCTGGCCAACCGATGTATATTTTTGTTGACTCGGACGACGACCGACCCGGTATAGGTTTTTTTTATTGTCTTTTCTACCATGTTCTTTGAGTTGGGCGCCGTTAGTCTTTCTCCTCTACGATTACCAACCTGGGATGGTTGAACTTGTCCGGTATCGCATGCTGTGTACTCAGAGCTTGCAAGCATGACCACCATTCCAAGTTCACATGCTTGTACGACGGTTTTTGCTTTTATTTTTTTCGTACGTTTTTATTTTTTACTATTTTTCTATTTTTGTTTATAATTTGTATTTTCTAATTCTGCGTATTTTTTATTTTTTATTCTTAATTTTTTGTTTTGTAGTTACACGTCTTATTCATATACGCATGAGGCTGTCTACCCATTGTAAAGATAAATGCTCAACACAGTATACAAAATAACAGCAAACAAAAACAGGATACATAGAAAACATTAAATACGGTTCAAAGTTTTTGATAATATTTATGTAAATAGTTTATGCTGCCTAGATAAACTTACGATACAACCATAATATACTGATAAACTTAGGATGCGAACAAAAATGTAGAATGGCTGTACAAAAAATGACGTGTGCACATGGTTCGTGTGAAGTAGCAGCTTCGAAGCTTAAGAAAATGTGTAAATCTCTCCACTCACACATACTACTGTTAAAAAGGGTTACTTGTCAAAGGCTTTCTCGACGGCAAATGGCTTTGGCCTATTTCAACAGCAATAAGAGACGTTACATCATTTTGCTTCGTAAAAGTAGCTGCAAAGTAGCCACCCTTGATCCAAGTGACCAAACACGTTATGAAACAGTTTATAGACAAAGTTACAATCGACCACTATAAATTGTCAAAGTATCTTCATAATGTATCATGACAAGCAGGTAACCACGCCCTAGGATAGGCTGACCAACATATACCCATCTTATTGGGAATCGTATGGATCTGTGGTCAAATGGAATCTGCTTGTCAGCTAAGCGTATGTGTTGTTCCAAAATTTAGAAAATTTCCGAATGACCCTGTAAATGAAATGTTTCATCTCAATCACAACAAGAAAAAAGTGACTCTGTAATGAATCATACGAACGCTGAAAGTTTCGAGCAACATATAATAAATTACCGAAAAGCATACATGTTGCTGTTATGTCTTATCGTAGAGCTCTTGCCATTGTTTGTTTGAACAAAGCAATAACATCTACATCTACATTGATGCTCTGCAAATCACACTTAAATGCCTAGCAGAGGGTGCATGGAACCGCCTCCATAACAATTCTCAGTTATTCCAATCTCGAACAGGGCGTGGAAAAAACGAACACATATTCCTATCCGTGCAAGCTCTGGTTTCCCTTATTTTATCATAATGCCCGTTTCTCTGTATATAGGTGAACGTCAACAAAATAATTTTGCATTCGGAGCAGAAAGTTGATGATTGAAATTCCTTGAGAAGATTCTGCCGCATCGAAGAAAGCCTTTGTTTTAATGGTTCTTTATCATGGCATCTCTCCCCCTCTTCGCGATGATACAAAACGTGCTGCTCTTCTTTGAACTTTCTCGATGTACTCCGTTAATCCTACGTGGTAAGCATACCATACCGCGCAGCACTACTCCGAAAGAGGACGGACAAGAGTAGTGTAGGCAGTCTCTTTAGTAGATCCGTTACATTTTCTAAGTGTTCTGCCAATAAAAGGCAGTCTTTGGTTTGCATTCCGCACATAAACATAGCCAAAGCCTTGCAGACAAACAAAAATTACGCGAAGCGAAAATGTAGTGTGAGGAGGGCTGTGCGAGAGGCGTTCAATGAATTCGAAAGTAAAGTTCTATGTACTGACTTGGCAGAAAATCTTAAGAAATTTTGGTCTTATGTCAAAGAGGTAGGTGGATCAAAACAAAATGTCCAGACACTCTGTGACCAAAATGGTACTGAACCAGAGTATGACAGACTAAAGGCCGAAATACTAAATGTCTTTTTCCAAAGCTGTTTCACAGAGGAAGACTGCACTGTAGTTCCTTCTCTAGATTGTCGCACAGATGACAAAATGGTAGATATCGAAACAAACAACAGAGGGATAGAGAAACAATTACAATCACTAAAAAGATAGGAAAGGCCGCTGGACCTGATGGGATACAAGTTAGATTTTACACAGAGTACGCGAAGGAACTTGTCCCCCTTCATGCAGCGGTGAACCGTATGTCTCTAGAAGAGCCTAGCGTTCCAAAGGATTGGAAAAGAGGACAGGTCATCACCGTTTTCAAGAAGCGATGTCGAACAGATGTGCAGAACTATAGACCTACATCTCTAACGCCGATCAGTTTTAGAATTTTGGAACACGTATTATGTTCAAGTATAATGACTTTTCTGGAGACAAGAAATCTACTCTGTAGGAATCAGCATGGGTTTCGAAAAAGACGATCGTGTGAAACCCAGCTCGCGCTATTCGTCCACGACACCCAGAGGGCCATAGACACAGGCTCCCAGGTAGATGCCGTGTTTCTTGACTTCCGCAAGGCGTTCGATACAGTTCCCCACAGTCGTTTAATGAACAAAGTAAGAGCATATGGACTATCAGACCAACTGTGTGATTGGATTGAAGAGTTCCTAGATAACAGAACGCAGCATGTCATTCTCAATGGAGAGAAGTCTTCCGTAGTAAGAGTGAATTCAGGTGTGGCACAGGGGAGTGTCGTAGGACTGTTGCTATTCACAATATACGTAAATGACCTTGTGGATGACATCGGAAGTTCACTGAGGCTTTTTGTGTAGCAAGGGGATCAGCTCGGTCGTTTGTAAATTTATTTGGTATAAATCTCTCAACTGCTGACGATACTATTTCTTTGAACATCGGTCTACACTTGCATTGTTAGTTTGGAATTGGTCCTTAGGAATGCGTCAAGCGAATTTTTATCAGCTTTCATGACTAGAGGTATTTTTAGTTTATTTTTGGTGGATTTTTAAGTTAATGTATTTAGTCTCGCTACGACAACCCTGTGTAAACTAATCCCTGTATCTGCTTTGATGGTCGTTATTAGTGCAGGATTATTTGTTGCTAAGAGGTCAACAATGTTTTCACATCCGTTTACTATTGGCATGGGCTCATGAATTATGTGCTCGAAATAATTTTCAGCGAATGCGTTTATCACAGCTTCAGATGATGTTTTATGCATACCTCCGGATATAAACAAGTATTTTCGACAACATATCCTTTGTACATTAAAGTCATCACCAATTATAACTGTATGAGTCGGGTACGTATTTAAAATTGGACTGAAGTTTCTTTTTAACCTTTCAGCAATTGTATTATTTCAGTTGGGAGGTCTATAAAACTATCCAGTTATTACTTTATTCCAGTTGCTACGAATGACATCCACCCATACTAACTCGCAGGAACTACCTACTTAAATTTGGCTACAAGATGAACTACTTCTAACTGCAACAAACAAGACAACGCTGACTGTGTTTGCCTTATCCTTTCGGAATACCGTTAGATTCTTTGCAACTATTACGGCTGAACTTATCTCCGACTTCAGCCAGCTTTCAGTGCCTATGACGATTTGAGCATCAGGGTTTTCTATTACCACTTGAAGCTCTGGTACTTTCCCAACACAGCTGCAACAATTTACAACTGTTAAACCGATGATTCCTAGACCTACGTTCATCTTGCACATTTTGAGACAGAACCTGTTTTTGTCTTTCCCCGAGACTCTGTAACTCTAAAAACCGCCCAGTCCACGCCACACAGCACCACCTACCCGGTAATGCCGCATCACGTGTGTAGTGGGCTCCTGACCTATTCAGCGAAGCACAAAACCCAAGCACCCTATGGCGCAAATCGAGGAATCTGCAGCCTACACTGTCACAGTACCGTCTGAGCCTCTGATTTAGACCCTCTACTCGGTTCTCTACCAGAGGTCCGCGATCGGTCCTGTCGACTATGCTGCAAACGTTGCGCTCTCCTTTTATCCCGCCAGCTGGACTAGCAGCTTTTGCCAGTCTGTTAGCCGCTCGAAACCAGAGAGAATTTCTTTCGATTCAAAGCGACACACATCAATGCTACCGACTTGAGCCACCACCTGCAGTTCGCTTTAACCTCTTTCTTCATGGCATCCGGAAGGACCCGATCCATTTCTGGAATGACTCCACCCAGTATGCATACGGAGTGCACACTGGCTTTCTTCCCCTCCTTGACAGTCGTGTCTCTAATAAGCCCCATAACACGTCTAAGATTGGAGTTCCCAGTTACCAATAATCCGACATTCTGTGATTGCCCGGATCTTGCAATAATAACAAAAATTGAACATTAAAAATATATCGCCAGAAAATTTCGCATAATTAATTTTGGCACAAAATGTTGCAACAACCACACCGAATTAGGAGTGAGTATGATTGGCTGAAATAAACAGACGAACAGCGAAACATCCTATGCACGACAAAATACTATCAACTTTTCAATCCTGTACGAAAGATGACGAAATTAAGCGTGTTGTGTCCGAAAATAAATTTTCTGTAAGACAGCACGTTAGTGTTTAAGAAAACACAGAAAAACCTTATCTACTGGTTAGAAGTAAGGTGACCTCTTTTCTGACACTTATTTTTGTACCAATTCGAAGGTTAGTTTAACTGTCTGAGTGGTCGTCGACAAAGCTTTAAATGCTCTAGCAAACAATATATCATTTTATACAGGGCTGGGCATAATTATGGTTTGTTACATGCTTTATTTTGATGTCCAAAGATTTTTCGAGAGTTATAAGCCACTGGCGAATAAAATGTAAACGCATTAACAAGGAGATGATAATCAACTGTAATAAACGTTATTTTAATTTTGTCCAAATGCACAGCTAAAAATGAAATGCATTTCTACGAAACACATTTTCACGTGAAAATGCATGATTTTGCGCAAGTAAAAGACGAATGATAAAAGATTTTGGCAAACGTTTCTTACATTTACAGTAGGACTCAATTTATTACTACCACCTCTGTCTCCTTAAACGGTCTCAACTTGTGCTATTCACATAAAACCAGAATTCACTTCCATTTGTGTGCAAACTTAGACCGCTATATCGTGGTAAGGTTGAAAATTGTTCAAATGGCTCTGAGCACTATGGGACTTAACAGCTATGGTCATCAGTCCCCTAGAACTTAGAACTACTTAAACCTAACTAACCTAAGGACATCACACAACACCCAGCCATCACGAGGCAGAGAAAATCCCTGACCCCGCCGGGAATCGAACCCGGGAACCCGGGCGTGGGAAGCGAGAACGCTACCGCACGACCACGAGATGCGGGCTCGTGGTAAGGGATAGAGCTTTCACAAAACAATAGGATAGCTATTAATTACACGATTTTGTCTAACTTCTTGCAATATTTGAATCGATTCGCGCAATTTGGGAACATAGAAGTGGCGTAGCGTGCTTAGAAAGGCTCACAGAAATGTGTATTTTGCGCATAAAATCTAACTCTATCCAAATTTTCGAAAGCGAGTTTTCAATTTTACCGTCGTAAGGCGTTTTGTATTAGTTTGATTTACTTGAAACCGTTTACGCGCATTCGATTCAAGTAAGTACGAATTTTATGTACTACAATAACCTCGAATCTGAACCATCTTGTCTCGATAACGCATCAGCATTATTGGTTTGCCGATGACACTGTAATTCTGTCAGTGAATGGAATGGACAGTGTCTTGAAAGGAGGATATAAGATGAACATCAACAAAAGCAAAACGAGGATTATGGAATGTAGTCGAATTAAGTCGGGTGATGCTGAGGGAATTAGATTAGGAAATGAGACATTTAAAGTAGTAAAGGAGTTTTGCTATTTGGGGAGCAAAATAACTGATGATGGTCGAAGTAGAGAGGATATAAAATGTAGACTGGCAATGGCAAGGAAAGCGTTTCTGAAGAAGAGAAATTTGTTAACATCGACTATAGATTTAAGTGCCAGGAAGTTGTTTCTGAAAGTATTTGTATGGAGTGTAGCCATGTATGGAAGTGAAACATGGACGATAAATAGTTTGGACAAGAAGAGAATAGAAGCTTTCGAAATGTGGTGCTACAGAAGAATGCTCAAGATTAGATGGGTAGATCACATAACTAATGAGAAGGTATTGAATAGAATTGGGGAGAAGAGGAGTTTGTGGCACAACTTGACAAGAAGAAGGGACCGGTTGGTAGGACATGTTCTGAGGCATCAAGGGATCACAAATTTAGCATTAGAGGGCAGCGTGGAGGGTAAAATCGTAGAGGGAGACCAAGAGATGAATACACTAAGCAGATCCAAAAGGATGTAAGCTGCAGTAGGTACTGGGAGATGAAGAAGCTTGCATAGGATAGAGTGGCATGGAGAGCTGCATCAAACCAGTCTCAGGACTGAAGACCACAACAACAACAACAACAACAACAACAACATTATTGGATTAAAACAAAATTGTTTTCAGTTCAAGTATAGAAGTGACGCGCTTCAGAAACCTCACAGGGAAAGGTGTTTCTTGCACGCAAAATCCAAACGAAGCAAGATTGTTTTGAAACTGTTGAAACTTCTCTTAGACGATGGTCCGACACATGAGTGGACCAAATTTGAACCATCAGTCTCACTCCAATCAGCAGTTATTTAAGGGCAACTGTTTTTCCTCATAAAATCGGAATGGTTCACATACAAATGGTATCATTAATTGAGCATTAATTTCAGCCCAATTACAATCTTTTGCGAATGGAATTATTCGATTCATCCATTTTTCCTGAGCGCCAGCTCCGGCTCGTCGATCAAACGTTGCTTATTATAATGTAAAAAAGCCACAGCAAAACCGATGTCAGAACGTCTATAAAAATGGCCGCAGGTCCGGGCTAAAGAAAAATATTCCTACCCTATGTTCTTAGGTCAAATAGGAACCTAACACCAAGAGCCCGCAAAAAACAATTCCGTGCGTGGCCTTTTCTTCGGTGTAACAATTCATCTCTATTGCTTGTTTCTTTCAATGCTTTTACTGTATATGATACTCCTTCATAACATTTTCGTGATACATTTATTTTCCTTTATTAATCTTCAATTCATTGTCTCTGTTGCGTATGTGTGTTCTGTCCCAATTAATATTATGTTATGATGAAATTTTGAACTTTTGCTTTCTACACAATGTTTTCTTTTACACATCTCACCACTTTGTTGCAGATACATTGCTTTTGAGGCATCTGTTTGTTATTGCTGTCAGTCTCTAGGCTTTAGTTAGCGCCTTTCTCTGAAATATCCCGTCTTCCAGGAGTGACAGTGCTGGGCAACTGCTGTGACGTTTGGAATGTAGGAGATAGGTACTGGCGGAAGTAAACTTTGGGAACCGGTAATCGACAAACCGCAATTTGGTATTGATGGAGAGTTGGCTGAAGATCAAGAGACTATTTAGAAAGATTCAGTGCGTAAGATAGTGGGTTAGGGAAGTACTGAGGAATGAAAAGATAGGCTTTCAGTTCTCTGAAGCTATAGATACTGCGAAAAACATATTAGTCAGTCGGAAGTTCAGTTGAAGAGAAATGAGCGTATCTAAAAATGGGAGTCATAAACGTTCGAAAGAAAAATATAAGTTCTTGAAAGGTAACTGCGAAAAAACCATGTCTAACAGAGGAAATACTTCAGCTGGCCGACGAAAGAAGGAACTACAAAAATGTTTAGGCAAGTTCAGGAATATAGAAGTGCAAAACACTTAGGAACTAAATAGGATATTCAGGGAAGCAAAGGCGAAATGACTACATGAAAAATATGAAGCAATCGGACAATAAATTACTGTCAAAAGGACTGACTCAGCACATGGAAAAGTAAAACGAAGGCGTTAACACTAAGAGTGCAAGACTAGTGATTTACAGTGTGACTTCCGAAAAAGTATCACTCGGCAGAAATGGATGGGTTTGAGTGACTTACAGCGATGGACTAGTGGGTTTGGTTAGAGGAGCTGGTGGGACTCTGAGGTGAGTTGCATGTTAAGAAAAGCCCGAGTACGTTCGCAAGCCACAATTTTTGGGAAAGTTTTTAAAGGTACCGAAAAAGGTAAAATGAGGGAGCTGATAACCTGCTTTTCAGTCAGAGTCCTTTAAATAAACAGGAACTTATTCGAATTTTTTGTGCTCCCATAGGAGCATTGTTCCACCGGTTGACAGATCCTCGAAATACTCGTAGAAACGGGGTTCATCTACAGAATGTCCCATGGTCGCTCATTGTACACTGCCATGCGAGTGAGGAATTCTAGAGCAAACGTTTATCTAACTCCACGCCAGCATGAAGCAAGTCCTGAAAATGAGTAATTTTGTTTGGATATGGATACATGATGTTTCGTATAATTTTATGCACCGGTCTCACAGGCATGTCCAAAGTTCGGGTAATTCCCCGTGCACTTCATGTTTACACACCTCTGCTCGAGCCCCCTGGCAATGCAGAATATTTCTTCAGGAATATCGTTATCATTTACTGCAGACCCTTGGCAGACATCGGACCAACAATCTTTTCCATACACCTGAGTGTCCAGAACTTCTGCAAAGCTACTGGCGCACAGTCACCGTTCTTGTAAAAGAGCTTTACAAGTAGCTTGCGATCCTGCATTGAGATAGTTACTCTGACTATCTCAGACGCAAACTGAAAAACAGCCGTTTACCATGCGTCTTATATTTTGCATATTTTCCCCCTTACAGCGCCACCTGATGGCAAAACTTTCGTATTTCTTTTCCTATAGCTTTTCCCCCTTTTTCGATAATAACCCGTTCAAGTTATAAATAGTTCTGAGAAGTGGTTAGGTTAGCTGTTTACAGCGTTCTGAAAATGAAACTACAATTTTTATAACCCTGTGAATCGATAACGTTATTTTCCTTTCTAACACCATTATTATAATGAACACCCGCAATCGAGTTAAACAGATTACGACAATCAATTTTGAATTATCATTAGTAGGCATTCACCCCATTATGATCTGAGCAATTGACGTGTTGTTATCAAGAGGTCGAGCGGAGAGCGAGATTGAGTGATCCTGCAGAACGCCAAGGCGCTAACGAAACGTCATTAAATTAAAATCATTTCTTGGCGGGAATTTTACAGTCCCTCAGTCTTCTTCCCTTTGCTGTCTAGCAGCGAACGTGCCGAGTCCGCGCTGCTTGAAAGCGGGAGAGATAGCGCATCAGCGCCAGGCAAGGAACTTGCCGAACACAGGCCCCGTAATGAGATTTTCACTCTGCTGCGGAGTGTGCGCTGATATGAAACTTCCTGGCAGATTAAAACTGTGTGCCGGACCGAGACTCGAACTCTGGACCTTTGTCTTTCGCGGGCAAGTGCTCTATCAACTGAGCTACCCAAACACGACTCACGCCCCGTCCTCACAGCTTTACTTCTGCCAGTATCTCGCGTCCTACCTTACAAACTTTACAGAAGCTCTCCTGGTAGAACACTTGCCCGCGAAAAGATAAGGTACCGAGTTCGAGTCTCGGTCTGGCACACAGTTTTAATCTGCCAGGAAGTTTCATATCAGCGCACACTTCGCTGCAGAGTGAAAATCTCATTCTGGAAACATCCCCCAGGCTGTGGCTAAGCCATGCCTCCACAATATCCTTTCAGGAGTGCTAGTTCTGCAAGGTTCGCAGGAGCGCTTCTGTAAAGTTTGGAAGATAGGAGGCGAGGTACTTGCTGAAGTAAAGCTGTGAGGACGGGGCGTGAGTTGTGCTTGGGTAGCTCAGTTGGTAAAGCACTTGCCCGCGAAAGGCAGAGGTCCCGAGTTCGAGTCTCGGACCGGCACACAGTTTTAATCTGCCAGGAAGTTTCATATCAGCGCACACTTCGCTGCAGAGTGAAAATCTCATTCTGGAAACATCCCCCAGGCTGTGGCTAAGCCATGTCTCCACAATATCGTATCTTTCAGGAGTGCTAGTTCAGCAAGGTTCGCAGGAGCGCTTCTGTAAAGTTTGGAAGTTAGGAGGCGAGGTACTTGCCGAAGTAAAGCTGTGAGGACGGGGCGTGAGTTGTGCTTGGGTAGCTCAGTTGGTAAAGCACTTGCCCGCGAAAGGCAGAGGTCCCGAGTTCGGGTCCCGGTCCGGCACACAGTTTTAATCTGCCAGGAAGTTACAGGTCCCGTGTTGCCCGTTAGGAGACTGCGAAGGCCGTGCGCCCCCGCAGCCCGGCGTGGCCGTGGACGTCCGTCAGAGCCTCAGCGTTCTCGACGAGTGAAGCTGCACCTGGGCTCAGTCCCAGAAATCTGCTTGTGTCTGTTGTCAGTTATCGAGATGGTGTTTAGGCAGGAGACTCAACAGCAACACACAGCCGGTAAGGCTGTACTTGTACTGCCCCAGTAGCGGTGACACAGGCGCCCAGCCTAAGCTGAACAGCCCGAAGACAGGTAGATCGGCTCTTCATCGACGAATGACAGGTTCTCTCCCCCCCTCCCTCCCACCACCACCATCCCCAGTCCGCCACTTATGTGGTCGGCAGGAATGCGGATCGTATATCAGAAGTCCCCTGTTGAGGCCGGACGGCAGCAGTGGACTCCAAGTTGCCGGAAGCTTGTAGACGGTAGTTGAATTCACCAGAGCATCCTGTGAACAATTGGGGATGAAGCGGAACTATCACCCCCCCTCCCCCTCGCCTTGCGCACACTGGTGACTGAGATGATTGAATGTCCTCTCTTTTCCAAGCCTGTAAGCGCTCTCGTCTGCTCTAGTGTTTAACTTCAGGGTTTCAGAGTGTTCTTTATGTGAATTTTGCATCCCTAAAGGTATTATTATGACACCTCTAAGTGAAGTTACTACCTGTAGCCTCGTTACCGTAGCACGTTCTGTCTGTTCCGCACTGTTGTCGAAATACTGAATCGGTTGTTCTCGGATTCCCACCCGCATAGTCTGATGAAATGTGCTCGTAGCTTGTTTGTACTTTTGGCCTCCAACGTTGACATTCAGTTACAACACCGTTACGATGCCGGTAGCAGTTGCGGACCAGATAGCCGTCTCTGTCGGTTCTTAACAAAATATCATCCGTGCACTACCTACTGTTCCACTGTGCAACATACCTCAAAACGGTTAAATCTTTCTTAAAGGTCTAAAAGGGAGCTAAATTGGACTTACACAGAAAAAGTGGGGACTAAAACGACTTGTTGCTACAAAACATGGTGTTTAAATAGAATTTCTGATCCAGTACTACGTAAAAAATTCGCAAAAGAGCTTCTGTAAAGTTTGGAAGGTAGGAGATGAGGTACTGGCAGAAGTAAAGCTGTGAGGACGGGGCCTGAGTCGTGCTTGGGTAGCTCAGATGGTAGAGCACTTGCCCGCAAAAGGCAAAGGTCCCGAGTTCGATTCTCGGTCCGGCACACAGTTTTAATCTGCCAGGAAGCTTCATATGGAGCTGCTGCTTCATGATAACGCACGTCCCCACATCGAAAATGTCGTAATGTACAAGTTACGCCAATGTAAGTGGGAGACACTTGAACACCCGGCCTATATTCCTGATCTCATCCCGTTGGATTATCACGCCATCGCTCTCTTAAAATAAGACCTTGACAAACCAGCTATACCTGTCAGAGGATGTGTATCAGGTAGTTACGGACTTCGTCAACCAGCAGGACTTGTTCTTTTAGCTAACAGTTATCTCCAGCCTGAAGCGTCGGTGCGATGATTTCCTGAATACCCACGGCCATTGTTCCTGATCGGCATACCGATTCTGGACTGTACGTCTTTTAAGCAGAAACTTTCTAATCGTTCTTTATAAAATTAGATGACTGACAGGCATATGTGATTGAGCTTAAGTTGACATTTTATATGATTACGATCTTATTTTTTTAGTTACTGTCATCTTAGTAATCGTTTGTTTAGGTATTCCGTTCTAAAAAGACATTTTCTTCAGCACCAAGCTCCACAGCTCACATTACGCTCTCCACTAGTAAGTAGAGCAAACACAGACTGAACCATTAAAGTCTCCTATGGCAAATTTTAAAGTGGACAGCTTTCATCTAGAGTTGTGTGAGGATTTAGTGTCATCTAATCTGCCATGGGTCGTTCTAAGGAACACAACATTTTCAGACCTTCCTGCAATATACCAGGAAAGTCGACACTGCAAAAATTATTTGTAACAGATGTATGAAAAGACGATTGCTGGTATTATGACAGACATTTATGACCACTGCATTTTGCTTTCAGTCGACTGGACTACAGACGTCTATGGCAAACCTTTCTCAGTCTCCAAAAATGTACTGAGAGACACCAGAAAAGTTTCATATTACACAGCTTAGAAGTGTGGTTCATTGTGTACTGCAGTTCCAAAATGTTATATGATTGTAGCGTTAGGCCACGGACTGTGGTCGTACTCAGGTACCCATAACAAGTCTGTGTTTTTGTGTGAGTGACATATGATAGGATTTTTTCCGTAAAACGCGTCCCATTACTATATTACCAAAAGAGAAGATAGTTGTAACACCTGTAAATATCTCAACTGCTTGTGAATTTTTCCGAGTTTCGACATAGGGAATAATTAGGCGCTCATTTGCCACAAAGAACTAGAATGGCTCTGTCAAAAAAATAATGCCGGCTTCTACGTTAATATTGGAGTCCATTACACTTTCAGTTGAAGGACTCCAAAAACGCTAAAATCAATCTTACAAAAACCCAATAATGCGGGCGCTAGTCATCACCAATATTCGCTGCTTAGCATCGGTCCCAGGGCAGGCTCACAACAATGCGAAAATCGCGCGACTTGACTCTGCCGTTGCTTAGCAACTGTCTGCTTCGAGAGCTCAAGTCATCCGGGCGTGCGTCGGAGTTCTTTGAGAGTAATACAGTGATTAAAGAGTTTGCTGCCGTTCTCAGCACATAGAAGTTAAATAAGGCTTTGAAAGAAGGTTAACTGTTGAAGAGAAGCAGACTTTTGACGAAAAACAATGGAGGTAAGTGATCAATCCATATTCAGCCATCATAACAAGTCCACGCTGAAATCTGATACTGTAGGCAACAATGTCAAAAGCTGCTACTGCTGATTGCTGCGTGTCCTAATGAGGGTAAGATACAGCGTGAATCCGAGCATCACCAAAACCACTTCCACAGTATTTTGGTTTGGGAGTCTCCTGTGAATCGTGTACCACTCCGCTTCGACAGATATGCTCCGCAAACCGCTTTACGGTGTGTGGCACAGAGCGTTTCACCACTCCTGCCTTCCCTCTTGTATTCGCACGTGGAACAGTGAAGGTCTCCTGTAAACAAACCATCGTAACGACTCGAATTGTTCTGATTTCCCAGTAGTTAGCATTTCGTGAGAATATTGTGCCCATCTTTCTTCGACATGTATGCTCTTGAAATTTCTACAGTACCATCTTCGTGATGTATATCTTGTGGTGTCTGCAACTGGAGTATATATTTTGAGCATACTCGTAACGTTCTCACGCCTACACAAGAATCCTTCGATGAAACGTTCCGACCTTAGTTGAATCTTCTCAGTCACTTATATTAGTCAAACCAGACAAAGGCTCCAGGGTGATCAGCAATTCTTAAAAATCGGTGGAACAAAATTTTTGTAAGCCACTTCTCTTGTGAATGAATTACAGTAATACTGGCCTGCAATTATGTGCAAGTACCCGTCGACCCCTCTTGAATACGGGAATGCCTTGCACTTCTTTTCCAATCGCTTGATCCGAGTAGTCTGTGTAGAATGTCGCACTGTCTCACGTATCAACAATGTGTTTCCTCTGACGAACGATTTCTGTTGATTTCCTTCGTGGCATAATGTTTTCGGACAGCCAAATACAGCAAATCGTCCTTCTCTTTATTGTCTTCTATTTCTGGGCCAGTAGGGCTAACGCAGCAACTAATCAGAAAACTTCGATCGTTTAAGGGGACTTGCGATGAACTCACACATATTCAGTGGATCTACACTTACGATGCTCTCAGCATGAGCCTCATGAGACTGACAAAACGAGCAGCGGATACTTCTTCGCTAAACCACGTGAAACTAGCGTAGATGCAGTAATCGAGAATGCACGCTGCTAAATTTTAACTCCAGCTCAGGTGTGTGTATGTTCCTACAAGCAGTAAATATACGTTCGAAGGAAACAGGTCTGTTAAACGGTTCATCTGCAAACCTCCGACCCTTCGCCATCTTAGATTAATTCTTCGGGATATATGCTAAACAAAACAGATCGCCTTATATCCATCGTCAATCAAATTAAATTCTTTTGAGAATCAGGAGAGATCGATTTCTATTTTTTTGCGTTTGTAACGTGAATGTAAAACTGCAGTAGTAAAGCAAGCATCCCAATTAAATAACGTGTTTTCTCACTACGTACGAACCTATTTGTCTGATTACCATTAAGTCCTTTATGTTCAGTACACATGAAGGTGGAAGTGAATTAAAATATGTGGTTAGATGCATCTGAAAATAATGTTAGGAATAAATAATTAAAATACAATCCCAGATACGTAATCATTTTCACTATTGCCTCTCATTATCAGAATTTGCTGTTCCATTACTTAGAACCATTCATTATGTGGTCCGGAATTGAAGTGTAACGTAGGACAGCGTTCATACTGAATGTCATTATCAGCATAGCATTAACATTCCCATTGAAGTTTCTCGAAACATTTTATAGAAGTTTACATGTTCAGTAAAGTATGTATTACATAAGTTTTCTTAGGCATTAGAGGGTAAAGACACTGCACCATGCATGTCGCCATGGGATGTACGTATTAACCTTCCTCCATTCCGCAGGATTTTGCATCTAAGTACGAGATAAGACGACAATTTAGATTTTAACAACTTGTTTGCATGTTCCTGAAACTACGATCTTCAGTATTCTTATTCGGACACAACGATATATCAGTCACAAGAAGGATGTACCATGAATATAATTAATTAAATGTTCTCAAGTCTGATGCACATGTCCATCACAAGATGTACGCTACAAAGTCACCGAATTTTCTGATTCTGCTGCGGCTGCGCATTGGGCTGTGTTGTAGCACCGGTAACTGTTTACAGTAAACGCTACTAGCAGTTAATTTGCGAATCTCAAGTGTCTGATCATGATGTATTTACTATCGGACTATTTACTGAAATTCTTGACTAATGCAATGGTTGAAACTGTTTAGCTTTGTTGGTCGTAGGAATCGTTCCCTACTTAAGAGACAACCCAGAAAGAGGGATGGATGTGGATGCTAACCATGGCCGATTGACTCCATGACGCACTGCTTCACTCTTTACTCTTCATCTCTAAACAAAATAATGAAGGAAGGAAGGAAGATAATGCGAAGTTGATTACTAGGATCCAAACATTTACCACCTGATTTCTAGAGCTGCGTTGGACCTTCGGCCTATACTGCGAAGCTCTATATTCACAGACGTGGAAAGTTGGTTTTGACGACTCGTCGACTTTCGTATTGGGCAAAGGTGTACTATTAAATGGATCATAAACTTTTCAGGTGAACCAATACCGTTCCTTAAGTGGCTAAAGAAAATGAATTAAATTTCACGTGAGATAGCTGAATGACGGTGTGAGTAAGACCAACACTACAACATGATTACAACTTTACAAGAGAAATCGTTTTGTGTGTTGGAATTTGCGTGAGGTCAGTCCATTGTTCACGTCCAACGTCATTTCGCCGGCGATACAGCAAGAAGCCACCTCTGCATTTGTATATTTGTTAGTGGTATACAAAATCCTTGAAAGTTGGTTGTATACCCACAGGGAAGGGCATTGGTCGGCTACGCACGTGTGATGATAATGTCGACCAAATTCGAGACACGTTCACACAGAGCCCTCGCAAGTCCACAAGAAGGCAAGGACAGGAATGTAAAGTTCCTCAAACAATGGTGTGGGTGTTCTGAAACGACGTCTGCATATGAAGGGGGTGGGGGCAGGCTACAGAAGACTTCCCCGGTTAGGCTGACAAACAGATTCCAGGTGCTATCTGCGGCTGACAATGTCCCTGACTCAGATGCAGTTACTTGCCCTATTTCAAAAGAAACCTCTCGGCCTGCAAGATCCGAGCACTCACAAAGGGTTGGATTATTGGTAGCTGGGAGGTCCAATGTCAGGCGCGTTATGGAGACCCTTAGGGATATGACTGCCAAGGAAGGGAAGAAAGCCCGTGTGCATACCCGGTGGGGCCAATCCAGATGTGGAACGGGTCCTTCCGGATGCCATGAAGAGCACAGGGTGCAGCCAACTGCAGGTGGCTAATAGAAAGTACTGATGCTCTAATCGTTATAGGTACTTAAAGTTATGCTTAGACGACATTTTTTGCGAAGAACCTAACAGAGTTCAGAAAGGACAGGCTAAATACAGCTGGCAGTCGCGTGTTTGTTGCTGTTAGAAGCAGTTTATTCTGTACCGAAATGGAAGTAGATAGTTCCTGTGAGTTAGTATGGGTACATGTCATTCTTGACAACCGGAATAAAATAATAACTGGATCGTTTTACCGACCTCCCAGCTGAAATAATACACTTGCTGAAAGGTTCAAAGAAAACTTCAGTCTAATTTCAAACACGTACCCGACTCATACAGTTAGAGTTGGTGGTGACTTCAACTTTCCCTCGATAATTAGGTGATTCCTAAGCTCACAAAATTTTTTTTCCAGATAATACACAAGTAACATGTGTACCAAGTTTGGTTGACATTGGATTTAGGAGCAGTTTTTACTTGCAGCTTGTGTCACATACATTTCAAATATATTTAACATATTTCATACAAATTGGTACCCGTATTTGACTTGTTACCCGTACTGAATTTCACCCCGCAGTTTCCTTTCCAAGAAGTTCATTGTTTTCACGTCTTATCTTCTGAACAATGAGTCGCACTATGATATAATGTTCCAGATTCATTCAACGGTATTTTTGCGTACTGTCCGCAAAGTGTGTTTGGAGTAGAGTTGGTTCTGGAGTAGCAATAAATTAAAACGTCATGCACACTGAAGCAGATGTTAACGCATGACGTCATATTTCCAGAACTATGTGCCGTAAATTGGTATATTTTGCAAGTGCAGTCGGTGGTATATCTGAATACTGTATGCGATGTGTGTCACGAATAGAGTTTCTATCAAAAAAAGCCATAAATTGAAATGTAATTCCTGATGCATCTGTTTTACTGCAATACATGAAAATGTAGTAAGGGATAAACATTGAAATTACGTATAGAGTTTGTTCCAAGTGATTAAGTGCTCTCACTCTTAAATGTTGAATGAATAAATTCCAGATATTTGTCAGTCGTGGGCTACGCTACTTTTTCACCTACACCCCCACCTCTTTGATTGGTAGGTGGTTCTTACACACCACAGCGCTTCTTTCCAGACAGTGCGAAGTTTGAATCGAATAGATCCAGTTGTTTAGAAACGGATGTGGAATATAGGCAACGATACAATTATCCGTTTTTATAAAATATATGGATTAATTCGGCACACAAGGACAGATTATTTCATTCTGTACTAAGGATATGAACTGCATGTGGTCACTGGATGCGCTGCTCGTCTAATTACACTGTGAACTTAAAATTACATGTGATTAAATTACTTAGCTTCACAGCAACTAATGAATGACTTCTGGACAGAAATTTTCATTAAATTACTGTCATATGGATAGCACACACACACACACACACACACACACACACACACACACACACACACACACACACACATATGCATGCCCGTAAGTGTGTGTACGTGTTTGTGTGTGTGTCGGTTTCCTTGCACCGAAAAGTGTCTACTCTAAGATACAAATGTCTAAACTTGACAACCAGCTCAGAACACTCGGAGTCACCTGGTGCCGAGTCATCAGATCGCCATGGAATACCACAAGTGCTCACTCATTAACTACGATTTCATAATTTCCTCCTTTGCTCCGCAATCGGCACCAACAGTTTAGAGGAAACACCACTTCGTCAAAGCGTAACCACATCTCCATTAACCCGTCCTATTGCCATTCATATTCGGTCAAATTTGGAACGGTAGTTTAAATCATCAAGTTTTTTCGTTGGGTCTTGAAGTGGCGGAGCGTTGTTGAGTGTACGTACGTTCGTTCCTGCGTTGGCGCCACCCGGATGTCACGTCGAAGGAACTGATACCTTCCGAACCAGCCTTGTGTGGTTCACGCCATTTCGTAGGTGTTGTTTGTGGATCTTACAGCGCGTCGTACATGGGAGAGCAGGTTTACCTCAGCTGCTTTCCTCCTTAGATATTTCGGAGCAGTGTAAGATAGGACAGCTAATACGGAATGGAACCAATAGGGTGATGGAAACATGTGATAACTGGTGAGCGAAGGAAACGGGACTAAAACCGCTGGGAAAGCTATTCACACGGGGTAGAGGGCAGTTTTCGTTTCTCTTTATTTGACCCGTAACAGTTTACAAACAATGGGAAGACCGCCATTTGTATTTAGAAGGGAATACAGTGACTGATTAGTTTTAGAGTAATTTAATTATCTGGCACAATCGCATTTATTCTTGACGAAGTAACCGGTTTCGCCCGCATCGTCCTCCAGTGATACTAAAATATAGGCTGTGCTTCCGTTCCACGACTGCGGAAACCATGTTGTCAGTGGTGGGACGTAACCACGCACTGTATTTTATGACCTGAGGATTGCAAATGTCAGCCGAAACAGATTATTTTGTTAGATATAAATGTGATTGTGCAGATGATTTTATTATTATAATTCTAAAAAAAGTCTAACGTGTATGGTAGACTGCATCCTGGTTCATATGAGCCGTCAGTAAAGTGACTGAACTCATCACGTGTGAAAGGAACGTCGGAAGCAGGCTGAAGTTTACGCAGAAAATTTTATTAGTAATGTGTTCCCAACTTGCAAGAGCACCATGCGACCCCATCTATTAAAGGAGCATGTGGACTTGCCTAGATGTTCGTCCGGTCAGCTCCTAAATTTCACCGCAAGAGCTAGAAAGCAGAAACTGCATATTCCAATCACGTTTCGGCCAAGGCCTGGTTTGCCACCACACCAAAAACCCTGAAAGGGTTTTATGTAGCCCAGCCACTGGTCAGCTCAGAGAGAACTGTGTGAGTTCTGCCATTGATCGACACGTGCACACATCTCTGGTCATTTCATTGCTTATACGAACTCACGGTAAGAAAGGAGTCCCAATAAAAGCAACTTTTCAGAAGTATTCAGTTTCTGCTAGATGGGCTTCTACACACTTCCAGCTCAACGTTTCTTCCGTCATTTACAGCATTACTTACCACCTGCCGTCTTTCCGCTAACTTCCACACAGACATGTTTGACCGCCTGTTCGCCATATGATGGTTGTCTAAACGAAAAGACACGAAGCACAAAGTGAATTTCCGATGTGCTAGCCATACCTCTCATAGTTATTTCCATATTCAGATGTCGTACATGAAGCTCACTCGAACATATTAAATTTTACACTCTTCTTTCGTTAGAGACGAGCTGAGGACCATGTTTAGTACATTAAATTTGCGTTACGCTTTCTTTCTTCTCTCCTGCTCTGCATTTTCTTAAATGTCTTTTCCGAACAGCTTTGTCTTAGAATTCTTGCCAACTTTCAGTTTCGTTTGAGTATGGTGTGTATATAAAAAGACGTTTGGATGGATTACGTGGAAGAGGTGTATGGTGTACAAGCTGATAACATCAGATTGAATTTGGAAGATGAAGGGGAAGAAAATGAAGAAAAACCAAGTCCTAACATATTAAAATGTGTGTTGGAGAAAGTGAATCAGGAGCTCCGGGAAAAGAAACCATTGTGGTGTAGCAAAATACCATCTGAAACACTGAAAATCTTAGGTGTAAATTCGACAGCCAGATTGACTGTGGTGGTAAACAGAATTTATGACATGGGAATCTAGTATCATCATTTATTTAAGACTATTCTACTACATTTACCTAAAACGTACTATACAAAAGAATACAAAGAATATAAGACAATTAGTTTTATCTGTCCAGTAACAAAGGCTATAACGAGAGTCATCCTACAGAGAATCGAAAGGAAAATTGAGGAAAATAATGGGGACAACCAGGTTATGTTCAGAAACGGTAAAAGAACAAGAGGTGCTATAGGTGAGGATGATAAGAGAAAGAATGACAGAAATGAACAAGGTGATGTATATTTGCTTTGTCGACTGGAAGAAGACTTTCGGTATTGTCAGCTGGAGTACACTGCTGATATTTTTAAAAGACGTGGAACGTGGAAGGATGAAAGGTTAATATAGGACACGTGTACAGAGCAAAAAAAAAAAAAAAAATAGTTCAAACGGCTCTGAGCACTATGGGACTTAATATCTATGGTCATCAGTCCCCTAGAACTTACAACTACTTAAACCTAACTAACCTAAGGACATCACAGAACACCCAGTCATCACGAAGCAGAGAAAATCCCTGACCCCGCCGGGAATCGAACCCAGGAACCCGGGCGCGGGAAGTGAGAACGCTACCGCACGACCACGAGGTGCGGACACAGAGCAAAAGGTGATACTGTAGGTAATATGGTGTTGGAATAGATGTGCACTGAAAGAGTTGTAAGGCAAAGATGCTCACTGTCACCGAAGCTATTCAACAAATGTGGAGAAAAACAGTTAGGTACGGCCATAGAGGATACAAGAGGCATTTTAATTAGAAGAGAAAGGAGAATGACTATAAAATAAGCGGATGGGCCAGCAGTGCTGGCGGAATGAAAAGAGAAGCTACAGTAAATTTTGAAGAGTGTTGCAGGAAGGAGCAAGGAGTATAGGATGAAGATAAATACTGGAAAGAGGAAGTGCTGAGAACAGGCATGAAGGAAGCCCCAGCAAACATATTCCCAGAGAGAAAAAAGAGAGAAAAAAGAAAAAAAATTAGAAAGTTTCGAAATGTAGCTATCGAGAAGAATTCTGAAACGGACTATAGAATGAGGAGGTTTTGAAGAAAATAGGTGATGAAAGAAAATTTATCGAAGGAATCTGAAAAGAACGCTTAGGAGTTGCCTGCAACAAAGAATTACATAGAGAAAAGTGGAAGGAATTAGAGGAAGAGGTAGGAAGAGAACAGAAATAACAGATGACATTTGAAGATGACGGACGTAGAAACAGATGATGCTCAGAACAGTACAGATTTGAAATCTGAAACATCATAGGTACTCTAAAGAAATCGAATAAGAAGCAGCACGCAAGCTTGCTGCACAAGAAGCTGATGCAGACTCTAATCGAATTCGCGCGGCAAAGTTACGACCTTGGCCTGGTACACGGAGAAGCCTGACGGTGTGTTTTAGGTGGCTTCCACGCTCGTTTAGGCGAGTGATATGCTGGTCCCCAAATTCCGAATCACATAACATAACACATAAGCTGTTCAAATACGATAACATACAGAACAAAGTTTACGCGATTCACAGACAAATGGCGCACATTGCTTTCCTCCCTCATGTTATCGTGACAACTGTGGTATCAGGAAGAGAATTCGTCAACAGAGTTAAATAATTAAAAAAATTACTAAGTCGTCGAATATGGGACTCCGTAATAGATGGCAATAAATACTGGGGAAATAAAAGAAAGAAAAAGCTGTTCAGTTGTTCTTATAAGCTTACTATCTGTACGCACCTACAGAACGTTAGTCTTCTTTTCCTAATTTAGTTCGTAATTATTTCTGTATAATTGTATACTTTTGTATTACATGTTACTTCGAATGTTTTTACTTTTTGTAGCACTCTTTCTTTCCATTTCCCTCATTTCTTTATTTTCCTTTATTGATTTTTAGCTCAGTGTTTCTGTTGCATATCGGCATTATGGCCAACTCAATCTTTTGTAATGGGGAGTTTTTGAACATTTGCTTTCTAGACAATTTTTTGTTATGTACGAGCTTTGTTAAGTCGATTGCTAAGTCCATCTTCGTTAATCGTATTCTGGTAGCTTCCTTTCTCTTCCATTGGTCCGAATACCTTCTCCTATATATCAAAATTTGCTTGTTCTTCATGTACTCATACTTGGTGTTTAATTTTGATGATGCAATAGTGAATTTTATTATTGTATTTCTCAAAGACATTTGTAGACATTCATGCTGCTGATTTTATTACTCTTACTTATTTTAATGTTACCTCTACGTTCGTGGACGTATGTATGGTCCATGCAGCTAAGTGAAGGCAGTTTGCTTATTGCCATACGCGTTTCGCTCCTATTATTTGGGAAGCATCATCAGTGGCAGGAAATACATGTTTCTTTTTATACATACAATAAACTTATTATATGACGGATATAATATGCTACTATATTACATTTTGTCGTGATTTTCTCTTGCTTTTTGGGTTATAAATATCTTCTGTAGCACACGTTCCGTATTGTGAATGTGTCGTTCTGTGTTACTTACGATTTCCAGCTCTGTTAACACATGTGTGTGGTCCTCTAGATGTATTTGTTAGTTTTCGTACTCCAGCTGGCCGATTTCTGGCGTTCCTTCATCCACATTTGACACATCACATGTTTCACTTTCAATTTCCATTTGGTGATCAACTTCTGTGCGGTTTTTGGTGTGTAGTGTTGCCAACTGTTGTTGTGTGTTTGTCTTTTGTTTGTGTTGTGTTTCACGTTTTCATTTGTTCTGTGTGTGTGCGTGTGAGAGGGCGCGCGCGGAGAGGAGGGGGGGGGGGAGGGAGGGAGCACATGTGTGTGTGTGTATTCTGCTGTGTGTAAATGTAATTTTTTTAAGTAAATATGAGGTTACATGTGTGTGTGTATTTTTCTGAGTGTACGGTAATTTTTTATAGTAAATATGTGTGTGTGTGTTTTGCTGTGTGCAAAAGTATTATTATTATTTTTAATAAATATGAGTTCATGTTTCTGTATGTGTGTGTGTGTGTGTGTGGGGCGGGGGGGGGAGGAGGTGAGGGGAAGGAATTCTTTAATTATTTGTCCTGGTTGAATACCTTTTCTTCCATTGCAATGGCTCATTGTATGTGATAGTTTTCTTGCAATGTCAGAAGATTTCTGTTGTGGTTATTCACTCTGATAACTGTCATGTCACATTCCATGTTGGATGGTTGATGTCCATGTTTTATAAGGTGTTTAGCGAAGGTAGAATGGCTATTTTGATGTTTCCAACTTCTTATGTGTTCTATATATCTAGCTTTGAAGTTCCTGCTTGTCATCTCCATATATACTGATTTACATTCTTGGCACTACACCTGGTATATACCTGATCCTTGGTATTTATCTGGTTTGTCTGTTGTTTGTAAATGTTACTGGAGTGTGTTTCTTGTTGTGTAAGCTCTTTGTAATCCCTGTTTCCTTAGTATATTAGTTACCTTGTGTGTTGCTTTTGTGATTGTATGTAAGAGTGTACCATGTTTTTTGTTATTCATGTCATGGGTGTTATTGTTTTGTGTTTCCGTGTGTGATGTAGTGTACGTGGGTTTCTGTACTCTCTACATGTCTTGATTTCTCTTTAGTTGTGTTTTGATTGCGTTATTGTATTATATGGGTGCTGTAATCACTGTTTGTGGCTACGAGTTGTATTGTTTGTAATTCTTTTTCATAGTTTTCTCTGCTTAGTGGGATGTTATTTAGTCGCGATTGTTGATTCGGATGGTATTTTTTGGCTGGTTGAACTTTGAAACTGATTCTTCAAAACTGTTTTATAAGCACATAATATTAATTTTAGTTTTAATTATTTTATGCCATTTGTCTGCTGCTTGAGTTTATGCAGAACGCCACTTAACTCACTCTTTGCGAACCTCTTCAGAGCAGAGGGGTACTTCCACTAAACGTCTTCAATTATCTGTCGTACATATTCCTTGCTCTGTCTTCCCCTACAGTTTTCAACCTCTATAGATCCCTTTAATGACAAGAAAACTGTTTCCTGATGTCTCAACACACGTTATATCATTATGTCTCTTCTTATGGCCTCTGTTTTCCACATATTCCTGTCCGGACGCCTTCTGCAGAGAAACTCTTCATCCCAGAATGAAATTTTCACTTTGCGGCGGAGTGTGCGCTAATATGAAACTTACTGACAGATTAAAACAGTGTGCCGGACCGAGATTCGAACTCGAGACCTTTGCCTTTTGTGGGAAGTGCTCTACCATCTTTTTTTTAATTACCAGATTGACTTGGTATTTTCGTGAAAATGAGGCAACCATAGTCTAATCATCATTTAATATCAGCTGCAAAAAGAAAATCAACAAATTAGTTCAAGCACAAACAATCATTAAATTCTAGAGGGGAAGACTAACCCATTATCGCACCCTTCTAGTCATTTTTTTATATACATGTGGAAGAGAAAAAGTGACAAAACAAAGCTACAAGGGAGGGGACTCAAGCTCAGGGGAGAAACAGGGATCAGAGGGGAGCTTAACCAACACCTGGATGGTTAAACACAAGGAAAAGCATATTCGCAAAAAGCGTTCGGAATCGTGGCAACTGCTGTTGTCAGATAATGGTGAAAAACGCGGGGATCTGGGTCATTCCCACCTTCAACGACATAGTGAACATAGTATCCCAAGAGCCAAACAATCGTCTTTGTTTTCGTCTGAGGAAAAGGAAAAAAGGATATGTCCGAATGTAGCAGAATGTCGTCTGGGAAAGCGGTTTCAGGCCATCGAGTAAGGCGAACCCAGAGACAATGATCCCGTCCGCAAGCAATAAGCCTGTGAAGTAAGGTGTCAGTCTGATGACATTCCTCGCACTCATCAGTCGGACGAAGGCCAATATCAAAAAGACGACCACTAGTAGGTACCAGACTGTGAATGACCTTATACCACGTCGAAGCAATCTCCATCGGAAATACAGGAAGACTAAAATCGGACCAGACCGTTTTCCAACACGTTGATGGGTAAGCAAGTTCAACAAAAGAAAAGGGAAATGGTGCACCCCAACGAGGTGACAGCATGCTCGTATTAATATGCGTCATAGAAAGTATGTCAGCACCTAGGATACCGATAATTAGAAAATATTCACTAATGTTCCGCGATTTAGTATTAATCCGTCCAACATCAACAGGAGAGGTCAGACAGACCGGCCAGAGGCGGGAAAGTAAACGAGAGGTAACTGAATGCAGAGCCCATGTACAGGTTAAAACATTGCGGCAGGCAAATAAGATGGCTGTCTTCATTTTGATATCGGAAAGAGCGAATCCTCCAAGCTTTCGAGGCCTGGCCACTACTTGGTACCGGACATGAAAGATATGGCGGCGCCACAGGAATCGACCAGACAGCTGTTTCAGTCTGCGGGCCATCATCGTGGGAAGCGGGAAGACCTGCGCAACGTAATATACCGGGTGATCAAAAAGTCAGTATAAATTTGAAAACTTAATAAACCATGGAATAATTTAGATAGAGAGGTAAAAATTGACACACATGCTTGGAATGACATGGGGTTTTATTAGAACAAAAAAAAAAACCATGTTGCTAGACGCGTGGAAGATCTCTTGGGCGCGTCGTTTGGTGATGATCGTGTGCTCAGCCGCCACTTTCGTCATGCTTGGCCTCCCAGGTCCCCAGACCTCAGTCCGTGCGATTATTGCCTTTGGGGTTACCTGAAGTCGCAAGTGTATCGTGATCGACCGACATCGCTAGGGATGCTGAAAGACAATATCCGACGCCAATGCCTCACCATAACTCCGTACATGCTTTACAGTGCTGTTCACAACATTATTCCTCGACTACAGCTATTGTTGAGGAATGATGGTGGACATATTGAGCATTTCCTGTAAAGAACATCATCTTTGCTTTGTCTTACTGTGTTATGCTAACTATTGCTATTCTTATCAGATGAAGCGCCATCTGTCGGAAATTTTTTGAACGTTTGTATTTTTTTGGTTCTGATAAAACCCCATGTCATTCCAAGCATGTGTGTCAATTTGTACCTCTCTATCTACATTATTCCGTGATTTATTCAGTTTTCAAATTTAAACTGACTTTTTGATCACCCGGTACTTTACTGAAGACATAGGTTTCTAAAACCCGTACCTTGTGAAGGAGGCTAAGCGAACCTCGTTCAAGGATCGCCCCATGAACACGACACGCAACCTCACGCCAATTTAGGGTCGCCATTTTGATCGGATTGCGATTCACTGAGATCCCTAAGGTCTTGGCGATTGACGACTGTCGCCTAAGGAATGACGACATTATCGAAGCCTCTCAACTGTAGGAACGTGCATTTACGAACATTAATGCGAACACCAGCAAGACGACAAAATGAATCCACAAGGTATCCTTAAGCCTCGATATGTCCTCGACATGTCGTACTAAAACCAAGACGTCATCGGCATATGCACGGACCGAAAAAAGTTCCTCCAATATAGTCCAGCCACGTAATTGCATGGTGAGGCGGCGGAGTAAGGGCTCTAAGAACAAGACAAAAATGGACATGGATAAGGGTCTTCCCTGGGGTAAAACCCGTCTGATCGATATCCCGTGGTGGGGGGGTGGGGGGGGGGGGTGGTAGGGTGACCGTTCAGAATCACCGAGACACTGATACCAGTAAAAAGGCGAGTTAAGACCTGCCGAGGGTCTTTATTAAAGTTGACAGCGGTGAGCACTCTCGTTAGAAAATCACGGCTGACACGATCAAGCGCTTTTTCGAAATCAAGAAAAAGCAAAGCTCCTGGGATATTAGCGGCAGTGGCTACCAAAATTACATCGCGACATTCGAGAACAGAAGTCAGTATCGTGCGTCCAGGCACAGAGCAATAATGGTATCGAGCAGCTTAGAGAGACGGATATTAATTGCTCGAGCGACGATTTTATAATCGAAGTTAAGGAGAGTAACAGGACGGAGGGAATTAAAACCTGTGGTTTTCGGAGGAGGACCAGTTTAACTACACGAAAAGGAGCAGGAAGTGAGATTCCCGGTATCACTTCATTTACCATTAACGTTAAAGTGTCACCAATGAGTGGCCAAAATTAAACATAGAACTCCTTAGGAATACCGCCTAATCCAGGCGACTTACGGGACTGAGATCCTGCAACAACATCATATATATCGTCCTTGTAAAAGGGATGCAGGAAGGTGTCATTTAATTGAGGAGTGACGACGCGATGCAGCAAGGATGTAAAGTCGTCGAGAGAGTTTTCAGCCCGGACATGGGTCTCGTACAGATAAGTAAAATAGGTGTAAATAAAGTCGGAAATGTCACGGTGAGAGGTGAACATGCGGACGTCAGCGGTCGTGAGGGAGGCAAGACACACACGTTTCCGGCGCGCCAGTAAACGGACTAGATGGTATAGTGGCGTCAATTCGTCTTGTAAAAGGGAACGTGGTTGAGACCTATTCTGCAGTCCCTCCATTTGAATGCGTTTGAGGTGCAGCAATTTGCCTTTGATGCACTGTACCGGGTGATCAAAAAGTCAGTATAAATTTGAAAACTTAATAAACCACGGAATAATGTAGATAGAGAGGTAATAATTGACACACATGCTTGGAATGACATGGGGTTTTTATGAACAAAAAAAAAAAAAAAGCTCACAAACTGCCCGACAAATGGCGCTCGACAGCAAAACGTCAGTAACTGCTACCGTGAGGGTGAGAGGTACGCCGATATGTTACAGAATCGCCTCATCCCCAGCCTGGCTGATAAACACCTGCTGGAACGTACGATGTTTATGCAGGATGGCGCTCCACACCATATTGTTAGACGCGTGAAAGATCTCTTACGCGTGTCGTTTAGTGATGATCATGTGCTCAGCCGCCACTTTCGTCACGCTTGCCCCCAGGTCCCCAGACCTCAGTCCGTGCGATTATTGGCTTTCGGGTTACCTGAAGTCGCAAGTGTATCGTGATCGACCGACATCTCTAGGGATGCTGAAAGACAACATTCCACGCCAATGCCTCACCATAACTCCGGGCATGCTTCACAGTGCTGTTCACAACATTATTCCTCGACGGCAGCTATTGTTGAGGAATGATGGTGGACATATTGAGCATTTCCTGTAAAGAACATCATCTTTACTTTGTCTTATTTTGTTATACTAATTATCGCTATTCTGATAAGATGAAGCGCCATCTGTCGGACATTTTTGAATTTTTGTATTTTTTTGGTTCTCATAAAACCCCATGTCATTCCAAACATGTGTGTCAATTTGTACCTCTCTATCAACATTATTCCGTAATTTATTCAGTTTTCCAGTTTATACTGAATTTTTGATCACCCGGTATATCAGTAACCCGTAGGGGAGTATGCGTAGCACTATCGTACAGTTGACGTAAGACTGAGTAGTAAAATTCTTGCGTTCGTCGATCGTCTGCCACCTTCGCAGCTCCAAATCGCATGAGAGCCCTACAGATTTGTGGTTTAAGATGCGGTGTCCACCATGCCACAATAGACGAGTATCGGTCCACAGTACGAGAACAACGAACTCATACGTCCTCCAGGACGACACCAAGAGAGGTATCCTGCAAATAGGCTATACTAAGCAGCCAGGGAGGACGAAACAATTTCACCAGTTGCCGGTCGTAATTAAACGTGACGGCTACGGCTCAATGATCAGTAAAACAGGCTGGTAAAAGCGATCGAGGCGACTGCTAGACGTGGGAGTAAACCCATCTGAGGTACCCAAGCATGACACATGACCCGTCCTCACAGCTTTAATTCCACCAGTATCTCGTCTCCTACCTTCCAAACTTCGGCTATACTTGGGTAGCTCAGATGGTAGAACACTTGCCCGCGAAATGCAAAGGTCCCGAGTTAAAGTCTCGGTCCGTCACACAGTTTTAATCTGCCAGCAACTTTAACATCAGCACACCTCAGCTGCAGAGTGAAAATTTCATTCTGGAAACATCCCCCAGGCTGTGGCTAAGCCATGTCTCCGCAATATCATTTCTTCCAGGAGTGCTAGTTCTGCAAGGTTTCACAGGAGAGCTTCTGTGAAGTTTGGAAGGTAGGAGACTAGGTACTGGCGGAATAAAAGCCGTGAGGACGGGTCGTGAGTCGTGTTTGGGTAGCACAAATGATAGTGCACTTGCCCGCGAAAGGCAAAGGTCCCGAATTAGAGTCTCGGTCCGGCACACAGGTTTAATCCGCCAGGGAGTTTCAACTCTTTATTACTTATCCCAACAGTCCAGGTAATTCTCAGCGACATTCTGTAACAGCACATGACAAACGCTTCGATAATCATCTTACGCGGTTTCCACACAAACCTTGATTACTTCTATACAATGCTGTATGCCAGACACATACTCAAAGAAATTTCTTCATTAGTTGTTTAGGACAATGTGCGATACTACTGGGCTTCTTTTGACCAGGAAGGCCTTCATTCTTCTAATTCATGACCAAATTTTTATTTTGAGCTTTTCGGTCTTCTCCTTTCTCTTACTCCTAATTGCTTTCTAATCTTTCTGGTTCACTCTGTAACTACTGTGTGTGCTCTTTAGACTATTGATTCCATTCAACAGGTCTTGGAATTCTACCTAACTTTCAATGAGGGTAGCAATGTCATCAGCAAATCCTCTCATTGATATCTTCCACTTTAAATTCAAATCCAACTCATGAATTTCTCTTGTACACCCCTGATTGTTTCGAGGACGTACAGGTTGAACCATAGGGTCCTGTCTAATTAGAGCTCTCCGATCTTGGTTTTCATTTCCTTCGTTCTCTCTTGTTTCTTGTACATATTTTATATTATCCGTATTTTCTTGCAGGCTACACATTTCCTGTGAATTTTGAACATGTGGTACCATTTTACATTGCCGAACACTTAGTCTGTTGTCTTTTGTCTTAATATTCCATAAATCTTGCTTCAATTATCAATCACTATGTCAGGACTGCTTGCTCGTGTCCGTCTGCATCAAAGCGATCCAGAAGCAGATCCAGATCATTCTCTCTCAGTCTTCTGTATATTATTCTTATCACCAATGTGGAGGCATGAGCTGATTGTGCTACAGTCCTGCATGATACGAGAGTAGCATTTGTTTCATATACGTATGTACTTTAGTCGTGCGTAATAGGTGGAACATTGTGGACCTCTTGGTTGCTTGCTTCCGTTGTGCCATAACAAGAGCCAGGTTTGTTGGGTCGTTCAACTTTAAACCGGTCCGAACTTAAGCTCCAGATCTTCGAAGATTGTGACTGATTCCAGTGACGGATAACCAATCTCGTGATCAAAGCACCTCATAACCTTTCGCCCATTTAACGACATTCATTATTTTTATTCTTTGTGGTCAGTCTTTGCGATATGTGATCATCACCCACACTACCTGTGGATGAATACAGGTGTTCGAAAGAAAGTGTCATATATTCCAAACTGACGCAGTATTGTCCAAATCATCAAGAAAATTTCCCGTAGTCACACATGGAGCTAGACTCTATAAGTAGGGCGGCATGTGATTTTCTCGTATCATGACATCCTTCTCTGTTAAGCACACTCTTTCAAATACACCTGCCTCTGTCCAGTTTGCGTTACATGCGTTGGTCACACGCTCCTGTTACGTTCGCACTTTGTCGATGGACTGGGCGTACACCGATGACCTTAAATGCCTCCATAGCCAGAAGTCCGGCACATTCGTCTCCGGTGAATGAGGGGGACATGAAACCGGACCTACTCGGCGAGGATATCGCCTAAGAAACGATGCGGTATGGTGCCCCGCTGTACACAGTTCTGCAATAGGACTGGTAATCGGTAATAGAAAGCACTTGTTAACCTGTTTGGATAAGTGTCTGGCTCAATGAGTCTGTCACCTGCAACTGCTGCGCATTAACTGATGCTGAAGCAATCATGACCCCACAAAGCCACATTTGCAGCAGGAATGGCGTCAGCCCTCACGACCGTATCGCCGTAATTTACTGTACCATCACATGAGAATGCCGCCTTACTTGTAAATATAACGGAGACTGTGAACTGGGGATATTCAACGATCTATATCTCAAGATGTTCTTGTTTACGAACACGTCATTATTTTCTTCTTTCAGTTTTGAATAATATTACATCCTGCAAAAATATCTGAAACTTTTTAAAATAGCATGCATCAGTTAACGTCTGCATAGTGAGAAAAATCCCGATGGTATATGATTACAGGTTGACGCAGCTTCCGAACTATTTGTTAAGTCGGTCAACATCTCTGTCTGTAGAAGACTCTTTTACAGATTTTCTTTCTGCTGAAACGTCCAAATGAGTGAGGATAAAACTTGTTCCACAGATCTACAACAGACGGACGTTGTCAGTAGCGCCGTATTATCATGTGAATCTGCCCGGCGACTTCTCATGAAAACTGGATTGACCTACTCTTCTTTTCCCATCGCTTGGTACCGTCAGTTGCTCCAGCTACCTAGTTGCTCCAGCGACCTATAATAAACTGGTAATCGAAGGGATGCAACTTCTTTGAGTGACGTCTGTAGAATGTCCCAGCTTCTCATCCGACCTTGATGCGTTTCCTCTGGCAAGGGATTTCAGTTGATTTCCTATATCCTCAATAGTTGTCCCAAAACTAACACTTTCACGTTTGTGCAATCACTGAAAGTAGCATCCAAATTACGATCTGGTGTGATTTTCGGAAAATCGAATTCAGCAATATGGTCTTGTCTTATCGTCTTGCATGGCCAACGAAGTGACTGATAGATAATTTCGATTATTTAAGCGGATCTGCAATGAACTTACGCATCTTCAGTGGAGTACAACTCACGCCCGGGTTCCCGGGTTCGATTCCCGGCGGGGTCAGGGATTTTCTCTGCCTCGTGATGACTGGGTGTTGTGTGCTGTCCTTAGGTTAGTTATGTTTAAGTAGTTCTAAGTTCTAGGGGACTGATGACCATAGATGTTAAGTCCCATAGTGCTCAGAGCAATTTGAACCATTTTTTTGGAATAAAACTTGCAGTAGTCACAGTATGAGCTCGTTGAGTTTCACCAAACTGCTAATGCGAGCAACGTATTCTCTTTGTGCTAGTTCATGTGGAGCTGTTTCCACAAGTCCACAGTGCAGATAGAGTAATCGAGAATGCACGTTGCTAAATTTTAACTCCATCTCATGTGTGTTCATGTTTCTGCAAACAGCATTAAACATGCATCCCAAGCAAATAAGTCAGTTAAATATCTCATCCGAAAGTCTCCCACCTAACGCCATCGTAGATAAGTTCTTCGCTTTACGTTCTATCCAAATAGATCGCCTTAGTCCAATGTCAATAGCAAAACGACCATCCAGATTAAATAAATAGTTTTCTCTGGTTGTACGAACCAACTTTCCTTATTACCGTAAGTGATTGGGTTCATTCCAGAAGAAGATGGAAGGGAATGCAAATACGTTGTCAGATGCATGTGAGAAGAATTCTAAGAATAAGTAAATAAAAAAAACACAGTAGTTGTATCATCATCACTATTCCCTGTATCAGTAGTTTGTTTTCCACTACTTACGACCATACGTAGTGGGAGACAGAAGTGAAATAGTCCGTAGTAAGAACGTTCATACTGGCTGTGATTCTCGGCTTAGCATTATCATTAACGTGAAGTATTTCGGAACGTGTTATAGTGGTTTACAGGTTCAGGAAAACAAGTCACATATGTTTTTTTAGGCGTTTGAAGTCAAGACCTTGCAACATGTGTGGCCGAACTACATCGTCGTCGGCTCTTTCCCGTTTCATAGCATTTTATCACTGACACCCTAACCTCCACATGTGAAACAGTTAGATCAACACTAAACGTTGAACGTTGTGTGTCGATAGAGTATTCTTTGCACCCCCTACGCTTTCCTTTGTTCCTGGAGTGTGAAACGTCCCCTTAGAAATATTTATGAATGACTGTGCTGATAAACCTCTTACGTTATTTGCTTTTCAAACAGCTGAGGAAAACTGAACGTACTCAGACATTACTCTCTTTACTTATTCTGACCAACAATAAACTGACACACAATATTTTTAGCGCAACGCAATCTGACTTTCAAAAATCCTTACCAAAGAACGGCCCTGACTAACAATAACCTATAACTTTCATGAATCACTTCCCCCACAAAAATCTTCGTTACTCCAACTACTGCAATACAGCGAGCGCCAGTACTGCCAGCTAAATAAAAGATTCTAACTACTGAAGGCACTAACTACTGATAGGCATAGTCAGCAAATGAAAGATTTTGACAGAGAACAAACAATGTATTTACCTTAATAATGTATTTACCTTAATAAATTTCGTGATATGCAGTATTGCAAATTTACTCTTTCTGATGGGCACACGTCCAGATCGTCCGCTCTCAAAATTCTGGCATTTCTCTCCCCACATCCACCACTGCTGGCGGCTCACCTCCAACTGCGCAACGCTACGTGCTGTTCACGTCCAACTGCCCAACACTACAATAGCAAATATTCCAACAATCCCAACCAGCCACAGACTGCACTCAGCACAGCCAGTGATTTCCATACAGAGCGCTACGTAGCGTTACCAACATAAAAACTTAAACAGCATACTTACAAGTGTAGTAACGGGATATGATGGCCAACGTTGCTACAAACTCCCAAACGTCCTTTTACATGTCAGGAATATGTTATCCCTGATAACAATTTCACGCGTAAACTGTTTTAAAAAAATCGTCGTCAGTGGGCTTCGAACTCGGGACGTATAAGACGAGGAGCTAACGCCTCACCCACTCGCCTACCAAAGCTCTCTGTGGCGTTTTATCACAGATACGCTTCTCCTATACTCCATTGTGCTGGTGTTACGTTTAATTATCGTTTATGAATGGTCTATTGGACGACAGCACCCAGCACGAACTAAATCGTTGTTTTGGTTGGTACTCTATTGACACACAACGTTTCGTACCGATCTGATTGTCTGCTATCTGGAGGTTTGGGCGTAAGTACGAGCAATAACGACACAATTTAAATTTTCTAACTTTTATTTGCGTGTTGCCGAGTTTACAATCTACAGTGTTCTAATTTGGATGCAGTGATATATCAATAACAAGAAAGGTGTAACTGAAATATAATAATGTAAATGTGCTTAAGTGTGATGTGCATATAAATTACAAGAGCTATGACTACACAAAAAGAGCTGAAAGACAACAGAATTTCCTCATTCTGCGACGGGAGCAAATTGAGAACTGGTGTAACACGGATAAGGACATACAGTAAACGCAACTAGAACTTATTTTTCGATTCTCAAATGTTTGATCACGATGGATTCATAATTGAATTATTCAGTGAAAGAAACTGATTAGGGTTACTGCTGCAAGGGTATGTCTAGTACCTCAGGGAGACAACATGAACTCAGGAAAGTTGGATGGATATCAATGATAAACTTGGCAGTTTTACCCTATGCGGCATTGCCTTTCTTCTTTACTTTTCAACTCTAAATAAAATAGTGAAAGTTTTAGTAGGCTGAAGGAAGGAATTAAGATGATGCAAACTTGATTACTCTATATCCAAGCTATCGATTAGGGATCCTAAAAGTTGCCAGCTGATTAAAGGAATTTCTAGAACTGCGCTCAAACTTTATCCTACTTTGTGATGTACTAGATAAGTAGAAACGTAAATTTACATTTGACGTCTCGTCGACGTTCGGATCGGACAAAGATGTACCAATAAAAGGATCATAACCTTTTCTGGTGAACCATTCCGGCACCTGCTTGAAGTGGACTCAGAAAATGAATAAAATTCAGGTGAAAACGTTGATGAGGATCTCAGCAGCTCGAGATGTATGAAACTACAACGCGTTAACCACTTCGTCAACAGGGCCTTCTCTTCTTTCTCGGCCATAACTCAAAGAATAATTTGTATCTCATTAAGAGATCAGATGTGGGTTACTAGGCGCTGCTAGGCATTGGATACATTTGATGCACCGGTTTTCTCTGCCTCTTGGGGTCGTTAAACTAACGACATTCTTGTTAGTCCTCTCATATTAGCTCTCAAGTCGACTTTAATCAACTGGGGAGCAGAGGAAGTAAAGTATGGAGTTATATGAAGAAGGCATAGGTAGGACAGCCAACACACACACAAACACATACACACACACACACACACACACACACACTCACACAGAGCCTTTCCATTGTTGCATTTTTATTAATTTTATTATTACTACATTATTTCGCTTGGGTTTACTGAGCCATACTGCAAAGTGCGTGGTACAAATGTCAACTCATATATTCAGAGAAAACATAGCATAAATAATGTATACAATGGTTTTAAACTAATTTGATGTTTCAAATATGTTCAATACTTAGAGCTAAGGAATCTTCACATATCAAATGTAGTCAGAAAACATGAAGTAGTATTCAAGAGAGAATGAAAGGCATACACACAGAGATTAACAAGAGTATTCACTTATAAATAACAAACCATATTTCGTACAACCACACTATTATTTCGTGTAAAGCAAATAAGGGCTTTGTTGAATGACACCTCAGGTTGGCTGCCGCATTATAAAATCAACTTCATTCAGTATTTCGGCGATCCAGCTGTTCCTCATCCTTATCAGAACCCCTGTTGCTGAGTCCTGTTGAAAACTGATGACAAGGTTGCAGGTCTTCGTAATATACAGGCCTCTGAGGAGACTTTCGATCAAACAGGAGCTTTATTTATTCTCCTCGGTTCCGAGCTTGGGTTTTGCGAACGAAAATCTTGCATTGGTTGTCGATTAAATGTTCTGGGACCGAATAAGACTGAAATGACAAATTTTAAAAAATTCTTATGAATCATAAAAGTATTAGGGCAAGTAGACTCATATATGCTACATCATTCATCAAACTCGTTCTGCATCCTAATAATAAAATATTTTCACGGATTATCTTTAGATATTTTATTTGTAATCTGACAACTGAAATATATAAACATTTTTACGTAAGTACCGCAAAATATTAGTTTATGATTATGTCATAAAATACTATCAGAAAATTGTTCACTTCAGCGCCCTCAGAAAGTACGTTGCACGTTGTTATGTCACGCCAAGTAATTACATTGATTGCTGTATTAAACTTCGAACAAACACAGATACATGACAATGTTTTGCAACACAGTCATCGATGCTCTGTAATCAAGACTCGAAATGTTTTAACAGTTGCTCACTTTCTCGACTATAGAAACCCGCTCCTGGCCACGCAGCCATTGTAGAACAGCTGTGTAAAGGATACTAAAATGTAGACTTTCATGGCCGGAAATGTCATGTCCATTATAATTATCCGGGGTGTTATGCAGTGGTCGGTTGATGAATTCTGTGTCAATTCCCAACGTTTCGTCCCCTTCTGCGGAAGACATCTTCAAGGGGTTCTGTAGCTCGACGGAAGGTCCAAGACCTTCCGTCGAGCTACAGAACCCCTTGAAGATGTCCTCCGCAGAAGGGGACGAAACGTTGGGAATTGATACAGAATTCATCAACCGACCACTGCATAACAACCCGGATAATTATAATGGACATGTTGTTGTTGTTGTGGTCTTCAGTCCTGAGACTGGTTTGATGCAGCTCTCCATGCTACTCTATCCTTCATCTTCCAGTACCTACTGCTACCTACATCCTTCTGAATCTGCCTAGTGTATTCATCTCTTGGTCTCCCTCTACGATTTTTACCCTCCACGCTGCCCTCCAATGCTAAATTTTTGATCCCTTGATGCCTCAAAACATGTCCTACCAACTGATCCCTTCTTCTAGTCAAGTTGTGCCACAAACTTCTCTTCTCCCCAATCCTATTCAATACCTCCTCATTAGTTACGTGATCTACCCACCTTATCTTCAGCATTCTTCTGTAGCACCACATATCGAAAGCTTCTATTCTCTTCTTGTCCAAACTAGTTATCGTCCATGTTTCACTTCCATACATGGCTACACTCCATACAAATACTTTCAGACACGACTTCCTGACACTTAACTCTATACTCGATGTTAACAAATTTCTCTTCTTCAGAAACGATTTCCATGCCATTGCCAGTCTACATTTTATATCCTCTCTACTTCGACCACCATCAGTTATTTTACTCCCTAAATAGCAAAATTCCTTTACTACTTTAAGTGTCTCATTTCCTAATCTAATTCCCTCAGCATCACCCGATTTAATTTGACTACATTCCATTATCCTCGTTTTGCTTCTGTATGAGCTGTGTAAATATCTTCATCGTCGGAAACTTTGTGACTGGTGGGAATCAGTTCCTCGCTACCTTCACATTGTCGTCTATGGTAGACGTACAAGTCGATGGCCTCCAATATCGATCACCATGACCCTCATCTGTCTGGCTTTGGTCAAACTGTCGGCAGAACTTCACTGTTGCTGAGCGCTATAGTGAATGTAGTCCATACTGTTTTGGTTGGCAGGAGAGCCAACACTGGGTTACTAAAGGAGGCCGAAAGGCACGCGTTTTAGCTCACGCAGGCTGGCGTGAGGTCTGGAACAGGACAAGGAAATCAGAATTTAGAAAAAAGGACGTAGCTGGTGGAATACTTAACTTTAATCCATTAAAGGTGAACGTCGGTCTGGACAGTACATGATTCACAATATCAATAGTAACTGTTAATTGCGCCTTGCTGGGTCGTAGCAAATGACGTAGCTGAAGGCTATGCTAAACTATCGTCTCGGCAAATGAGAGTGTATTTTGTCAGTGAACCATCGCTAGCAAAGTCGGTTGTACAACTGGGCGAGTGCTAGGAAGTCTCTCTAGACCTGCCGTGTGGCGGCGCTCGGTCTGCAATCACTGATAGTGCCGACACGCGGGTCCGACGTATACTAACGGACTGCGGCCGATTTAAAGGCTACCACCTAACAAGTGTGGTATCTGGCTGTGACACCACATTCCTCCCCCGCAAATCGGTGTACGGTTGTGGCATAAGGCTTCCACCCGCCGTGGGGAGGACCCCATGTTGACGTATGCGACGAGGTGGGGAGCCTAACAACAGGCGAGGCTATGCCACCCGCACCCTGCCAGGGTGCGGAAACGCCTGAAAACCTGCTCCAGAGTGCACGCCTACATGCGGTGTATGCGCCCGCAGAGAGACAGGAGGGGCCGAAGGGTCGACCTCGATCGGGTCGGGGCACCCGACGGGCGAAGACGACATATGGTCCGGAGCGGGCAGGAGTTCCATGTCGGAGAACATCCAGTCACGGGAAGCGATCGGCAGCGCGTGACCCAGGGAGGCGCCCGGCTGTTGCAGCGACGCGTCCACTGCGGTCGTCGCCGGCGGGAGAACAGGCGGCGGCGGCGGCGCGTCGCCATGGGGCAAAATGGAAGGCAGCGTCGGTAACACCTGGGGCAGAGGCGAGCCAGTAGATGGGTCCCCAGGGCGCTGACCGGACGGCACCGTCGCTGAAAGCAGACGGCGAGCGGGCAGATCCCATGCGACGACAGAGGCGCAGCTGGTTGAGATGCCGGCGCACCTGACCAGAGGCCCCCAAAACCAGATACATAGCGCGTCCAAGGCAGCGAAGAATGCGCCCCACGAGCCAACGCCGTGAACCTCGGTAGTGACGATAGTAGACAACGTCGCCTGGAGCAAAAGCAGGTGTCTGCCGCTGCTCAGGAACCTGATGCGGCGGATGTAGCAAAGACATCAAGGTTCGATGATGACGACCGTGGAGCAACTCAGCCGGCGAGCGACCATCTCGGGGCTAAGAGCGATACGAGGACAAAAAGAGCAATAACGCGTCCTCCCGATAATGCGACTCTTTCAACTTCAACGTCTGGGACTTGAAAGTCCTGACCAATCGTTCAGCGGCACCGTTTGACTGTGGCGAAAACGGCGCGGACGTCAGATGTTGAATACCACTGGCCTTGCAGAATGACTGAAATTCTGCGGACATGAATTGTGGGCCATTGTCGGAAACAATAGTCTGTGGAAGACCTTCAATGCAAAAGATAGCCGATAACGCTTGGATGGTGGCAGATGACGTCGTGGAAGACATCCGGACAACAAAAGGATAATTACTGAATGAATCTACCACAACCAACCATCGAGCATTCCAGAATGGACCAGCAAAATCGATGTGTAAGCGTTGCCAAGGGGAAGTGGCTTTTGGCCATGCAAAGAATTTCCGCGGTGGGGCTGATTGTGGTTCGGCACACACCATACAAGAAGAGCACATATTCGTAATCGCAGCATCGATTCCGAACCAAGTACAGTGCTGACGAGCAAGTAGTGTCGTTCTCACTATATCCCAATGTCCTTGGTGGAGAAGCTGTAAGACAGAGGACTGTAACGAACGTGGGACCACGATCCTGGACTGATCATTATCAGAACGCAACAGCAAAACACCACGTCGAACAAAAAGTCTCTCCTTGTGAGCAAAAAATCGGCGAACCAACGGATCCCCGATCCGTGACTTTGACAAGGGCCATTGCGTAGCAACAAAACGCACAAGGGTAGCAAGGACAGGGTCGGCAGCTGTGGCAGTAGCTACACGACGAAAATCAATCGGAAACGATTCGACCACGGCATCGGTTTCTGAATCAATGAACATGCAAGCAAGTTCGGAGGAATCGAATGCTCTATCCTCAGCAACAGGCAAACGGGACAACGCATCGGCGTTTCCGTGCTTAGCAGTGGACCGATACAAGATATCGTAGCGGTACTGCGAGAGGAAAATAGACCAGCGAATAAAGTTCTGCGCTGTACGTGGAGGTACAGGCTTGTTCGGATGAAAAAGCGATGTCAAAGTTTTGTGGTCTGTGATGATGGTAAGGTGACGACCATACAAGAAATCATGAAACTTTGTAACACCAAATATGAGAGCCAATGCTTCTTTCTCGATCTGAGAATAATTTCTTTGCGCAGACGAGAGCTATTTGGACGCAAAGGCAGTAGGGCGATTGTGCGATCCATCTTTGTCTGCAAGCACAGCACCGATCCCGCAATCCGATGCATCCACCATCAACAAAAGGGGCTTCTTAGGATCGAATGGCGTAAGGCAAGTATTGGAAAGCAACGCCGATTGCAACTGGCGTAAGGCGCGTTCTCATTCCGTCATCCAGACGAAGGGAACACCTTTACGGCGTAAGCGATGAAGCGGAGCTGAAATGGAAGAGGCGTGTGGTATATAACGGTGATAAAAATTAATTTTTCCCAGCACACTCTGTAACTGCTTCAAATTCTGCGGCGAAGGCAAGTCTTGTATGGCACGGAGGTGCTCGGGACTGGGATGTATGCCTTGGGCATTGAGTACATGTCCCAGGTAGGGCAAGTCACGAGCAAAAAACACATATTTGTCCTTCCGCAAGCGAAGACCATTTTGCCGCAAGACCTGAAATAATGTTCTGAGATTGGCTAAATGTTCTTCTTCCGTCTTTCCAGAGATCACAATGTCGTCCAGATAGTTTGCTGCAGTAGGGACTGACGCACAAACAGTTTGGAGATATTGCTGAAACAATGCAGGGGTGGATGCACACCCAAATGGCAGTCGTTTGAATCGATACAAACCAAGATGCGTGTTAACCACCAAAACGCGCTGGGATTCTTCGTCCACCGGTATTTGCAAGTACGAATCTGCTAGGTCCAACTTCGAAAAATATTTACCCAGGCACAGTTTGTCAAAAAGATCTTCCGGGCGGGGTAAAGGAAAAGTTGCAATCACTAGTTGCAGATTCACTGTTGCCTTGAAGTCCACACAAAGTCTCAATTTTCTGGAAGGTTTTGGCAAAATTACTAAGGGTGATGCCCAGAGAGAAGCCTGCACACGTTCAATTACACCTTGTGACTCCAAATCGTGTAATGTTTTTGCGACCTCATCACGCAATGTGTGGGGAACATTGCGCGCTCTGAAAAATTTCGGTTGCGCGTTTACTTTCAGTTCCAAATGTGCTTTATAGTTCTTAGCGCAACCAAGGCCCGGTGCAAAAATGTCTGCAAATTCTTCACATAGACGAGAAACAATGTCTGAAGGCACAGTCTGGTTCACTGATAGGACCTGATTTACTATAGACAAGTTAAACAACTGAAATAAATCGAAACCAAACAAGTTCACTGCAGAAGAAGAACGAAGGACGTAAAATTACACAAAAATTTTGTTTGTCCTTTGTATGTTTCAAGAAGACTGCACTGTCCTAACACAGGGATATCTTGACCTGAATAACTAGTTAACTTAACATTTGTGGCACACAACGGAGGTGTGCCCAGCTGTTTGTACGTGTCTTGATTGATCAGTGAAACTGCAGCTCTGGTATCGAGCTGGAGTGGTATCACTTTGCCGTTAATGTCCAAGTCTACAAAAAGTTTATTGTCCTGCTGACGTCAAGAGCGACTGTCTCGTGCAACGTGAACTGACAATGGCACATAATCACTTGCGACTTCACGGGATATCCGGCAATGTCGATGCACACTATTTGTGGGACGAACACAGTCACTGTTAGAGAGAGTGGCACTGGGCGGAGTGGAATGAACTACATGAATTTCCATGGGCGAAGTTTCACGAGCCTGAGTATCCTTGGTTCGAATTCGGCGCGAAGCAAAGGGCCTGGAATGGTTGTGAGTTTCCGATCTGAGCTTTTTCTGGCAAACACTCTGAACCAATCCTTTTTTATTACAGAAAAAGCAAATAGCCTGGCGTGACGGGCAATTCTCACGCGAATGTCTAGTAGCACACCATGGGCATGATTTTAGCACTGCATTTGCTTGCCTGCGGCACACGTGGCTGAGAGCCTGGCGGCAGCGGCGCGGCCGGGCGCAAGGGCTGTTTACTGCTCCGTGCAGCTCGCCCGGCGGGCCGGTTAACCTGACACACGGCTGGTGAAGTATCAAATGAGTCCTGAGCAAAGTCAAGTGTGTCCTGCCGATCCAATATGTCCATCACTTGTTGAAGGGAGGGATTGACTAGTTTCAAAATCTGTTCCCTTATACGAACATCAGAAACGTTCTGTGCAATTGCATCATGTACCATAGTATCTGAATAAGGGAGTCCACATTGACACTCAAAAGCACAATCCCTAGTAAGGCCTTGCAAGGTTGCAACCCACTCCCGATTAGTCTGACCTGCCGTACGTTTTGTACGAAAGAAGGTATAGCTTTTCGCAACTACATTGACTGATTCTTTGAAATATGCATCTAATGCAGACAAAATTTCGTCGTAGGACAGAGTTGCTATGTCGTGTTGGGGAAATAATTTGACTATCACACGGTACGTTTGGACACTGACCGATGATAACAAAAAAAGTTGCCGCTCGTTACGTTGAATTCTGTAGGCGGCGAGATGGAATCCAAATTGGCGTGACCACTCCGTCCAGCTTTCCAGTGCAGCATCAAAAGGTCGAAAAGTTGGTGCAACAGCGTGTTGTGGCTGCGTTAGCAGTGGAGCGGCGGCTGCTGCATCGTTTTGCATTGCCTGTTGACCCTCGACGTGCTGTCCAAGGGCATCCAGTAAGGCCTGCGTCTGCTGAGTCTGTAAGTGATAAAATTCGGACAGAACATCTGGATATTGTGGCGAAGCCATTACACAAGTAAATCAGGGCAATATCGATAAGAACGCGGTTTTGCCTCGTTGCCAATGTTTTGGTTGGCAGGAGAGCCAACACCGGGTTACTAAAGGAGGCCGAAAGGCACGCGTTTTAGCTCACGCAGGCTGGCGTGAGGTCTGGAACAGGACAAGGAAATTAGAATTTAGAAAAAAGGACGTAGCTGCTGGAATACTTAACTTTAATCCATTAATGGTGAACGTCGATCTGGGTGGTACATGATTCACAATGTCAATAGTAACTGATAATAGCGCTTTGCTAGGTCGCAGCAAATGATGTAGCTGAAGGCTATGCTAAACTATCGTTTCGGCAAATGAGAGCGTATTTTGTCAGTGAACCATCGCTAGCAAAGACGGTTGTACAACTGGGCGAGTGCTAGGAAGTCTCTCTAGACCTGCCGTGTGGCGGCGCTCGGTCTACAATCACTGATAGTGCCGACACGCGGGTCCGACGTATACGAACGGACCGCGGCCTATTTAAAGGCTACCACCTAGCAAGTGTGGTGTCTGGCGGTGACACCACACATACAGCGTCAGAATTCACGGCTAACCTGTGTGTCAGACGTTATGCCCACAATGATCGTACTGTCCCTCGTAATTCAAAGTTGAGGTATGTGTCAGCTGTCGCGTGATTTCACTCTCACTTGTTATCTGTACCACTGGAGAACTGTGTCTGCAAGATACCCAGAGCATGTACTGTCTTCTGACAACACGTCACACTTGTTGCACAAGCATGGTCAGACCTGTGTCACTTACTTTTGAAAATCCCTATGTATATGGTCCTTTATACTGTTTCTTCTATTTGCTCTCTCTCTCTCTCTCTCTTCATTCGAACAGGCTATGAAGGCCCAATGGTACCGACCGGCCGCCGTGTCATCCTAAGACTACAGGCGTCACTGGATGCAGATATGGAGGGGCATGGGGTCAGCACACCGCTCTCCCGGCCGTGTGTCAGTTTCCGAGACCGGAGCCGCTACTTCTCAAACAAGTAACTCATCAGTTTGCCTCACAAGGGCTGAGTGCACCCCGCTTTCCAACAGCGCACGGCAGACCGCATGGTCGCCCATCCAAGTGGTAACCCAGCCCGACAGCGCTTGACTTCGGTGATCTGACGGGAACCGGTGTTTTCACTGCGGCAAGGTCGTTGACTCCATTTGTTATGGAACTGAAAAAGTAGTTGCTTCTTTCTCTTTCTCTGAAACGAAAACGTATTTTGCATTTAGTGCACTACACAAATGTGATATGGAGAACATCATTACACCAGAGATTAAAACTCTCCAGTATGAAGATGATTTATGCCTTTTACTACATTTAAAGGCCAAATCTCTATGCCTGACTTCAGACAGGTAACCTTAAAACCAGGCAACGCAATCAGAATCAACTTTTACAAGTTTTATTCAACATCTCAGGTAGATGTACTATATGAAACATCCTTAATGTTCCGTTGGCATAGGTCTTGGTGTTCTGGTGCGTTACCTCATTGGTAATGCGTAATCTTTGTCATCATAATCCACCTTCTCTTCTTCGCTCTCTTGTACGTCTAGTATTCTCTGCTGTGTATGTGCCGAATGGAGACATAGCGCTACACCTATAAACAGCATCGCTGTGTTGTTTTGAGGAAATAAATGATCTCTTTCTCTATAGCGCAGGGTATATTAACATTTTGAAGCACTTTCTATAGTCAATCCAGTCCAAAAGTACAGAAATTACCTCTATTTCTTAAAACCATGCTAACGCTGCGATAAACATGTTTCTTCAGTCAGCCTACTGGAAGGTTGCAGAAACGAAAGTACGCGATGAACAGAAAGCACGTGGTGTGAAGTACAAGCCACAATCGAGGACAGCGAATTTACTTACTTTTCTGAGCTAGAAGAAAATAAAATTAGTATGTAGCGTAAACGCATCAGAAGGAGTGGGAAAGATATTTGAGAATCCTTATGATATAACGAAACATGAGCACTTGTTCGAATGGGAATCATCAATTTCACAAGGTTTTGCACTAAAGAGTTTTGATGTATTTCCAAGTACTTGTTGGTAAACAGATAGTTACTTGCTTCTCCTTCTTTCTTGTGTGTCCTGACACTCGCAAAAACGGATATCCCGGACATCTGCCAAATGTAAGTGGTTATGATGAACTTACGGTTCATACGAATAAGTACCAAGATAGTTTTCCGCTTCCTGCTAGGCTGAAAGTCTCGAAGACAGGAAGAACCTTCTAATTGCTGGCTGGATCGCAGTGTTGCCCACAGCTGGAAATCTGAGGATGGTAGAGCGACGTTCATCGCACATCCAGAACCATTGGAATTCTTCGACAGCTTTCCGACTAAGTCTCCTAAGCCAGCCATACATGATCTGGGGCCCATTGGAATGAAATTCTCATGCCTTTTCGTTTATTTCTCAATGCTTATCGTAAAATTTCAAAAATATGAATATTCGTCTTACTGTTACACTCTAGTCTGAATAGAATGGATCACGCTTTTTGATTGCTAGACTACAGCAGGTTCTGGAGCCACACATAAATACCTAATGTCAGAGCCTCTCGAATCGCTACCGCTTCTGCAGTAAAATATGAACAAGGTGGCGGCAGACGAAGTTCTTAGGAATACTTCGGCTGCGGGAGAAGTAATACGCAGCTTTCTGCTGAATTCTCTTGAAATTAAAAGCAATCGATATAAAAGTGAACAAAGTGCGTCAGTAAAGTTTAAAGTAGGCAATGAAACTGAAACTCATCGTGCCAAAGCAATTTTTCGTCGTACTGTAAATAGTGACTACCGAGATTTTACGTCTGATACCGGAATGGATTTCTAAGTTGGTCTATGGATGTATCTGTTTGAACCTAACTGTAGATACTGTGCACCGAGTCTAATGCTTTCACTAGCAGAGGGCAAACACTCCTCGTTTCCAATGCAGACCTTGTGTGTGGAAGACACCTCATTTGTCGCAGGAGCATGATTAATCTGTATTGGGCTGCTGCCCTACTTGGCTATTAAAATATCTCTCGAGGTACTGACGTCGACATGCAGTAGAGCTTCAACAACGTCTCCTAGTAAGACATTCTTGTAAGCTGATCGCATTTCTCCAAGGCCCAAAAGCCTGCACCCGAATTCTATAAGTCAAACTGATGAAGTGCACCTTTCGCAACGGTGTGGTACAACGATCATTCTAATCGATGATGTAGCGGACGAAGACACAGTTACAGTGGTCACACCGTCAAGTTCCAGCTGCAGGTCTCATTGCGTTAATGCTGCTTCTTTTCGTGGTTGCATAGTGGGCTGATGACAACTATAGAAAATTTCTTATTCAAACTGTTGGGTCGTTGGCAGTCATACAGGCATTGAAGGTGTAAATGGCTCTGCCTGACATTAGGCATAGAGATTTGGTATGTAGGAAGTTGGACTTCCAGGCACCGTTTTAGATTAGGGAACTGGAACCATTATTTGAACTGTTCAGGGAGGTAGCAGACTCTAATTCAGATGTCGATAAGGTTCGTAGAAGTCGTGAAGGGACGATTTGTCATGAGAGAGAGCAGAGGACAGTGAGCATAGTACATTCGAAGGACTGAATTCGTAGAGGACTTCCGTATCTAATTTATCTCTTTCATCTGAGACGGGGGTCTTAGAAAATGATCATATGCGATGACTCTGGGGGGGGGGGGGGCGGAATCTATCCAGTTAAGAGGTTTTCACATTTTTTAAAACACGTTAGTTCGAGAATTTACATCACAGTTTCACGGGTAATCCTCCGCAGATGAGAAGATTTCACCCTTCTTACGTTCTAGACGACGTTCGGCAGTCACTGGTGAGTATTCCGTATTCCACCGTATCACGGAGTTCTTAACATGTAACTAAGTTAAATGTCGCTTTTGATACTAGAAGTCTTTCACATTTAATACTCTATTAATGTGTAGTAAGATACTTACACTGAGCCGGTCTCTGGTAAACTTACTTCAGCAACTGTATTATTACTTTTTGAAAGAGTGCCAGTTTTTGTTATTTATTTTCCAATGACTTTTAGAAAAGAATTCCACGTCTCTTGTTGTCGCTTCCATCGTTCAAATAACAGGAAAAGCTACTTTATCCTGATTTTTGATTCAATATCGACCGAGTATAAATATTCACTTTTGGTGGCAAGAATTACGAGAGCCACTATTGTGGCGAGAGATTCCAGGACAGGAGAGCCGTCGTTGAAGACTATGTGGTGACTGTCTTCCATCACATGAGGTGAGCTCTGTCCTGGGTCTCTTGCACACGAATTTCCCTTAATAGAGGTGTGAGCGCTGAAATTACCGCAGAGCACCAGCGGTTGCTTAAGTTGGAGCAACAGTACTTTCCACTCTTATTTCACCTATCTCACTTCTCGGGTATTAAAAACCGGCTAACGGGCTGGATAATACAGAACGTAATTTAATCCGTGCTACCGATATCTGCAGTCCTGCGGTAGTGGAACTAATGTGTATATCCGAGAAAGTAATTCCTGCCGCAGCAGGACAGCGGCACGCACTTTAGAGTCGAGTCTGCCTGACCTAATAACAAAGTACCTTCTACAGGTGATATGCCTATCTAGTTTGGATCACGTTTCGGAAATCGAAGCAGCACACACATTTTTTAGATGGATTTCTTGTAACAGGCTGTCTCTGTTGTCTACGGCTGACCGAATATGCCATTCAAGGACCATGAAAATTTTGATTGGAAATAATGCTTAGAGTTAAAATTATTACGCCTCTCGTGTCTAACTCTGCTCGGATAAGGAAATATACCTCACTTGTTAATATGAAACTCCAGATATTATCTCGGAGTTAACTGCAGCTGCCATTCGTCGTGGACGTCCTGAACACTGACACTGTGTTACGGCTTGGTAATGTGGAATTCCAGATCGCCTGGGATAAATAAAGCAGGAGGATACTGAGTGAGCCTCCATTGTATCTCATAGCTCCTCACTTGATGTAACATAAAACTAATTCTAAACATATGCATACCCGCTCTGTTCGATATTGCACTTCACCACAGTCCCACTGAACGTGAAGCATTGATCGAAGTATACATTTCATTTTTTTTTTCTCAACGTTTGGAATAAATACGTCTATTAACTCAGATTTTACAGTTTCAAGAGATTATTCCAACAAACTGAGGCAAGGGTCAAATCCGTGTCGGAGCCAGTCCACAAAAAAAACCTCAACTTTCTGATTCTATGTAGTCCACGTTTGAGGCGGCGTCATCGTTGTCTTAATGTATAGGAACTGGTTTACGCGTATAGTGATTTTGTTTTGGCTTCTTAGGTGCTACGGAGCATCTTGTGCTGTTCGTGTATTCCCTGCAGGAAGAAAACGAAGAAAACGAAGAAAACGAAGAAAACGCAGAAAACGAAGGAAGCGACACCTTATGTGGAGCGCTACACAAGTAGAAAAGAATGGAAGAAAGACCTTGATGCTGGAATAATGGATCTGAACATGGTGAGCAACTCCAATACGTATCAAAAACGGCACAGCGATGTTAAAGCAGTACTGAAATTAGGAACAACGCTTACTCTAGTAGCAAAATCTGTTATTTTAACGTCCCAGTTTTTTTCAATATTCCAACTACTTGTTTTAGTTTTCCGGTTTATATTAAATCTTAAATTAGACCTTACAAACATACACTTGTTTTCGGTGTCTACGTCTAATTCTGGAGAACTGTTGTTAGACTTTATTTGATATCTTTAAGCTCTCAACGTGAATATAAAATCGAGGAAATGGCTGTCATTATCACATTGACTTTCCGGGTGCAGTTTTTTATTTTATCCACTTCAAAGATTATGATTGTTGTATCATGTTATGTTCATCTGAACACTCCAGGAGACGCTCTCCTTTATCGTTGGTGGTTCACTGTCCAAATCTCTTTGCCCTCAGCCATCCACGATCACTTCCCATGAAGAGTTTCAGATCTCACCTTAAGATAATTTTACGTCTTTATGAAGCAACTATATTTTCAAAGCTAGTGAACATATATTTAAATGAGGAGCGTAGTATTATATAGTCGAATACTAACAATTAAATAGATCCGTATAAATCAAATAGTGGATGTGTTATTAATAATTACAAATCATATAATGTCTGTTCGCTTTCATTATTAATTTCTACAGCAGTATTATGATAAACATACGTTCAGTTGCCCATGAACTTTGCTACATAGAGGCTTTACACATACACTGATCAGACAGAACATATGACGACGTACCGAATAGCCGGTACGTCTACCTTTGGCACGGATAACAGCTCTGTCACGTCGTGGCAAGGAAGCAATGACACTTTGATAGGTCGCTGGAGGGAGTTGGCATCACGTCTGCACACACGAGTCACCCAATTCCAGTAAATTCCTGGAAAGGGAGCTGTAAGCTCTGAAGCCACGTTCGGTCACACCCCACGTGTGTTCGGTAGGGTACAGATCTGGCGGGTTGAGGTGTGTCAAACCACTCCATTACACTCCTGGACTTGTGACATGGTGCATTATCTTGCTGAAAATCCCACAGCTGTCAGGAAACGTAATCGTCAGAATGGGATGTACTTGATCTGCAAACAGTGTACTCCCAGCCGTTACGGTGCCTTGCACAAGCTAAACTGGACCCACGGATGCTCACGTGAATGTTCTCCAGAGCATAATGGAGCCGCCGCCATCTTGTCTCCATCCCGCAGTACAGGTGTGAAGGCGCTATTAACCTGGAAGACGATCGATTGGCACCCTCCCACCGGCATTACGAAGAAGGTATTGGGATTCATCGGACCATGGAACGCTCTGCCACTGTGCCAACTCCTGCGTCGATGGTCACGTGCCCGGGTCAGCCGTAGTTGCCGACGTCAGGTGCTGACATTGGCACACGCATGCGTCGACGGTTGTGGAGGCCGTTCGTTAGGAGTGTTCGGTGCTCTGTGTACTCAGATTCAACTGTAGTCTGCGCAGCCTTAAAGTTTGATCTTAGTTTAGGCACAGTTCGACACCTGTCCTGGTTTTTGCAGTTTCACTTCTGTAATGAGGTGTTGCCGCTCAACCTCACGACGTAAGGACATGGTTTTAACTTTGTTTTCGCTGCATCTTGAAGTCATTCACCACAGCACTTCTCGAAAACTCGTGCAATTCCCGGCATGGTCATGCCGAGCCTCTGGGCCATCACAATCTGACCTCAGCCCAACGTAGATAGATCGCGTGCCTTCCCTATTCCACAAAAGAACAACATTGTCACTGAGAGTACATGCACAAGCGTGTGTCAGACTAGCAGTCATTCCTTGCCGTGTGACGCCGCTGTTGCCTGGACGTGTTTACAGACTACTGGCTGTTGTGACTTGGCAAGACAGCCAAGTCACTATGACAGGAAGCCTAAAGGCACGCTTTAAGCTCACGCATGCTGGCGTGAGGTCTGGAACATTTCAAGGAAATGAGAACTTAAAAAACATACGCAGTTGCTGTAATACTTAACTTTAATCCATAATTGTAGAACATCGCTCTTGATGATACATGCTTCACATAATAAATATCAATCGAATTCGGCGCCTTGCTAGGTCGTAGCAAATGACTTAGCTGAAGGCTATGCTAACTATCGTCTCGGCAAATGAGAGCGTGTCAGCGAACCATCGCTAGCAATGTCGGCTGTACAATTGGGGCGAGTGCCAGGACGTCTCTCTAGACCTGCCGTGTGGTGGCGCTCGGTCTGCAATTACTGACAGTGGCGACACGCGGGTCTGACGTATACTAACGGACCGCGACCGATTTAAAGGCTACCACCTAGCAAGTGTGGTGTCTGGTGGTGACACTACACTGGCCATTAAAACTGCTACACCACGAAGATGACGTGCTACAGACGCGAAATTTAACCGACAGGAAGTAGATGTTGTGATATGCAAATGATTAGATTTTCAGAGCATTCACACAAGGTTGGCGCCGGTGGCGACATCTACGACGTGCTGACATGAGGAAAGTTTCCAACCGATTTCTCATACACAAATAGCAGTTGACCGGCGTTGCCTGGTGAAACGTTGTTGTGATGCCTCGTGTAAGGAGGAGAAATACGTACTATCACGTTTCCGAGTTTGATAAAGGTCGGATTGTAGACTATCGTGATTGCGGTTTATCATATCACGACATTGCTGCTCGCTTCGGTCGAGATCCCATGACTGTTAGCAGAATATGGAATCAGTGGGTTCAGGAGGGTAATACGGAACGCCGTGCTGGATCCCAAATGCCGCGTATCACTAGCAGTCGAGATGACAGGCATCTTATCCGCATGGCTGTAACGGATCGTCCAGCCACGTCTCGATCTCTGAATCAACAGATGGGGACGTTTGCAAGACAACAACCATCAGCATGAACAGTTCGACGACGTTTGCAGCAGCATGGATTATCAGTTTGGAGACGACGGCTGTGGTTACCCTTGACGCTGCATGACAGACAGGAGCGCCTGCGATGGTGTTCTCAACGACGAACCTGGGTGCACGAATGTTAAAACGTCATATTGTCGGATGAATCCAGATTGTGTTTACAGCATTATGATGGTCGCATCCGTGTTTGGAGACATCGCGGTGAACACACATTGGAAGCGTGTATTCGTCATCACCATACTGGCATATCACCCGGCGTTATGGTATGGGGTGCCGTTGGTTACACGTCTCGGTCACCTCTTGTTCGCATTGACGGTGCTTTGAACAGTGGACGTTACATTTCAGATGTGTTACGACCCGTGGCTCTACCCTTCATTCTATCCCTGCGAAACCCTACATTTCAGCAGGATAATGCACGACTGCATATTGCAGGTACTGTACGGGCCTTTCTGGATACAGAAAATGTTCGACTGCTGCCCTGGCCAGCACATTCTCCAAATCTCTCACTAATTGAAAACGTCTGGTCAATGGTGCCCTAGCAACTGGCTCGTCACAATACGCCAGTCACTACTCTTGATGAACTGTGGTATCGTGTTGAAGCTGCATGGGCAGCTGTACCTGTACACGCCATCCAAGCTCTGTTTGACTCAATGCCTAGGCGTATTAAGACCGTTATTACGGCCAGAGGTGGTTGTTCTGAGTACTGATTTCTCAGGATCTATGCACCCAAATTGCGTGAAAATGTAAGCACATTTCAGTTCTAGTATAATATATTTGTCCAATGAATACCCGTTTATCATCTGCATTTCTTATTGGTGTAGCAATTTTAATGGTCAGTAGTGTATGTATAGTAGGTCTGTTGTCATAATGTTCTGTCTGACCAGTGTATGTGGCTTCTGCTATGGTAAGAACTAAATATAAAACCATCACCTACGCAATACCCTAACTCCATGATATTTTAAGGTCATCAGACTCTCTTCTTTTTCATATTGCTTCCAACGGTAATATTATAATGACTGTGAACCTATTATACCCATCACAGGTCATTGTCCGCTTATTTTATTGTATCCTTTACATACACCCACACTTGTCCACTCCACATGCCTTTTAAAGATTGAAGTACACGATTTTCTTTTGGCAAGAATGGAGTTATACTAACTCATCAAAATTTCTGGTCACTCTCCACCACGTAAATCCATTATAATCTTTTCGTTCTATGTCCACCCGCTTATCCACTTTCATTGCTCTCTTAAGATTAACTTTTAAAGAACAACATATTTGTCCTGTGCGAATTATGATTTGCTTATTTTAGTGCGATGTTAGTTTAGTTTTGAGAGCCAGTTTCCGTTTTTTATATATTTATTGGCTGAGTACACGGGGGCGCCCGGGTATTTATTTCTCCCAATTTACTATTAGAAAGGAAGAAATACACACCTTTTCCGTCTCCTCTCTTCCATCTACTAACTCACACACTCTCCCTCTCCAATTGACCACTACGTCACCATCTCCCTCATGCACACTTCCCAAACGCCCCTTCCCTCTATCTGTCTACTTCTGCCACTTCTCTCTTCCCATCTCCTCTTTCCACCTCTCTCTGGCCATCTACCAGACCGGTCTTGCTCCGTTCACTTCCTCCTCCCACACTATGTTCATGTACTCCTCCCCCTTTCTGTCCGTTCATCTTTTTCTCACAATATCTCCTGTCCAATGCGCCTGTCTCTCTTCTCTCACTTCCATCTCTTCGTCCCCTCACTCTGTCCGTCTCCTCTGCCATGTCTCGATGTCCATCTCTTCCTTTCCCTCTCCGACTGTCCCTCTCCCCTTCGCTCATCTCTCCTATACACATTCTGATACACACAGAAAACAGCAGTGTAACCAATAACACGCAAATAACCACACTCCATGCTTTCAGTATTTGACCTGAGAATGAGAGCACTCAGTGTCTTGCAAATTTCTCTCGTTGACAACTCCAGGAAATGAAGAAAGGAAATTAGTTTGCTGTTTCTACATTTTCGCTGTTCGCACAGCACCAAGTTTTAATTTATTACTTTTGTACTACTGTGTACGAGACACCTCTTTGCAGGCTGTATTCACAAACCACAGAGTCTACCATCGTTGAACCACATATAACTGAGGAGGCATGATATCAAAGACTAAGAAGCGTGAAATACTGGCACATCATACATCACTTATTAATCTATTGGTTCTTTACTATCAACTGCATTCGCAATACTTGTGGCAGACGTATCCACAAATCCCGTAGAGCGTACTTAGAAAATTATTTATTTGTAAGTCATATATAATGCAGGAGACTTGATGTCATAAATAGTGAGCTGTGTGGAAATGAATCTGCAGGACGAACTTCGTTAGAGATACAGGTAAAATATATCTACAAATACACGTTAAATACAGAGTCCGCAAGAAAAATTTATACACACTTCAAGGAACGAAAATTATTACTTATGTGTTATTTTACATTTAATAGTTATCACACATGTTTTACAACCTACAGTTTCGCATATTGTTACTTTAATTGTTCAAAATGTTCGCCGTTGGCGGCTGTACACGTAACAGAAAGACGAGCGGTCGCCGCAACTACATCAGTCACTGCTACAGTGGAGATCGCTGCACATGTCGCTGTAATGTCCTGGCGAAGTTCCTCCAGCGTGCGTGGCTTATGTCGATAGACGTTATCTTTCACAGTTTCTCACAAGTAAAAGTCCATAGGTGTTAGACCTGGAGACCGAGTAGGGAACTCAATGGGCCCTCTTCGTCTAATCCAGTGCCCCCGAAAATTATCATCCAGGAAAAAATGGTGTGGCTAGGTGGTAGTGTGGTGGCGCCCCGTCCTGTTGGTAGAAGACCTCTTCATCAGCTCCACAAAGCGCACATATACATGGCAAAATTTGTGTGTGTAAAATTTCCAGGGGCGTTTCTCCAGTGACAGTAACATCAAAGAAAGAGAGTTCTACTAAGCCCCTGGTTGATAGTCCACACCACAAATGGACCCCTGGCAGACTGAGCGCTTTATCCACATAAAACATGCGGATTTTCCGCTGTCCAGCAGACACTGTCATGTAGATTCTCAGTTCCATTAAGTTTAAATTGCGTCTCCTCACTCCACACTACCTTCGTCACAAACTGTTCGTCATCCGTTACCATTTGCTGATACCATTCGCAAAATTCCATTCGGCGATCAGGATCGTCATCATAAATCGCGTTCAGTAATCGTGGAATGTAAACTTTGAACTTTGCAGCTTTGAGGGTTCTTCGTATACTTGTACTGCTAACCCTCACTTCACGTGCACATTGCGTAGCAGACGTCTGAGTAGAATTTGCAAAATAATTTTCAACACGAGTGCCGACGAAGCAGGACTTGAAGCTGTACGCTGTCTTCCTGATCTTCCTTTATGAATATAACAAATCGTTCCACGCAATTCAAACTTGTCAATGATGCATTTAATTGCTAGGCGGGTTGGCGGTTCCCTTTTCCAACTCCCGCCTGCACTGACGTTTCAGTTCAACGGCATTATCAACCCTGAAAAATCACTTCACTATACATTTTCGTTGCTCGAATGTCAAGCGTGCTCCGACCATCTTGTTTTCTCAATTCCGAGATAAAAGTACTAACACCTGTTGAGCCAAAGATCTTACTACAACACACTCGTAACTCAAATCGAATGACATTATCGATATCTCGATAGAGCCTGACAAAGAGTGTATACATTTTTCTGGCGGACTCTGTATTTTAAATAAATGTGAAACATAGTTGTCATGTCCATACACTGTCAAAGACACTACAAAAATGTCATCCTATATGTTTAACATATTTGGTACACATATTCATTACGATCTGGGAAAAACATATTGTGAGATGAGAATCACAAGCCTCCTATACTTGTGGAAGTGATAACATGGACAAACAAGGGGAAAGGAGGATGTGGATATACAGTGCGGGAAAAGGAGGAGATCGAAACAGATAGTGAGAGGAGGTGACAGACAAGGAGTGGTGGAGGAAGAAATGGGCAGAGAGAAGGGAGAGGAGGAGATGGACAGTGAAAGGAAAGAGGAAGAGCATGACTTTGACAGGCAGAATAGAGAAGGGTGGAGAAAGGGGAGAAGAAGATGGAGAGAGAGAGAGGGGGATCCAGAAATGGATTGAACAGGGGAAGAGGAGGAGACGGTCAAACAGAAGGAGGGAGGGAAGGATGGGAAGAAGGAATAAGAGGGAGGGGTACGAGGAAGTGGAAATAGAGGGGGGATCAGGAGGTCGACATAAGGGAAAGGAGTGCATAGATAGAGGGGGAGCACAGAGAAAGGATGAGAAGATGGAAGGAGAGAATGGTTCAAATGGCTCTGAGCACTATGGGACTTCACATCTGAGGTCATCAGTCCCCTAGAACTAGAACTTAGAACAACTTAAACCTAACTAACCTAAGGACATCACACACATCCATGCCCGAGGCAGGATTCGAATCCTGCGGCCGCAGCAGTCGCGTGGTTCCAGACTGAAGCGCCTAGAACTGCTCGGCGACAGACTAGTGAGAAGTAGAAAGATGGAGAGAGTGGTGGGACGAGAAAGACAGAGTGAAGGGCGCGAGGAGATGGACAGAGAGTTGTGAGTACACAACGTCCAACGAATAATGCGTCCAAGAAAGCGACAGCTAGACGAACGTTGATCGTAAAAGGAAGAAGAGTGCTTCTGCGATTCCATATGCTTGGTTACAAGTCCCCTATATTCTTTCTCTCGAAACCGTTATGGAGGATAATTCCGATTACCTTAATAATATTGGCCCAAGTGACCCGTTGAGACAAGTGGGATCCTGCAAGCAGATTGTTTATTTGCACAGTTTGTATGAAAACGTAGCGAACATGAACTGTGTAGGATAAATCGTGAAAAATATTACTGCGCTTCATTAGAGAGGACCAGAGGTGGCGAATGTTTCACGGTACATTTTCTTGTCAAGATACTGTGTGGACCAAACGGCATCCTACAGCTATTACACGTAATCGGAAACTTAATCTAAGTAAAGGCGCCATGATATGAACACGTTACTGTCTGATGGCAAACTGTAACCAGAATTGTGGAATTTTGTTTTTCGGCTCACGACGGCAGTAAGCTCCTCCGAGGGTGAATTCTTTAATGAACGAATGGGACATTGGGTGCATTACTTTCTGTCTCAGGTTAAACCAGACCTCATTCTGCTGAAGGCGTTACTTGCAGTAGTAGTTATTTTATCACTGTTTGAGCTGAGCTTAACGATAGAAGTGTGATTCAAGAATGGAGACAGACCGGAAATGTTTTAGACCATATGCTCTTTCCTGGCCACACGTATCACATAGTGCGGTGGAAATCTCGACCCACGACGTCTGAAGATAGCAAACCAGTACAATAAAAAGTCTGTCGGCTTATTACCCTGATGAAAGCCTTGCCTGTGTCTCAGACAAGCATTCAGAGGTACCAGTTTCAACATCAAAAGCGTCAACCGTGCAAAAGAGTCACTGTTTCGGAATTGTCATGCTCTACTCAGAGGCAATAGACAGGATATTTCGTCACAAAAAGAACACTGACTCTGTCAGTCAATACGTATCCCCAGATAGTCTCTGTGCTATAACCATAATATCATCGTCAATGTGTCAGCATAAGTGCTGTTAAGGAGCCGTAGCACGAGTGACAGTTAAGATTACTCCCTTAAAGAATACCATTGGTGCATAGTACAACACTGATTATTGGAAACCCTGTGGAAATCGAAAGTATTACGGAATGATGGCCGATGGGACCGATCTAATGGCTCATTGTTCGTCTGGTTTGCATTAGAACGCTCCTTGCATTTATTAGTAGGAAAAATTTGATTGAAAGCATTGGCGCTTACGAATACTTGCTTGTTTTTCCATTTGATAACAGTGCTACATTATTCGATGGAGAAATACTGCCTTTGTTGCATCAAAGCGGAGGTTCTGGGACTATAAACATACAAGAACATTTGCCAATGAAACTTAGATGTTACCAAAAAAACTGGAAACCATTTAGGCCATTGAAAGATATTCTGTAACGGTAGATCAAGTATGTTTACTTAGGGAGATACCTAAACGACACAATTGCCCTATAATAAAACAATAATTAAAAAGAATAGCGATGTACATATGGAGTAACATTATGGGTGTTAATCATTAAAGAAAAAAAGATATAGTATCTTTAGAGACTATACAACTTCAGGAACTATTACACCGTGCGATGAATCTGAATTATTATATGTGGCTAAATCTATTCCATCTAATAATTTATCAGGACACCTAATTTATAAGCTTTTAACAAGGTATTAGATTAATTAATTTATTTCAGCAGATGATTTAGGGTAGTATTATTAGCATAACTTTATATTATCGTTTCCAAGTTTCATGTTTACATTTGCATGCAAATTTTACTATGTACTTACTGTTCACATGTATGCATACACATGTGCCGTGTAATTAGTAACCAGAACATCATCATAGACGTTATACACACCCTGGGCCAAAGTTAATCAGTTATGGTTATGGAACATGAGTCTCTTGACTGGTTTCATTCTTCTTCATGGGCTAATCTTTTTATATCAGTATGTTTACCACACGGCATTGGCAAAATCTGCTTAATATCTTCTACAGTTAGCACCTACACAAAAGTTTTGGTTTCAAGTGGCCGTTAACTAGTTTAGGATTTCTCAGCAGCAGTCTCATTATATAACCACTCCGTATAACACTATGTAACACCTTCTTCAGACTTTACACTTACAAGTGCCTTTGTGATATAAAATCCATTCAAGGGTGGTAAGTCGAATCTCTAGAGTATTCCTATGTGTTAGATATTTGCAATACTACATGAATCAGTAACAGCAAAAACAAAACACCCACAGTTTATGGAGTACGGACGCTTCAGAGAGAGAAGGGAGCCAGAATATCCGTCCATCTTCGAGATCTTTCCCTGTCAACCGACTCCAGGACCTGCCCCTCGCATGAAGAAAGAAGAGAATAGTAACGACGATACTCGGAAGGACGACCGTGCAGAGGTGAGCAAACATCAGTACTACCGGGTATACAGCACAGAATCAGTCACTCTCCCAGACAGCTCTGTCATTTTTGCACGTGGGACTAGGTAAGGAACTCACTTTGTTGTAATTCATTAATACAAAATAGCATTGTTTACAATATCCTAAAATAAATGTAACATACAACGGAATGATATTGCTGTGGAAAGTGAACTTCCGTTGTAAACTTAAAAGGATACAGAATATTCCACTCGTTTGAAGTACAAGCTAAAAACGCATGTTAACAGTCGATTCAGTCTTACATGCTACCTCAAGTGTCCAGTACACGATGTACGATCATACGGAGTGTTAGCTTCAATACCTGTTCAGGAAACTTAAGTGCTGCTATGAACTGCACTGGGCACATGCTGTCGGTAATAAGAGGCACAAATCCGACTTCAACTTCTATTCAGTAGCTGCAGGAGAAACAGACAAGATACCAATGCGACGTAATATGCTTCACCGTTCCAGTGCTTGTGGCCCCCATCAAAGCCACATGCAGAGTAAGGTTTTGAAACACGAAGAATAGTTAATAAGAATATAAGTAACCAGACCAAACCACACGAAGATATAGCAGAGAGTTGTATAGTGTGAGGGCTCTTAAACAAAAGGTAACGATGTTGTCGTAATCTCTTTGTGTAGTCTTCCAGAATGTGAATTCGGAGAAGACTAGGCGGCGCCATAGAGCTTTACACGTATAGTCACGTGACGATCAGAGGATCACGTGAGAGAAATTAAGGTGGTAACAGAGAGTATTATAAAAATAAATGTAGGTCCTCGCTAGCAAATTTTCTTGTTTACAATTCCTTGCGTATTTTACTATGTTCTTGCTGTGCGTACACTTCTGCTCAACTGTCGCAATTAGTGAACAAAGATGCATTACAAACGTTATACACAAAATGGATCACAGACAATGTATGTTTTTCGAGTCATATATCTATTGACTTGTTTCAGCTTTCTTCATATGTTGTGTACTACATCTACATCTACATCCATACTCCGCAAGCCACCTGACGGTGTATGGCGGAGGGTACCTTGAGTACCTCTATCCGTTCTCCCTTCTCTTCCAGTCTCGTATTGTTCGTGGAAAGAAGGATTGTCTGTATGCTTCTGTGTGGGCTCTAATCTCTCTGATTTTATCCTCATGGTCTCTTCGCGAGATATACGTAGGAGGGAGCAATATACTGCTGGACCCTTCGGTGAAGGTATGTTCTCGAAACTTCAAAAAAGCCCGTACCGAACTACTGAGCGTCTCTCCTGCAGAGTCTTCCACTGGAGTTTGTCTTTCGCGATTACTAAATGATCCTGTAACGAAGCGCGCTGCTCTCCGTTCGATCTTCTCTCTCTCTCTTCTATCAACCCTTTGTGGTACGGATCCCACACTGCTGAGCAGTATTCAAGCAGTGAGCGAACAAGCGTACTGTAACCTACTTCCTTTATTTTCGGATTGCATTTCCTTAGGATTCTTCCAATGAATCTCAGTCTGGCATCTGCTTTACCGACGATCAACTTTATATGATCATTCCATTTTAAATCACTCCTAATGCGTACTCCCAGATAATTTATGGAATTAACTGCTTCAAGTTGCTGACCTGCTATTTTGTAGCTAAATGATAAGGGATCTATCTTTCTATGTATTCGTAGCACATTACACTTGTCTACATTGAGATTCAATTGCCATTCCCTGCACCATGCGTCAATTCGCTGCAGATCCTCCTGCATTTCAGTACAATTTTCCATTGTTACAACCTCTCGATACATCACAGCATTATCTGCAAAAAGCCTCAGTGAACTTCCGATGTCATCCACCAGGTCATTTATGTATATTGTGAACAGCAACGGTCCTATGACACTCCCCTGTGGCACACCTGAAATCGCCCTTACTTCGGAAGACTTCTCTCCATTGAGAATGACATGCTGCGTTCTGTTATCTAGGAACTCTTCAATCCAATCACACAATTGGTCTGATGGTCCATATGCTCTTACTTTGTTCATTAAACGACTGTGGGGAACTGTATCGAACGCCTTGCGGAAGTCAAGAAACACGGCATCTACCTGGGAACCTATGTCTATGGCCCTCTCAGTCTCGTGGACGAATAGCGCGAGCTGGGTTTCACACGACCGTCTTTTTCGAAACCCATGCTGATTCCTACAGAGTAGATGTCTAGTCTCCAGGAAAGTCATTATACTCGAACATAATACGTGTTCCAAAATTCTATAACTGATCGACGTTAGAGATATAGGTCTATAGTTCTGCACATCTGTTCGACGTCCCTTCTTGAAAACGGGGATGACCTGTGCCCTTTTCCAATCCTTTGGAACGCCACGCTCTTCTAGAGACCTACGGTACACCGCTGCAAGAAGAGGGGCAAGTTCCTTCGCGTACTCTGTGTAAAATCTAACTGGTATCCCATCAGGTCCAGCGACCTTTCCTCTTTTGAGCGATTTTAATTGTTTCTCTGTCCCTCTGTCGTCTATTTCGATATCTACCATTTTGTCATCTGTGCAACAATCTAGAGAAGGAACTACAGTGCAGTCTTCCTCTGTGAAACAGCTTTGGAAAAAGACATTTAGTATTTCGGCCTTTAGTCTGTCATCCTCTGTTGCAGTACCATTTTGGTCACAGTGTGCGCAGACAAGAATCTGGTGTTTATACGCTTTGCAAACCTTCACGTTCTTCCCATTTCAGGTGCGGGGTTCATTATTCAACTGGTTCAAATGGCTCTGAGCACTATGGGAGTTAACATCTGAGGTCATCAGTCGGTTCATTATTCCTAGATGCCTTATCACTATTCTTGTCAACAAACCTTTATTTTGTTAAGTGTGCCCCATTGAAACATTCTGTACCCTTTTCATTCGCGTGCCTCTCTGTTCCCTATCTCTAATTGATATATTATTTTTTGACAAACGCCTACAGCATCATACTTCACATTCGTTATTAGACACAATTGTGGTCTGCTAACTTAAAATACCATCTATTTAACAAAGCTAAGTCAGTTGTCTAAAGTTTTCTTCTGTTAGACATACGGCATCCTAGCTGAATAAGCGATAGAAAAACCAAACCATCTACAGGGCCATGCTGTTGGGCGCGTCAAGAAGAGAAAGGCAGCCGAAGAAATACCACCGTCTGATGACCGCGAGCGCAAACACACCGAGCAGCGTCGCCGTCGCCGCAAGAGACGTCAGAATAAACTGGTCGCCGCGCCGCAGGAGGGCCCTGCTGGGGTAAGTCAGCGTCATTACTGCCGTGGAGGGCAGGCAGGGAGAGGCGGACAGACGGGTTGAGAGCTGAGAAACAACAGGTACTTCTTAAACTGCACTCATTGCAGAATCAGCCACTCTGCCAGATCACGTCTATCGAGAATTTCTGATTCTCCAGACATGCCTCCTCCACTATAAATTCCGGAAGGATAGTTTAAGTGATTCACTTTATTGCAATCAAATGATAGATTGGTTACAAGGTAATGATGTAAATCTTGGGTCGTACGGATAGTTATTATTGTGGGACAGTAAGGCCCGGTGTAAAATATCCACGGGTTACGATTTTAAAACTTGTGTGAAACACAGCAGATTCAAACAGCTTCATGTGCACAAATTATAGATCTGCAGCTGTGCGAGTCACAACTGGCCAATGACTACTGCCACTCGGAGACACATCCGTCCATCAGTATCGCAGATTAGAGGTAAGACTAGCGAACGGCTTCCATTGTCGACGAATTCAAAAAAGTTCAAATGTGTGTGAAATCTTATGGGACTTAACTGCTAAGGTCATTAGTCCCTAAGCTTACACACTACTTAACCTAAATTATCCTAAGGACAAACACACCCACCCACGCCCGAGGGAGGGCTCGAACCTCCGCCGGCACCAGCCGCACAGTCCATGACTGCAGCGCCTTTAGACCGCTCGGCTAACCCCGCGTGGCTGTCGACGAATTCATTATAGATGTAGTTCGAAGTGTGGAATGACGGGGAATGAAACTGTTTGACACATTTGAAACGAAAGTATGCCGATAACCGTTTTATGTGATTTATGTAAACACGGAGAACCGCAATCCGATTGGCCGACGTGAATTTAACTGAGCACAAATACTGGGGCCAGGACCTATCACATCAAAGAGAAAACTGCCATGTACGTAAAGATATAGGTACAAGTGATATTAGCCCAGACTGTTGACGGAACTGAACACTTCAGTAGGATACCCTCGTACGAAACCACAAGCTGAATATCAGTGACGCCCCATATAGCATCAGTGGCACTTATGAGACATTAGGGAACCAATAAAGCACTCGAAATCAATTACCACAGTTTGGCGATTTATGCCTGCAAGAAAGTAATGACTCATCTAACATACATGGTAGAAGCGAAGTGACTACCTTAACATAGCAGGAAACTTGGTAAGAATTAGTCGAAGTTAATCAGACTTCGAGTACATTCCGACGGTATAATGAAATCCTCTGTGACTGACACAAATGGCATACCGAGAACAACTTAAATTTTTTAAAACAGACCTGACACATGAAGAGCATCAGTGCAGTTCTTTCTGGTTTATTATAATTCCATCAACAATTGTTCACGTCATGAGATAAGCGTGAGTTTGCAACTACTTAATTTAGCCAGACTATTTGTGTGAAATAGTAGTAATAACAGCACACACGACGTCAATGTCACAACTCGCAAAAAATGTGTTACTGCCTCTCATTGGAGCGAATTAGAGATGGCCCATGATCCTTGCTGCAGGTTCTGATAGGATTACTCCGAAGACGAAACCAGATGTCATCCCATCTGTATGTCCACTTCGTCTGCGATCAGTTTAATAACTGGAGTTTTAGCACGTAAAGATACTAATTAAGAGCAAGGACAATGTACACAGAAATAAAGGGCTCTAATATCACAGGTGTGAACTGATAAAACTGTGCTGCATTAATAATCTTACAGCAAATATAGGGGCTCCGATACTTTACGGGAACCGCGCGAAAATCTGCTACGTGTCACTAAATACTTTCAGTATAACGAGTAATGTTTTATCAGGGCAACTGACATACAGGTAATTAATAACTCCACGTTATTCACTCTTAATTGAAAGTAACACTTTTCTTTGGTACAAGATTCCTCATAATAATGTAAAAATAAATTACGTTTTCGTTAGGAAGCTCCCGTTGTGAGGTTACGACGAAGCCGTCGACATACCTCTGTGGAAGTCAGAAGTATCTGTGCCGGATGACCTTACCGATTAACAAATCGCTTCCTATAAGATCACAGGAGTTTAGTTAAAGGTATTGGACCAGGCCAAAATTAATAAATTGAATTTATTTAACGAATTTTGGTCCTAGCGGCGTTGTAAAAATATAAATAGCGCGTTTATGATACTACTGAATGAACAGACGTCATGTTAAACACAAACTAGTATGTTCATGAAGTACACTACTGGCCATTAAAATTGCTACACCACGAAGATGACGTGCTACAGACGCGAAATTTAACCGACAGGAAGAAGATGCTGTGACATACAAATGATTAGCTTTTCAGAGCATTCACACAAGGTTTGCGCCGGTGGCGACATCTACGACGTGCTGACATGAGGAAAGACTCCAACCGATTTCTCATACACAATTAGCAGTTGACCGGCGTTGCCTGGTGAAACGTTGTTGTGATGCCTCGTGTAAGGAGGAGAAATGCGTACCATTACGTTTCCAACTTTGATAAAGGTCGGATTGTAGCCTATCGCGATTGCGGTTTGTCGTATCGCGACATTGGTGCTCGCGTTGGTCGAGATCCAATGACTGCAAGCAGAATATGGAATCGGTGGGTTCAGGAGGGTAATACGGAACGCCGTGCTGGATCCCAACGGCCTCGTATCACTAGCAGTAGGGATGACAGGCATCTTATGCGCATGGTTATAACGGATCGTGCAGCCACGTCTCGATCCCTGAGTCAACAGATGGGGACGTTTGCAAGACAGAAACCATCTGCACGAACAGTTCGACGACGTTTGCAGCAGCATGGACTATCAGCTCGGAGACCATGGCTACGGTTACCATTGACGCTGCATCACAGACAGGAGCGCCTGCGATGATGTACCCGGATGAATCCAGATTTTGTTTACAGCATCATGATGGTCGCATCAGTGTTTGGCGACATCGCAGTGAACGCACATTAGAAGCGTGTATTCGTCATCGTCACACTGGCGTGTCACCCAGCGTGATGGTATGAGGTGTCATTGGTTACACGTCTGTCACCTCTTGTTCGCAGTGACTGCACTTTGAACAGTGGACGTTACATTTCAGATATGTTATGACCCGTGGCTCCACCCTTCATCCGATCCCTGCGAAACCCTACATTTCAGCAGGATAATGCACGATCGCATGTTGCAGGTCCTGTATGGGCCTTTCTGGATACAGAAAATGTTGGACTGCTGCCCTGGCCTGCACATTGTCCAAATCTCTCACCAACTGAAAACGTATGGTCAATGGTGGCCGAGCAACTGGCTCGTCACAATGCGCCAGTCGCTACTCTTGATGAACTGTGGTATCGTGTTGAAGCTGCATGGGCAGCTGTACCTGTACACGCCTTCCAAGCTCTGTTTGACTCAATGCCCAGGCGTATCAAGGCCGTTATTACGAACAGAGGTGGTTGCTCTGGGTGCTGATTTCTCAGGATCTATGCACCGAAATTGCGTGAAATAATAATCACAAGTCAGTTTAGTATAATATATTTGTCCAATGAATACCCGCTTATCATCTGCATTTCTTCTTGACGTAGCAGTTTTAATGGCCAGTGGTGTATTAACTTACTTTACACTGTAACTAAAATACCCATACCTTGGCAAAGATTGGTTAATTAGTCTGGGAAAGCAACCACGTTCGCAATAGTTCCACAGTGCTTCCCGAATATTAATCATATATGAAAGAAGTGCAGAAATACTTGTGCCTGCACCCATTGCCTTGACTTGAGTAGATGTTGTGTTCGAGATTACCAGTAAACTCAACTGAACGGTGGAAGTCGTAATGTCAGTCTGAAATCCTTACATACACCGTGCAGCTTAGTTAGCGAACGCCGCTGTCGCTCACCATACTTAGCGTTACCTGTGGCCGCGGGCGGCTGCCGTAGTGGCTGCAGCACTCTCAGTCATCTGACCTGTACTGAAGACTGCTCTCCCGGAGAGCCGAAACCCTGTGTGTCTCTCTCAACTGAAGTGTCCGCTGGCGAGTCTCTGACGGAAGTTTGCTCTACAGAGCGCTCCCAATAAGAATCAGAAATTTTATTTACTTTTCGGAGTGTGCGTGGTTTCGGATAATCAGTGACTGTTACTCTCCTGAGTACCAGCCAATCAGATCCCTTGTAACAGTGCCGAAATCTCTCTTCCCTATTTAGTTTAACATAATATACCAGTCATAGGTCCATTGTGCTGGAGCTGAGAAACACGCAACTTCTGACTCCCACCATCTGTCCTATGTCACGTTCAGCCAATCAGACGTTCTCCTTGTAGACACATGTGAGTTCTGTTCTTCCACTCCAGAATTTATTTGCATTATCCTATGTCAGTGCTCGCACGTTTCTTAGCAGAGTCAACAAAATTTCAGTTAGCTTCGCAGCAGCCTGTCACCTCAGGGAGCCGTGCTGTTAAGCACATAAGATCCAGATGGTCTTTCGTCCCACTCCAGGCTTACCTTTTCACCGTTGTGGACCTATCAGTTCCCACAATATGGGAACACAACCTGTAGCTGCCAACTCACGATATGCCCCCTCTGCGCCAGTGGACACGCCAAGTTAAAACGTACAGATCAGCTTTCCGTCGTTTAGGATGCAGACACGGACAGTGCCTCTGCCGTGGAGCTCACGCCTCACGCTCTATACTGTCGCCTGACACCGACACACGCTCCCTTCTTTTGGTGGCCTGTGTTCAACAAATGGTTCAAATGGCTCTGAGCACTATGGGACTTAACATCTGTGGTCATCAGTCCCCTAGAACTTAGAACTACTTAAACCTAACTAACCTAAGGACATCACACACATCCATGCCCGAGGCAGGATTCGAACCTGCGACCGTAGCATCGCGCGGTTCCGGACTGAGCGCCTAGAACCGCGAGACCACCGCGGCCGGCTGTGTTCAACACGCAGTCTGTAGGATTTCTCGCTACTCATTTAAACAATCGCCCAGATTCAGGAAATAATATGGAGATCTAGTGTAAGATACGAAAATCGCTGACGTCAGTTTCAACAAAAACTCTTATTTCTTGGTGGGAATTAATTTAGATTCGTTGGGTTAGTGAAGTTAACGGAGTTTGACTATGGCACCAGACAGGGTTTACGAAAACGGTACTTTACTGCGTATTTGGCATACATAATTTTGTGCTGTACTGTGGTAAGTAGTAAAGAAAAAACCTTCACGAACGTTACATACAAAACAGGCCACGAAAAATGTCTCATGTGGTTAGATTTATCACTTAAGAGGCTGGTTTCATTCTTCTGTGTGAGCTAAACTCTTTATGTCTTCTCGCACATTATGCACTGCCTCGGTAGTAAATTGTTTCTTATATTCCAATCTAGGCACATCGTCTCAGCTTTTCCTATCAAGTGCCTGCGTAACTATTCATGGATGAGTTAGAAATAGTCGTGTCAACCTACCACTAATCATCGACCTTTTATCCTCGTATCCCACAGTTCTCTGCCTTATTTAACAACTTCGTTTTTAACTGACGTCTTCTTATAGTCTACATTTAAGTGCTGCTAATTTAATATATAATATGTTTAAGAATGCTAAGTGAAATATATGAAGCTTTATGTATGATTGATATACGCCATCCTAGCTGAGAAAGTAACTATAAGATCAAACCACCCACAGGTCCACGTTATCGGGCGCTTCAAAGTGAATAAAGTCACAGAAGATAATCCACCGTTTAAGGATCAACACAGGGAGCTCACTACACAGAGAGAGATTTGCTCCGAGGAACGAGATATGGTACTGGTCGATGCGCCGCAGGAGGGCCCCAGTGAGGTGAGTCGACTTATTACTAACATTAAGAGTATGCGTGTGAGAGCGATGAGGAAACAGTTACGTCTCTGATTGTACACATTGCAGAACTAGCCACTTAGGCAGGTGATATCAGTCGAGGAAATCTCATGAGTTGCACGTATCTCTATGACTGTAAAATGCAGTTGGCCCTCATCTTTACATGAAGTATTAACAGACTGATTCACCATATTAGAATCCAATAATATAGCAACCGTTGGTTCGAAGACCCAAATGTAAATATAAAGTACTACTCAGGGAATGTAAGAGTCCGTTGTAAAACTGTCACGGGTTCGGCAAATATTACTCGTGTTACAGACGCTAGCCTACAACGATTGTGAGTCCGCCAACTGTAGCACACCGTCATGACAGGTCTCAACGGTCCGAAGGCTGCTACCAGTCGGAGACACATCCGTTTACCAGTAGTGCACGTACCAGGCAATGCTGCAATATCAGCAGCTGAATTTCAGTTTGGGACAAAGTCGTAATTGACCTAGTGCAACTTATGGCATTTTCTGTGGAATACCATTTATGATTGGCTTGTCTCTTACAGAGATGTAAGACTTCGGCAAAATATCCTACTGATTCATTGCTGAAAAATTATACGGTTGCTAGTGAGGGTACGAACGTCTGGCTACAGTTGCGATTGCTGCCGTTGTCATTTGCTATCAAGGATAGCGGAGGTCCTTTAGATGCTGCTGTGTGATGCAAATCTGGACCACAGCAGCATACACTCGTCTAGTCAGTCACACCTTCAAAAGTCACATTAGGGAAATATCACAATAAAAGGCAATACTTCCTATGTACTTATATACAAATAAGTACAATTAGGCAAACCTCTAAGTGGAGAAGAGCACTTCTGCGTGCTACGTAGGGGTCAGTGGACGTGAAACCAGCAGCTGGGAATAATTGACACCATGAATACCACCAAAGAACATGTGAAACGGTAGAGGACAGATAAGGCAGTCACAACAGTTACAACACTTCAACGATTGTTGCCAAACAAGAAAGTTATTATATCCCATCTAACACGGATGGTTGAAATGGTATAATTACTACATCTAGTAATTGATAGCGGTACTTTGGCATGATCTCTTGAAACAACTGAGTAGGATATATCCGGGCCTCATAAACATTCCATCTGTGTAAATAAATGATCGTCTGACCTAAAGAACATTGTCATCTCTCTTGCAACACTACTCACACAATGAGAGCACAATTCGATCCAATTTCGTGGGGTTTCCTTTGCTCTGTTACGACGTTTCTTCGAACATTGAAACAAACGTGATCTTGTAAAAGGATTGTCAGTCCATATTATCAATTTAACTTGATAAGAAGTGCAGGGGCCCAGGTTACGAGAAAGTATTACTGTCTCTCATTGAGGCGAATGATAGGTTTACGACGTGTCTCCATGCAGGTACTGCTAGAGATACTATGCCCACATTAGTTTTCAACACCATAATACTTAAGTTTTGGAACCAAAAAGATCATTAACAGGGTATTACCACATCCTTAATGGATGTTAGTCTATGAAGTGGAATTACTTTGTTTTCTACAGATACAGGCTGCTTTAGAATTAAGCTGATTAAGTTACAGCTAGAACAATGGTGAGGATTATACTCTGTGCCAGACTGAGTAACAAGTTTGAGGTAAAGCGTACAAATTATGATTTGATGTACTAAAAACATTTACTTTAACACAGCTGTCGCGGATTGACAAAAAATTTACTCGTAGTAGGAGGTTAACAGAGCAGTGTGTGCGAGGTACACAATGTGATCGGAAGTATCCCAACATCTGGCTGAAAATTACTTTCAAATTCATGGCTCCCTCCATCGGTAATGCTGCAATTCAATGTGTTGTTGGCCAACACCTAGCCTTGATGACTGCTTCCACTCTCGCAGGCGTATGTCCAATCAGATGCTGGAAGATTTCTTGGGGGATGGCAGCCCAATCTTAACGGATTGTTGCGCTGAGGAGAGGTATCGATGTCACTGGGTGAGCGCTGACACGAAGTCTGCGTTCCAAAACATCCCACAGGTGTCCTGTGAGATTCATTTCAGGACTCTGTGCAGGCCACTCCATTACAGGAATGTTATTGTCGTGTAACCACACCGCGATAGGCCGTGCATTATGAACAGGTGCTTGATCGTGTTGGAAGATGCAATGGCCATCCTCGAGTTGCTATTCAACAGTGGGAAGCAAGAAGGTGCTTAAAACATCAATGCAAGCCCGTGCTGTGATAGTGCCACGCAAAACAACAAGGAATGCAAGCCCTCTCCATGAGAAAAACGACCACACCCTAACACCTCCGCCTCCGAATTTTATGCTGACAGATGACGTTCACCGGGCATTCGCCATACCCACACCCTGCCATCGGATGGCCAGATTATGTTCCGTGATTGGTCACTCCACACAACGCTTTTTCACTGTTAAATCGTCCAATGTTTACTCTCCCTACACCAACAGAGGCGTCGTTTGGCTTTTACTGGTGTAATCTGTGGCTTATGAGCAGCCACTCGACCATGAAATCCAAGTTTCCTCACCTCCCGCCTGTCATAGTACTGGCGGTGGATCCTGATGCAGTTTGGAATTCCTGTGTGGTGGTGAGGATAGTGTCTGCCTATTCCACATCACGACCCTCTTCAACTGTCAGTGGTCTCTGTCAAACAGACGAGGCTAGCCTGTATCCTTTTGTGCTGTACGTCTCCCTTCACGTTTCCACTTCCTTGTCACACCGGAAACAGTGGACCTAGGAATGGTTAGGAATGTGGAAACGTCTCGTACAGACGTATGTCACAAGTGACACACAATCACCTGACCATGTTCGAAATCCGTGAGTTCTGCAGAGCGCCCCATTCTACTCTCTCACGATGTCTAATGACTACTGAGGTCGCTGACATGGAGTGCCTGGCAGTAGGTGGCAGCACAATGCAGCTAATAAGGAAAACGTATTTTTTGGGGGTGTATGGATACTTTTGATCACACGGTGTAGGTGCATTTCTCGCTTCACATGTAGCACAGGCTAATTACTCAAACTTATCATGATCTCCTTCTTCTTCTTTGGTCTTTAACTATCAGGTTGGCGATCAGCAATTTGCCAAGCATTTCTGTCTCCGGCCTTTTCCTTTAGTGCAGCATAGGTGGTGGAACTTGTGTCGTCCACGATACGCTTGATGTATACTAGACTGTGTTTGTCTCTTGTGTTCTTCCTTTCTGCTGTCCTTTCAGCAACACCTTTAATGACACCATAATGTCTCAGCACATGGCTGACTCATGTGGCGTTCAATAAGCTTTAGGAGACGTAGCTGAACGTTATCTACCCTGCAGTGCACCAGTTCGTTTAATACGTTATTTTCACAGAAAATCTTGAGCCTTCTGCGATAGAACCACACCTCGAAGGCTATCAGTTTTTTTCCGCCTCCTCGATTGTCCGTATTTCACATATGTACAGCGGCACACTCCACACAAAATCTTTATGAGGTCTTTCCTCAGGTATTGGGCTATGAAACTAGATATGTAAGGTTCCTGCTCTTGTTGAAAGCAGCTGTTGCCTGCTTTATTTGGCTTGCAATATCCTTCCTTGATCCGTCTGAGGGTGGTTTTACTCCATAGGAAGCCAAAGGACTCCATTGTCTCCAGTCCCTCATTGTTAAGTGAGCACTGGGCAACGGTATTTTGACTACTCATCAAGATTTTTGTCTTAACTTTATTAATTTGCATGTTAGGAAGAAATGGGGCTGACTTTCATCTGCATCTCGCTTCTGTAGTTCCGCACATTCACTTAATGCTGTAGTATCATAAGAAAATCTCAATATGTCTGTTATCTTACCTTCAATTTTAATTCCTACTACAAGTCCTAGTGTGTCCCTAAAATCATCTAGAGTCCTCTGAATGTATCTGCTGAATAAGATAGCAGAAAGTGAACAGCTCGGTCGTACACCTTATTTAACAGTGGCTTGCTCTTGATGTCATCCGCTTCTTATCACAGCTCTGTAAAGTTACTGCAGTACTTCTCTGTTCTGATACATTACGGCATTCCCTCTCTCAGCATCTCAAAAATCTATCGCTAGACTACAACGTCTAATACTCTCTATTTGTCAACGTAGGCAGTATACAGTGTCCTGTGAGGTATGATCAGTATTCAGAGGTGCGACAGGAACGGTCATTCGAAGCAAAAGAGACTAGTAAACATGAACTCTACTCGTAGCTCAAGATCTGTAAGTACATGTTTTGTGGAAGAGATGTGTTTCACAACAGTGAAGCTGCACAAGTGCCGAAAGTCTGAAGGTGAGCACTTTACAGCCCATATTTACATGAAATTTTTTTCGTGATTTGGGCCATACTTACGCCCCTCAAAATATAGAAGGCCAAGACGAGGTTTTGTTACACTATCGAAGAAGAAGTGCTCGTTGCTGATTTTATAACCCATGTTTAGTAGACGGTTAAGTTTCGAATGATCGTTCCTGTCATACACCTGAATACTGACCATTCCTCCTACGACACTCTTCTGCATTCTTAGCTCTTGCTTAGTCTTGTCTCAGGTATTAGCCGTAACCCGAGTACTACTTCTCGTGTGCTTAGAGCTCCTCTAAAGCCAAATTTATCTTCCGTATCTTGTACACCTATCCTTTCTTCAGTCTGCGTTACAATGATAGAGGTCAAGATCTGGGTGGCGTGTGTTATTAAACTGAGGGTGCAAAATTGTTCACGTTTGTTTGCAGATACTTTCTCTTGTGTTGGTTATGTAACTATTCTTCGAAGTCTGTTCGGTGTTCCCTGGTTTCGTATGTAATTTGTATGAAATGGAACAGTTCTTCATGTAGCTGTTGTCTGGCAGCCTTGATGAGTTCTGCTGGTTTATCACCATCTTCAGCGGCTTTCCCATGTTTTAGCTGCTTGACTACGAGATACAATTGATCACGCGGGGAACAAACTCCCCCCTCTTCCGGATTGCTTGCCTCAGCGTTCTCCAGTTCCTTATCTTCACTATTTCTTGCATACGGCTTTTCAAGGCATTATTTCCACCATTCTAGTACATCTTTATGATCATAGAACAAGAACCAGATGAGGGTGTAGCAGGTTGCTTGAAATACATTAAAGGGTAACGAAAATATAATCCACTTATTGAAACAGATATAACACGTTCACGTTGTGGCAGAGTGAAAATATCCCGATGTTACACCAAACATCGTGCGCAACATAAAACAAAAAATTACAATAGATGTGTTATCAAATGCCATGACAATAACAGTCTAGAATAATCAATTACAGAAGATTAGGAAAAGAAAGTGTGCTGAATGTTAGAAGGGTATTGCAGCTATTGAATATGGAGTTATAGGAACTGCTGTTTTATTACTTAAAGTGAGTTAATCACTGCTACCAGAATGCACCACGACAGAATATTTTTCGCGTGAGGGTATATCCATGGAGTCTAGGCCCCTCTCCTTCAATGAATAATACGGCCATTCCCGTTGGTAAGTAAGGGCCAAGCAACTGTTGGAAAATCTTCACGTGGTGTGTTGTTGATGATGCGGTCTCCCGTTTGAAGTATGATGTGATGCAGGTTCCCTATCCTGTGAGAGGCTCTTTGCTTCTCCATACGTGCAGCAGCCGACGTTAATTTCAATCTGCTTAATGTGTTCAAGTCTTCCTCTACCTGTACGAATCTTACAACCCTTCCACCTCCTGTCCCCACTCACCCTCTCGCAACACCCTGTTAACAGCGTAAGATCCTATGTATCCGCACGATGCATACTAGAAACTGATCCCAGCTATCAGCGAATTGTGTGATAAAAGACTTTTTCCTCCATTTCGATTCATTTCCTCCTCGCAAGTTACACGCTGTACCCAGCTTAACTTCAGTGCTCTCCTGGATTAATATATCAAAACTATATATTCCGTTCTTTATGAATTGTATATCTTCAGCGTTCCACTCATGTACATGGCTACACTATAGACAAATAGCTCGAGAGAAGACTACCTAGTACTGAAATTTATATTATAGGTTAACTAATTTCTGCTTTTCAGAAACGTCTTTCTTGCTATTGACATCCTGATGTTTGCATGTCCTCTACTTTGCTAATAATCTGTTATTTTTGCATAAACAGCAAAGCTCAGTTTACTTCTCTCAGTGTAATTTGTTAACATTTTTCCACCTTCAACTCCTAGTTCAACCCTACCGCATTTTGCTATCCTACTTTTACCTTTGCTATTATTCACTGATAATTTCTTTTCAAGACATTACTCATTTCGTTCAACTGCTAATCAAAGGAAATTGGTGTGTCTTACAGAACTGTAATTTCATGAAGTCAACTTAAAGTTTTATTTTTTCTCTCTGAGCTTCAATCCCCATACATAATTTTTGTCTACTTTCCGTACTGCTTCCTGAACTGATAGGTTAGAAACGTATCTCACTCCCGTCCTAGCTGCTGTATGCCTGCGAGATCCTGAGACCTTTATAATTGCACTTTGTTTTATGCACACGTTTTGGACCACATCACTCCCTGTATTTTATCCCTGTGACCCTCAGAAATGGAATTCCTACCGATGTACTTTTGCCTTGCAGCAGTCTGTCTTCGGAGTGCTAAGGTCGGAAATGACTTACTGGTCCCCATACTTCCGAGAAACCTCCGCTACCAATGTCTTAATTAATTCTATTAGATTTTTCGTGACCATTCCGTTAACTTTGAATCTTGTGAGCATTTGGCCTATTTGGGAATGGGTGTATTACGTTTTTCTGAAAGCCTGAGTGTATTTGGCCTGCTTAGGATGTTTTACGTAACACGTGGAACACCTTTCTCAGGTTCCCAACTAGTGATTTTAACAATTTTGAAACACTGTAGTGTATGACATGAGTATTTCTCCGAATTGGGTCTTTTACTGCAGTGAGAAACTCTTTTTCGTGTACCATATTTCACTTCGAATCTTCATCCACTTCCTTTTTTAAGTTGGTATACTTTGTAGGACCCATTCATACGTTAAACCCAGCTTTCAGACCTCCGTCCTTTCGTTCGTAATGGCTTGCCAGGTAAGCATTTGATATTTATGCATCTGAATCTCTCTCCTCTAACGGTTTCCATAATTTTCCCATATATGGTATCTAACTTTCCCATTGTTACACACGCTTCTATTGTTTCGCATTTCTTCTGCATCCAGCCTTCTTTTCCCGTTTTCAGGTTACTGCACAACTTCTTTTTAAGTGTGTGTATTCACGTTTGAGGCTTCATTTCCTGTTTTTCTTTTTTAATTTTCTATTTTAAACAGTTAAAAGCAGCATCTGGTGAATTAGGTAAGAATTCTATTGGAAATAATCTTTTTGCCCATGTGATTCTCTACTGCCCTCTCTATTTCATCTGTTCAAGTTTTCCATTCGTTTTGTAATGCAATGCTTCCCCTTTCTCAGTGGGTTCTGGCCTTATCTCGGACCATTTTCCCAGATTTCAATCTTTCTCCAGCTTCTTCAATTTCAGTCAGCCGTCTATAAACAACACAGTATGGATATAGTCCATAACTGCTCATGGAAAGAAAAACGAGTTTAAAATCTGGTTTTCAAATCTCTGTCTTGTTAATACATAATCTGTGCGGCATTTAAAACGTAGGGAATTAGAGAAAATGGAGAATTATGCGTCATTTGCGAATCCCCAAACCATATAACGCTTGTAACTGACACGGTTCTTCGTTGGGTGGTAATATCATTTTCCGAGTCTATACTAGCACTACTGAAGGCTAAAAGACCAACATACGTAAAATTTGTATCCCGTACTTCGGTTGACGTATACAGGTCAACTGAAGTACGGTATACTGGTGCTAGCTAGATGAAAAAAGGCAACATGTCTAACATTGATGTGATTTACCCATATAGGTCAGTTGAAGTACAGAATACACATGTTACAATTCTTGTTATTTCCCATTCGCTAATACTAATTAGTATCATATTCTTCAGTTGACCTATACAGCTCAACTAAAAAATGGGATACAAATTTCACTGCTATTGGTTTTCTTGTCGTCGCTAGCAAGACTGTGATAAATTTCAGTCGATACTATAAGTATAGAAGACAAGAATAAATTGTATCCCATACTTCAGTTGACCTACATAGGTCAACAGGTTGCCAATGATACGTACGAAGATTTCCTCGTTTCCGTTAGCACTAGTATCTTATTCTTCAGTTGACCTATATAGGTCAGCTGAAGTATGGGATGAAATATCATGTATGTAGATATTTCTGCCTTCGCTAGTAATACTATCTACGTCAGAACAGAATGTTAGTAGTAGTGGAGGCGAAAGAAACAACACCTTTAAAATTTGTATCCCGTCTTTCACTTGACATATACAGTTCCACTGAAGAATAGGATACCAATGCTAACGACGTACGTTAAATTTGTATCCCATACTGCAACTAACCTACACACATCAACTGAATTTCGAGATACAACTCATATATATGTCAACTGAGGTACTCTACGCTACCCCTACTTCTATCCTTTTCTTCGTTTATTTTTTACAGAAGCACTCGGACTCAAACAAGCGATATCCTTAACATTATGGTCGAAATATTACTGGACGTTATATATGTCTACCACCTGTTTTTCTCTCCTGCATTCCTTAGTTTAGGAACATTTGTCTCCGCTGTTAAATCTGTGTAGTAAATCATCTCTGGCAAAATCTGACGTCATTGGTCAGAGCCGACAGGTTGTATCCCGTTCTTCAGTAGGCCGGAAACATTTTACTTACAGACATTCTGCCAGTATGAGGACCTCAGCGATATATTATTGTGCAATCGGTGATAATGGAAGACCCTCTCTTTCACACCATACACTGAGTCATCAGCTTCTAATATTCCAACATCTTACTACCTGCTAAACACTACCAATACTATTGAAATTTTTAATTTCTTTTGAATCTGACATAAAACAGTGATAATCCATTGAAACCTCTTCTTCAACGCAATGTCTGAAAACTCATACCATTATTATTTCATAATGTACGTTCTAACGTATAATGTTGTTTCTAGTTTAACCAAGTACCTAAAACTGTCTTGGTTGCCTAGGTGGATGTTCTCAAGATGGATCAAGAGGAGGAGAGAGTAGCTGATTGTCTCGTGGAAGCTTTTAAGATCGAGCAAGCCTGTCAAGATTTAGAGGAGGAGTCAGCTGAGAGTCTTACGGGTGCTGCCAAGTTGGGCGAAGCACGTGAAGAGATTAAGGAAGGGGCAGATCATGGTCTCATTGATGTTGCTGAGACTGACCAAGTATGTGGAGATGAGGTGGAAGGGGCAGCTGAGAGTCTAATGTGTCCTACCAGGATGGAACAAGCCCATCAATATTTAGAGAAGGAGGCAGCTGAGACTCTCACGGGTGCTGCCAAGATGGGCGAAGCATGTCGAGAGATTAAGGATGGGGCAGATCATGGTCTCATTGATGTTGCTGAGACTGACGAAGTATGTGGAGATGATGTGGAAGGGGCAGCTGAGAGTCTAGTATGTCCTACCAGGATGGAACAAGCCCATCAATATTTAGAGAAGGAAGCAGCTGAGACTCTCATGGGTGCTGCCAAGATGGGCGAAGCATGTGGAGAGATTAAGGAAGGGGCAGATCATGGTCTCATTGATGTTGCTGAGACTGACCCAGTATGTGGAGATGAGGTGGAAGGGGCAGCTGAGAGTCTAATGTGTCCTACCAGGATGGAACAAGCCCATCAATATTTAGAGAATGAGGCAGCTGAGAGTCTCATGGGTGCTGCCAAGATGGGCGAAGCATTTGGAGAGATTAAGGAAGGGGCAGATCATGGTCTCATGGATGTTGCTGGGACTGACCCAGTATGTGGAGATGAGGTGGAAGGGGCAGCTGAGAGTCTAATGTGTCCTACCAGGATGGAGCAAGCCCATCAATATTTAGAGAAGGAGGCAGATGAGAGTCTCATGGGTGCTGCCAAGATGAGTGAAGCATTTGAAGCGATTGAGGAAGGCGCAGATGAGAGTCTTGTGGATGCTTCTGAGATTGACAAAGCAGGTGTTGATGAGGAGGAAAGGACAGCTGAGATGCTCGTGAATCCTGCGAAGATGGAAAAAGCTCTCCAAGACTTAGAGGAGGAGGCAGCTGAGAGTCTCATAGGTGCTCTTGAGATTGATGAAGACTGTGCAGATGAGGAGGAGGGGTCAGCTGAGACTCTCATGAATGTTGCAAAGACGGAACAAGCCCCTAGAGATCTAGAGGAGGACGCAGCCGAGAGTGTCAATGGTGATGCCAAGATGAAGGAAGTCAGTGAAGAGGTGGTGGAGGGGGTTGCTGAGCGTCCCTGTAACCAACCCTCGGGTGACGCTTGCACCCACTGAAAAAATGTTCGTTTGTTTCTTAAGTTCTTGTTTGTGGTACAATTTTGTTCTGTTTGTTTTTGGGTTCGTTTTTCGTTCTGTGTTTAATTTTTTGCTGTGTTCATTTAATGTTGTTTGTGTTTATTCATTTTTCAATTTTCTTTAAGAATCCTTGGTTTATTTAATACAAAAAATAAATTTTACGTATTTCACCAATTGTTCTCTTATTTTTTAGTGTACATCTGCAACAATAATAGTTGCCGAATTGAAAGTACGTTTCATTTTCAGTTTATTCTATAGCTGACTGTCTCCCTCTCGTTACAATGAAATCAACAATAGACTAAACCTGGGGCTCAGTCTAAGGCATTTATGAAGCTCATTTCAGTGGCACGAAAGGTCTGTGATATATACACGATAATAGTCATCAGTAAGTGCTACATTCACTTCTGTATTGCGAACATCACATAATGCCGATTTACGCAGTATGATTTTATAGTTGTTAGAGAAGGTTATGTAACCAGCCGTAATATTGTTGGCCCGATGTCTCTAATGACTCTGGGGAGGATCATGGCATGGACAATTGTCCGCACTTGTGACCAATCTATGTGAGTGTATTTCATGGCTGCAACACGTGTGGGACAGAGTTGGATGAAAAATGCCCGAAGAATATTGCATAGATTGCTGTAATCTCCTCTCCTCTATGTAGCTAAATTCTTTGTAGTAGAAGTGTACTTCCTTAAATGTGAGAATTGTCAGATTTGGGACATTTTGTTTGTGCTTCTCCCTGCTTCTCCGCTGAGTTTCTTTGCAGCTTGTTTAAAAACACTGTCATGACGTGCTGGAATATACAAACTGAAGTCATTTTTTTCTGGTATGATTCTGCGCTAATAATACATGCGCAATAAATTGGGTTGGTTTAGTATCCTCTAGTTTTAACTAGGGAAGATCCCTAGAGAGGAGAAATAGAGTAAGAGTGGTTCTGTGGGGAGAAGTCCAAATTCGAGCACACGGTACTGTGATACACTTACGTGAAAGAAATGTATCGTATGCCACTCAGCTTAATTATGCTGCTCATTCCTATCCTCAATGAATATTTTTGCACTATATGCTCATCATTAGTATGTAAAACGACCCAGTTATTTACGGTTAATGGGCTACGAAAGTACGTGCGTGAGCAACATAGATTTCTTCCGTATGCTAAACCAACGTGTAGTATTTGAAAGCAAGTGTGTGGGGGGAAACAAAGCATACAATTTTGTAAGTACATACAGCAGGTGCATGGCGTGATGTACCATCTCAGTATGCTAAATGGTCTCATTATTATTTAATTTAGTGCAATGGATATGGAAGGGAAGTGTCCTCAGTAACTTACAGGTCGGTATTATAGCTGGGCCGTAATACAATCACTTAAAAAGTCTTAAGAAATCAACTGGGGCACCGTACGCCTACGGAGACTAAATGTTTACAAACGGTACACAGAGAGAGCACACGTACCCATTGTTTGTAGAAGTTAAGAAATAAGCGTAATAACAAAAAAAAAAGGTGTGCTCATCGGTATATCAGCGTAACAGAATGCACAACATCACACATGCCAAGAAAGAAGAAACCTCATCGTCTATGTAGTTGTGACCATGTGCGAGCATAGTAGAGATATTTCATTTACCTTACTCACAGCTACATCGTCCACGCATCGACTACAACGCACACAAAAGATTTATATCAAATTCACATTAACACACGCACACTGCCTGATCTGAAAGCTACGCACAAGGAGCGGTTGCCCATTGTACAGTCATGCGCACATGGCTTTTTTAAAACGATGGTATACACATTGCGCACCGTTTAATAATCTTGATTCCGATAAAATTCACACACTAATATTCTTTCTCAATGTATGTTTGCACACGCATGCTGCCTTAAATGAGAGCCATTGATGAACGATGAGAGATCACTGTCTGTGTAGTCATGGCCACGTGGTACACGGAGAACAGTGGCATACAGTTTACTGGCCGTGAGATCGTTCGTCATTGTAAGAACGTTCACACGATATTATTTTTATACAGTACACACGAAACATGCAACGCATTCTGTATGAAATGTCCGAGTTAAAGTGAAAGCTAATTGTCTGTGCGGACAACAACGATAGCCCATGGAAGGCAACGGCTAATACATTTCTCACAAAGAAATCATCAGTTGATCCTATAGAGATTGCTGGAAAAATATGAAAGGAACACCTGTAATTAAATAATGATAACGTCAGCAGTCCCAAAGTTAAGGTTAAAGGGTAAACGCTGATGATTCAATGATTGCACGATGGAAATTCCATCAGACTTTGCTCTTCCTATTGAATTTACCGGAAACATAAAAATTAATGTGTATTATAACACTTCGCTACTATTAAAAGATTCACAAGGAAAGTGATTAATCAGTTACATTTGTAAATAACTCATTCTTGTACCTTAAGACAGCAACCTGAAGGAGACGCTGTGACGGAGCGACCGTTCACTTAAAAGACGAAGATACGATGCCCATCGTGGTATACAGATGAGGCTGCATCGACTTTCTGTTCCACGGTAGAATAAATTGAATTATTTCTGTGACCAATCATGGCACAACAAATTTCATACTATTGTATATCTCCGTCATACCTATTTTGTTTGCATTTTTTCCCAGAAACATAGGTAGTTAACAACTTGACATTACACATGCATTTATGGATGCATCAGCAAACATTCATGCTCTTGACTCACTCCACGCTATCTACACGGTAATAAACTGCGGACACATAATGGAAAAAGGGGGTATGTGCACTAATTGATAACTAAACCTGTTGTCCACTATCTTCCTCAAGAGGCTACTGATACACTGGATAGGTAAAGTTGTTAAAAATATAGTGGTACTGATAATTTAAAAATTAAGTAGCACTTGTATAATGTAAGTAATACCAAAGGCCGCAGTAATTTAACGGTATATATTGTAGCCTGTCAGCATTAATGTAATATTGTAACTATCATATTATACAGACCTCAGATGATTAGGTGAATTAACGTTTTGATTAAATGAACCTCCTCCTTCCATGATCTTGGCCAAATGGCGATTTTTATCACCTGTATACAAAGTCACTGTTACCGAGATACCGAACTGAGTCGGAGTTCTATACCGACTGATGTATCGAGATATTATGGTTCTGCTAGATCTTATTTTTTCGTAGAGTATACCAACTGTGCTGATCTCACCTTGATAATCGTTTAAAATTAGAGTGAAGTTGCCTGCGTACGCCTGACCTGCCCTCTTCACCAGTAGGGATGTTAGGGGTTTTAATGGTCGAGTGTGCACACCATTCCTTCCTCTGAAGATGGTAAGTAGAGACTCCGACTGTGGCAGGTGGAGGACATGTCCCTGCCTAAGCCGTGCCTATTTCTGTCATTTCATGATGTCTCAGTGCTCCAGTTTCAAGCAAGTAATTTACCAGCCATGAAAACTGAGACAGCCAGCCAGACTACAGTATTAAACTTGCCTTTGAAAGGAAACTGCCAATCGCTCTCCTTGTTCTCTGTACTTTCTAATAGCCAACAGTTCTCCAAATTAAGTATTATCTTACCTAAATTGAAGGTATTTTTTAATAGACTGTGTTAAGATGTTGATAACATTGATGTACCTTACAGTACTTCAGTGTCTAAAATATATTTATTATCTATCGAAATGCACATTTGACTATAGACAATTAAATAGCAAAATTAGTTATTGCACACATCTCCTAATTGTCTGTGGTAATTAACAGATTACGAACGGATATTGGCATTCCTATTTTAGATCTACCTGAGGCAATGAACTCTCTTTACAAAGATCGGATGTTCATCACCTGACATTGCTAAGCACTTTTATGGAGGGGGAGGGGATGGAAGTTTTACGTTTAAATGTAATCGATGTAACTGAGCGCTAATGCTGTTTGTTTTACTTTATAACTTTAGCATACATGGGGTAACGTGTTTAACCATCAATGTTATATTCATATGGTATGTACTTAAGTACACACAATACAATAGGAATGATACTTTGTGACGAGAGATCTAATGCCTTGTATCACTTGCACTACTTATTATCTTAATATAGAAAGGAAGTTTTATCATGTTCCCAATACAATATGCAAACACCCAACATGTCCAAAGGATAACATCATATAACTCCCACCTGAGGCCTAAAACCCTTAACGCGTATCCTCAAATTGACTGAAACAGTAATAATACTTATACATCTATAACTATGATATAGCACGTGATGTACTAAAAAATACCGAGCGAGGTGGCGCAGTGGTTAGCACACTGGACTCGCATTCGGGAGGACGACGGTTCAATCCCGTCTCCATCCATCCTGATTTAGGTTTTCCGTGATTTCCCTAAATCGTTTCAGGCAAATGCCGGGATGGTTCCTTTGAAAGGGCACGGCCGATTTCCTTCCCAACCCTTCCCTAACCCGAGCTTGCGCTCCGTCTCTAATGACCTCGTTGTCGACGGGACGTTAAACACTAACAACCACCACCACCACCACCACTAAAATAACTTGCTAAGCTCGCAGCTCACAGCTTTTGTTAGCTATACAAGAGACCGTGGACAAAAATCAAGCTGATCAAGCATCATTTTAGGGGAGAAGATTGCCGTCTCATGACAAGACCTTTAATGCACTGTATCGCTAAAATTACGTATTTGCGTAGTTCCAAAGTGTAACTTTGCACTGCACTATTATGACGTGTAAAGAAACGAAATTATGAAAGAAAATGGTAATGTACGTTACGGATAAATAAAATTTTTAACGTGAACATTTTGATCACTGAAGCACTTTTGCAAGCCACAATGGATCCACGTGTATTTGTCTGTATTATTCTTCACAGTACTTTTGGCTGATATGTTGGCATCAGTAATATAACATGTATGTTTATCAACGATTTCATGCCGACTTTTGTACCACAGATCAAAGAAAGCAAGAGTTGTATATATTATTTATCAAAATACCTAGAACTGTTTCCTAGAAGAATACAAAGCACACATGGCACATGATCTGACTCAGAGCTTAAAGTGCACTTGTCAGTGGGAATATGTTGATGTTTCTATGCAAGTAAACATTTTATTCGCACAGCTAAATCGTGTGCATTTTTTGCCAAAACGTATCAACTAAAACCAATATCAAAGTCAAATAAATGTGTTAGTAAGCCCCAAACAAAGGAATCAACTGTATCTCCCTGTAACAAATAAAAAATATAATAATAATAAAATATAATAATAATAATAATTGTAATAATAATAATTGTTAGTTTGGATAAGTAATTGAGGGATTAAAATTTACGCCGTGAATTTATCGAGCTTCGCACGTCCGAAGATGTACGGAACGTAGCCAGGGCTCATTATGTATTTTTTTTTTTGTAGACAGAGTCTGATATCTGACCTCACCATCAATCATGAAAATGGAGTGACTAAAACTACTAAAACAAAGAAAAGCATACGATTAAATAAACATATATTCATTTCAACACATACATTACGATATAAATTACACTTACGTAAAATTCTAGATAAATAATGGCAGATCATTCACAAATGAGAGCGACTTATTAATGCTGCGCCTCTTTTCTGCTAATAAATATCAATATGGTTAACTGTGGAGCCGCAAAAAATATTAAGTCCTTCTAGGATAACGAATAACATGAGAGTGATAATGCCTACCGGCTGTGACAAGAGAGCGGTGTTAATTGCTTTTTTTTGCATTCTCTTGTCTTAAAAAATCGATACATATAAGTTAACTAAATTAAATATTGTCTGTGCTCGAGTGCAAATGGTTCCTTAAACTGCCCCCCAAATTGCGAGAGCAAAGGTGTACCACCTGCAGCTGAGCAATTTGTTGACGTATTTTCTTTATTTGTCATGTCATGAATCATAAGTTATTACGTATCTTGTTTCACAGATTCAACATACTTAAAATATGATAAAATGTCATACATCCACAAAAATACATAAATAATATTTACATACAAGATCAATGAAAGTGAAAAGAAAAAATAAAAATACTAGGTTCCTAGCGGTATCGGACCCGGGAACTCTAGTTTCACAGTCCACTACACTGTCTCAGTGCTATCACTGCTAATCCGCGTGTAGTTGTGAATCTTATGTAATACTTCTACAGAGACTGTAACAAATTTCACAGTTCGTATTCACTTGTGCTGTTACTGTGTAAAAAATTGTAGGGCATATACTCCATTGTTCTCTTTCACTTCAAAATGTTATTACACATGTTCATTCAATAAATAAAATTAATTAATGGTTTTGTGCATATTCAGAGATATGTGAACACATTCTCTTTAGAATGTCACTTGTCGCTAAAGGTTTACACTGTGCCAAAGTCTTTGCACTTTACAATAAATGTCACATGTCACACGTTTTGTTTACGTTGAGACGAAAGTTCTTGAAGAAATAAGTTGGAGATCAAGAATCTCGCAATGAAGCGTGCTTTGGAAGACGTAGTTAAAATGTGGTTTCGTCTTGGTAGGAATACATGGTGTCAGTGGTTCCGTACTGACCAGTCCGTGTTACATCTACTCAATAACCTCCATATTTCGTCTTCCAAAAAGGCGTATGTCGTCTCCTGGATATTGTGTCGTCGTTTCGTCGAAAAGTGTACCGTGGTTTTGCAACTCACGTCACCTATAGTGTCCCATCATGAGTGCAGTGAACCTCTTTTTTTTTTTTAAATATTTGCACACAACTTGTTCATACATTGTTCGTTGCAAAACAAAATGTTCGTTCACAACAGAGAGCACAAAACATAACAAATATCACTTCACTTTGAGTACAGTTTTCTGTTACATATTTACATAGATATAAAAATTTTCTGTGAAACATGTACTTATACATTTACATTACATTGTTTGGTAATACATATACATAGTTTACATTTTTCAATTGCATTAAACTAGATATTTACAAATACATATGGGTCAGACAGAAAAATTATCTTATAGGTTCAGTGTATTGTGATACATTCAGAAAATCCATTTTCTTTTATAGGACTCTTCCCCTTTTTAATAAAGTTTTCCTTTTAAGTATATTTTCCTTTACATCAGTACTACACAATAAGTGCTATTCCTCATTAAATGTTTCCTGCAACATAAACTTTCATAATAGGTTAGAAAACATCCTTGAGATGATCTGTCCTGAAAAGTCATGATTACAATAAGACACGACACGTCACATCCACAATCAATTCCAAATTAGCACATGCACAAAGTATCATTTACAAATAAAATGAAGTATATAGCCTTGCTCAATTAATCTCATTTGTCATTTCCTGTAGAGTGTTTTTGTGCATGTTGTGTTCATGTGGATTGTGGTGTGAGTGTGAATAGCAGATAAAGTGTCTATCATGCCAATTAATATATCAGGTTCAGGGCAGCAATTAATTGTCTCCGGTTATTTAGTCTGTCAGCTTGTCTGCAGGGTATTAATAAATATAATGAGTAGCTGTGCTTTGCATGAAAATTGTTAGTTCTTCCTGTGTCTTATCTTCTTGCTGCTGCTGCTGCTGCTGTTACTGCTGGTGCTGTAAAATGTAAATACTTAAGATTATAGCTTATATTTTCTTCTTCTTCCAGCTTGAAGTACCAGATGTGACTTACCTTGTTTTTGTATCAGCATACTCTGCTAAGGGCTAAAAGTTTTCAAATCTTTGTGAGGGTACAAACCTAAAATTCTCTTATTCTTGGGGTTTTGTAGAAGATATGCTCCAGGGTGTGGTATATCAATGATTGTGTAAGGACCTTCATATAATGGACGCCACTTAACATTACGTTTTAGAGGTAATGACGATTTGTAGTGGGTCTTAAGTATAACTTGCATGCCTCTTGTAAAGTTTTGCCTTCTTTTCAGATTAGCACCATAGTTCTTATTTCTAATGTCAGCCTGTTCAGTAATTGCAATGAGTACTTCCCTTACCTTTTCCTCGTGTGAAGGTTTGGTGTCAGAAAATTTTGGTAGTGGGTTGCTCCATTCATTAGTTTCCTTTGTGTCAAACATGATTTCTCTGGGAGTATAGGGTGTGTTGTATATATTTAAATTGTTGTGTATTTCCTCAAAAAGTGCTAGGTAATGTGTCCAGTTTGTGTGCTGTGTTGAGGTATAAGTTCTCATGAATCTATTTAATTCTCTAAAAATTCTCTCACAAGGGTTGGCTGATGCATGAAACTTTGAAATAAAGATGCTCTTAATGTTATTGTCCTTTAGAAATTTTCTCCAGGTGAATCCTGCATAATACTTGGCGTTATCTGATGGAATGGCTTTAGGTTTTCCACAGTATGGCATGTAATCATTTGTGAATCTTCTCAAACCGCAGGTCGCAGAGCTAGAGGTACATTGTATGACTTGTGGTAATACACTCCTGGAAATGGAAAAAAGAACACATTGACACCGGTGTGTCAGACCCACCATACTTGCTCCGGACACTGCGAGAGGGCTGTACAAGCAATGATCACACGCACGGCACAGCGGACACACCAGGAACCGCGGTGTTGGCCGTCGAATGGCGCTAGCTGCGCAGCATTTGTGCACCGCCACCGTCAGTGTCAGCCAGTTTGCCGTGGCATACGGAGCTCCATCGCAGTCTTTAACACTGGTAGCATGCCGCAACAGCGTGGACGTGAACCATATGTGCAGTTGACGGACTTTGAGCGAGGGCGTATAGTGGGCATGCGGGAGGCCGGGTGGACGTACCGCCGAATTGCTCAACACGTGGGGCGTGAGGTCTCCACAGTACATCGATGTTGTCGCCAGTGGTCGGCGGAAGGTGCACGTGCCCGTCGACCTGGGACCGGACCGCAGCGACGCACGGATGCACGCCAAGACCGTAGGATCCTACGCAGTGCCGTAGGGGACCGCACCGCCACTTCCCAGCAAATTAGGGACACTGTTGCTCCTGGGGTATCGGCGAGGACCATTCGCAACCGTCTCCATGAAGCTGGGCTACGGTCCCGCACACCGTTAGGACGTCTTCCGCTCACCCCCCAACATCGTGCAGCCCGCCTCCAGTGGTGTCGCGACAGGCGTGAATGGAGGGACGAATGGAGACGTGTCGTCTTCAGCGATGAGAGTCGCTTCTGCCTTGGTGCCAATGATGGTCGTATGCGTGTTTGGCGCCGTGCAGGTGAGCGCCACAATCAGGACTGCATACGACCGAGGCACACAGGGCCAACACCCGGCATCATGGTGTGGGGAGCGATCTCCTACACTGGCCGTACACCACTGGTGATCGTCGAGGGGACACTGAATAGTGCACGGTACATCCAAACCGTCATCGAACCCATCGTTCTACCATTCCTAGACCGGCAAGGGAACTTGCTGTTCCAACAGGACAATGCACGTCCGCATGTATCCCGTGCCACCCAACGTGCTCTAGAAGGTGTAAGTCAACTACCCTGGCCAGCAAGATCTCCGGATCTGTCCCCCATTGAGCATGTTTGGGACTGGATGAAGCGTCGTCTCACGCGGTCTGCACGTCCAGCACGAACGCTGGTCCAACTGAGGCGCCAGGTGGAAATGGCATGGCAAGCCGTTCCACAGGACTACATCCAGCATCTCTACGATCGTCTCCATGGGAGAATAGCAGCCTGCATTGCTGCGAAAGGTGGATATACACTGTACTAGCGCCGACATTGTGCATGCTCTGTTGCCTGTGTCTATGTGCCTGTGGTTCTGTCAGTGTGATCATGTGATGTATCTGACCCCAGGAATGTGTCAATAAAGTTTCCCCTTCCTGGGACAATGAATTCACGGTGTTCTTATTTCAATTTCCAGGAGTGTAGATTTGGTGAGGCTTGACTTCAATCGTATAAATATATGTGTTGATCCTACCTGGCTTACTAGTGAAAACATCCTTATTCTTAAGTAAAATATGTTTAAGCTGGGATCTCTCCTCTTCATTAATAGCATCACATTCTGATAACTTAGAATTAATTTGTGTAAGTACATCATTCACTACCTCACCGTGTGATACAGGTTGTTGTGTGGAATCTATGTCAGTCTCACGTATAATCTATCTTGTAGCCAGAACAGTGCTTGTTATGGTCTACTAGTAGAGTGTCCAAGTTCAAAACTATGTCTCTGTCTTCATACTTAAAATAACAAATGCCTTTGGAGAAGTCTATAGTACAGTCCTTCTCGCAAAGAAAATCAATACCCAATATACAATTGGCAGCAAGGCTTTGGACAACTAGGAAAGGCCATTGTACGATTCCATTTCCCATATTAACAGTCACAAATACCCGCTTATTAACTCTACTTGACTTATTACCTAATGCAGTTAATATTAAACAGTTTTGAACTGGGGAACTCTGGTATCTTAGAAGTTTTCTTCATCATAGTATAAAAATTGTGAGAAATCACACTGACAGCAGCTCCTGTATCAATAATTATGTTAGTAGGTATACCTCCTACAATGCCTGAGGTGGAAGACAGTACAAATCTTTTCTTTACATTGTGACATTGTGTGTTGTCATTTATCAGATCATCAGCTAAGTTTCCACTTTCATTACATCTTAAGAATAGTGTAGGCAACTCTTGTTGTGTACATGTTAATTTTTCTTGTTTCACAGTTTCACTAGCAAGTGTGTATTCAAACATAGTTTCTAAATTGAAGTTGCCCCCCAAATGTTCCTCAGTCACGACCTGGGGCTCAGTAATAACTGGTTCTAGTTTACCTGGTTTGTCTGGTCATTGGCAAGTGTAGTTGTAGTTTCATTAGCTACCTCAATAATATTTACATTAGGATATTGTCTTTGCCAATCGCCTGTCTGTTTTCGGTTGGTTGAAGTCACTTGTTGGTTTGTGTTGCTTGTTTGTGCAAAATTCCCTTGTGGCATCTGAATATGATTTTGTGGCGGCGGTTGCTGTGTTTGCCACTGTCTCACATAATATTGGTTGTTGTTCCGATTAAAGTGTGGTGTAGGTGTTCCATTTCTTGTGTAATCTGTGTTGTTGTTTCTATGCCAGTGTTTCTGTTTGGCTTTGTGTCCGTTGTTGTTTCCATTATTCCTTCTTGAATTAAAATTGTCGTTTCTTCGTTTTTTGTACGGGTTATCTCCCTGTGTATAGTTGCAGTTGTTGTTTGTGTGCAGCTGTGAGTTGTGGTGATTGTTTTGCATGTTTACTGTGTGTTGTGAATTTTGCTGCGTCTTTGGTAATGTAGCAATGTAGACATGTTGATTCCTACTGCGTGAGTTGTGTGTTGGTTCTTGTTCTTCATATAGTAAATCAACAGCATCTAACTTTTCCAAAAAATATTCAGGATCCTCGTCCGGTAAGTACAGTAATTTCTCTTTAATATTAAAAGGAAGTCTTGCTTTCAGTGATCGGATCACATCTTTTGGTTTCACTGGTTCATTAAGGAAGTGTGTCATGTTTAGGTACTTCTCGAAATATCTGCGCAGGTTGCCGTTTTTAGGATTGAAGTGTTCGGGTTCAGTGACTTGTTTTCGGATACGTTCCTGCACAGTGGGTGACCAAAACTTATTCAAGAAGGCGCGTTCAAACTGCTCGTATGTTACACATCTGTCGCTTTCATGGTAAGCCCAGACAGCAGCGTTCCCTTGAATGTAATCCACAACGTACGCAATGCGTTTGTGGTCGCTCCACGAACGTGGGAATGCGTTCCTAAAAGCTTTTAAGAAGATGACAGGGTGTACAGTGTTTTTGCCTGGTATAAAAGGTTGGAATTTACGGTGCTTGAATAGACTTTCTTCTTCTTTGTTACGTGTTCGTCTGTTTCTTTCCGTATAATCATTGAATTCTTCCCTGTGTGTACATGGTTCTTCATCAGAATAATTATATTGTATTTCAGGTGATGGGTATCTGTTGCTATGCGTGTCAGTGTATTGTGTATTTGAGTGTTGAAATTCGTGTGTGTACATGTGTTCATTTCCGAATCGAGATTTTCTTGTGTGTGTGTAAAAATGTGTAGTGGGCGTACTATTCTGTTGTGCTTGGCATTGAGTTGTCTTTGTTTGCATATTGTCAACGATTACTTGTCTATTGTTGTTCATGTATTCCACTACAGAATCGTGCACAATATGTGGCAATTTGTTTTGTATACATTCTTCAAAAATTTCGTCTTTGTGTGCCGTCCATTCTTTAAATTGTGAATTAATGCGAGACAAATGGGGTTCAGCTTCTATCTGTATTGTTGTGTGAATCTGTTTGTGAATGTCAGCTACGTTTGTTTCTATTGTATTCACCTTCAAATTAATTTCGTCACATGCGTGCGTGTTTGAGTCTAATTTGCAATTAATAGTTTCACAGGTTTTTGTCAAGTCATGGATGTGATTGGCATTGTCGCTTTGTCGTAACTCTAAATTTTCGAATTTTTCCGTAAGATCGTCGACCTGTTTGGAAAGACGTGCATTAATTTCATCTACCTTTTGAGTCAGTGTGGCGAAGTCTGATTTTATGTCATTTCTGAAGGCTGCATTGTCCGTCATTAATTGTGAGAATTTTTCGTCATTATCTTGCTTAATATTGGATATGCCTTCCAAAATTGCATTCAGTATAGCGGCAAAATTTTGATTGCAAAATGAGCTTGCCCCCGCCGCGTCATTAGACGTGACGTGGTCTCTCAGGTTTGGTTCTGAATTGCTCCTCTCGGCGTTTATTTGTGTCTGTAGCGGATTATTTTGATGTGTTTGCGTGTCTGAATTAACTTCTGTGTCTGAATGTGTCTGTGTATCCATGTTTGCATTACTTCATTGTTGTTCCATTGTGTACTGGTGTCGAGTTTTTACCATATCGTGAATAAATTGTGTGCAAGAAAAAAAATTGTTTAAGCACGTAGTGTGAAAATGTACTGCCTATGTGTGTGTTTAAATGACTGAGAATGATCGAGAGATGACTTTAAAGATCGAAAGTAGCATACGTGTTAATGGTGACTAGCCATGTTGCTTGAATCTTGTACAATGTCGGCCATATTGTGCAATGTAACTTGCGTATTGTTGGATCGGAATGTAATCGTCTGAATAATGAGACTTCGCGGAATTTGGAAAAAATTATTGAATGAAAACTGAATATTGAATTTAATGCTGAGAAAAATAATTTTGAATGAAAAATGTGCTTGGAATCAATTGTGGATGCGCAAGTGCTGCGTCTTACCGTACATGTCGTCTTGATGCGAAGATTGCATTTCCAGTCCAAATGGTCTCCAGATTTTATTCGTTTTCTTCAATATTCTCGTCACATAGGTTGTTGCCGGTCAGGGTGTACATGAAAAAGAACAATTAGTTGTAGTACAGATACAATAATGAGTCCTGGCACATAGTCGCCAGTGTAACAAATAAAAAATATAATAATAATAAAATATAATAATAATAATAATAATTGTAATAATAATAATTGTTAGTTTGGATAAGTAATTGAGGGATTAAAATTTACGCCGTGAATTTATCGAGCTTCGCACGTCCGAAGATGTACGGAACGTAGCCAGGGCTCATTATGTATTTTTTTTTTTGTAGACAGAGTCTGATATCTGACCTCACCATCAATCATGAAAATGGAGTGACTAAAACTACTAAAACAAAGAAAAGCATACGATTAAATAAACATATATTCATTTCAACACATACATTACGATATAAATTACACTTACGTAAAATTCTAGATAAATAATGGCAGATCATTCACAAATGAGAGCGACTTATTAATGCTGCGCCTCTTTTCTGCTAATAAATATCAATATGGTTAACTGTGGAGCCGCAAAAAATATTAAGTCCTTCTAGGATAACGAATAACATGAGAGTGATAATGCCTACCGGCTGTGACAAGAGAGCGGTGTTAATTGCTTTTTTTTGCATTCTCTTGTCTTAAAAAATCGATACATATAAGTTAACTAAATTAAATATTGTCTGTGCTCGAGTGCAAATGGTTCCTTAAATCCCAATGGACAATTATAACAAATTGCCTCATGTATTACTACGTTTCAGTAAATTTGTAATAGATTACCCCATGTTACAGCAAAACTGTAAGAAATTGCCCCTTACATCGCCTTATTTACAGAAACGTTGTTACAAAGTGCTCCAAAAATTGTCATTACAGCAAAATTGTAAGATGTTACCACAAAATCCGCTCTGCCACAGCAAAATTGTAAGAAAATTATGTTATATTACAACAAAGTTGTAACAAATTGCCCAATATATAAAAAAATACCTCATACTTCAACGTGTTATAACAAATCGTAACAAGTTACGCCAAATTGTAACTAACAGCTCTACAAATACACATGCTCCACCTAAATTGCAGTAACTTGTGGCATACTTCAATGTGCTATTCGAAAACTATCGTAAAACACCCTACACATCCCCATGTTGCATTAATTTGTCAGAAGCTTTTACTATTTATTGTACCATGAAGTCAACACCATTTACGATAGGTTTCTGCAAAACGACGACGTATGGTGTGAGAAATGTCTTGTAGTCTCCACTGTGCGATGACATGTCGAGATTATCTGCAAAGGATGGAAAATGTTTTGTACTGCAAGATAATGTTGACTCCTGTAATATTATTGGTATTTCCGTCCTATGAAAGCTGTGAGTACCCTTGGAAATGCATTCACCTATCTTTATATTAAATGATCAACTTATGAAATGAGACCTATTCTTTGAAAGACATTTGTTTTGTATAATTTACATAACTGTAAATATGCGCATCTAGCGCGGACGCTAATACATCGTCTGCGCAGACAAAGAAACATTTTAACAGAAGCTGAACTGTCCTTCCGCTTCCATCCAAATAAAAGACGACAGTAAAAAAAAAAAAAAAAAAAAAAAAAAAAAAAAAAAAAAAAAACTTTTGTAGATCTTCAGATTTTAATGTACTACTTCTGCTTGTTATGTGAAAACGTAAAGGTGGTCGACTTTAAGCTAGAAAAGTGAGCGGTCTTGCCAGCGTGCAGACAACACTATTAATTAATAAAATTCAAGTAATTTATGTTCGAAACTGTAAAACGGCAAGTTATTGTTATGAAGGTGTTGAACGGTGCAAGAATTGTCTTTAACGAAAGGAGAAAAGTAATGACTGTAATTTGTGACAAAAACGTGAACCAAGGAGACAGCACAGGACAGGCTGAAATCTGATCGCACCATACTGTTAGAGAAGTACTTATGTAAGTTATATTGTTTATAAATAAGCCCTAATTTGCTAGTGAGAATTGTTTGAATATATGTTAGTGTTTACCAGACTTCTTATTCTGTTCTTTTCCTTTATACTTTTTTATCCTCCATGCCATATTATTTTTATAAATGTCAAACAGCCTTTACTACAGCAGAGAATACTGCGGCATCCTGGTCGTAGACAGAAGGCCGCTCCTTGTCTTCTATACAACTCATAGCTGCCCCATTTATTAATGATTTCATTTACTATTCATTGTTAAAGGTCCCTTAGGTAATTATAAAATTCATACTGATTACGTAAAGAAATCCGGGTTGTTCTTTTCCAAATAATAGAAGTCTTTGCGTAATCAAAAAACTAGCCTCCTTCTGACAACGATCAGGAGCCGACCAGAAGACGGACGTCTTCGACCGCTTTCGTGTCTCCTGTGGCAAAGCTGTGCCAAACTGGGAACACGGCATTCTAGTATGAAATACAGATTTAAATTGATAGAATTGAAATATATTTAAGCTAATAATAATAATAATTTTTTTATCATACTAGATGTGGCGCCCGAACAGGGACCTGAAAAAAATTTTTTAATCTGTTCTGTTATTGTTTCATGACATCATCCGGCGGTGGACATCGGGAAGCCGTAAAGGAAGTACTGAACGAAACCGTGGAAGTATTAAAAAAAAAATTCGAAAAATAACAGCAGTGCGCAAAACGACTGATGTAAGTACGGTTTTCATTACGCATAAAATCTCGCGTCTTGTATAAAAAAAAAAATAAAAGTAAAAAATAAAAAAAACTGGTTTCCGGAATTTCTTTCCTTACTGCTTCATATTACCCTATCGCTGTTATTTCCTTGCAGAATTGCTTATTTACGTAGTTAGAATTCATTTCTGATCATCTCTTCATGCGAAGTTTATTTGTTAGTATTATCAGCATCTTCATTGTTGCTACGGTTAAGAACACAAGATGGATGCCATAATAGCAGGATTCAGTGTCTTGTAGGTGTTTGTCACTTATTTTCAAAGTTGGGTGCCATCTCGTCTTCTACCCGGTATAGCTCTGCAATTGTCACCTACCGCGGTGTGACGTTTGACTATCAGAAAATGGCTTTCTTTTTTAAAAAAAAATAAGTTTTTTTCTCTTCTTCTGTATAAATTTTATGGCTGGTTTAGCGGTACCAGGTGTCCAAGTACTTTGATTTCTTTTGCTCCAAAAGAATTCATCTGCGGAATCTACAGTAGAAGTAAAAATAAAAAGAGATTAAAAACAAAGCACGGAAATTATAATATAAACGCGACATACCTCTCATTCTGTTGCACTGCAACAAGTCATAACCACGCAAAAATTACATGATCAAAATCTCCAAGCATTCTCAACCGACTATATTACATTTCAGTCCGCCTTGTTGTAGACACTTAAGAATGGCCCTTAGTCTTTTTATATGTTCATCACATGTCTCTGAGAACACTATAAAGTCATCTAAATAACAGAGAAACATCGCCCACTTCAGGTGCCTTAGTAGATTATCCATCATCCGTTCAAAAGTTGCTGGTGCATTACCCAAACCAAACAGCATTACCTTAAACTCATACAGGTGATGAATGCAGTTTTCTCACGATCAGCCTCATCTACTTCGATTTGCCAGTAACTGGAGTACATGTCCATGGCTGAGAAAAACTTAGCCCCCTTCAGAAAATCTAGTGTATCGTCAATTCCTGGAAGAGGGTGAACGTCAGTTTTAGTTATTAAGCTTCCTGTAATCAACACAAAAGCGCCAACTGTCATCCTTCTTCCTGACGAGGACCACTGGTGATGACCATGGGCTCTGCGAAGGCAGAGTGATTTCTTCATCATTTTCTCGTCGCGAATTATTAGACATTCCATTGCTGACACACAGTATGCTCTCTGGCTTATTGGTTGATCATCTCCAGTGGTAATCCGGTGATTCACAGCTCTTTACCTGTGGGTTGAAGCACCCAGAGAACTCTTGAAGAATGGCAAGTAGCTTCTTCTGTTGTTCCCTTGTGATAACTGGTGATAGTCGAGCTAGAAGATCTTGTCTCGTAGTGGTACCGCTAATTTCGCCCACAGACTCGGCGTGGGAGGTTTCTATGTCGCTCAGCTGTTCTTCAGTTAACGGCTCAGCGTTTTCTAGGCACATGCGTCTTGGAAGGATCTGCGGTTCTCGGCGACAGTTAAGTATCCATAATTCACCGAATCCGTTCTTAAACGAGACGACAGAGACTGGGATGACAAAGTTGTTGTTGTGTGGTATACTCCTCTTACATTCCACTAAAAGATCAGTGGGTTGATGCATGGCATGATACGTGACAGTTACCTTTCTATCTCTGACTGCAGGAATGATCACTTCATCCATCACACATAGTCTCCACACACTCGGATGTGCATCTTCCTGTCCACAATATCTCATCTCGTCTTGCATAATCTTCGAGTGACCACAATCTATAACTGCCTGAGGAGCTTTCAAAATGTCCCTTCCGAGAATAACGTCATGACTACACTCTTGTAAGACCATGAATTCTAAGGGCTGTGTATGGCTATTATACCCACACGAATGGTACATCATCCTGGAGGTTTTATATATTTCCCGTTAGCCACCTTCAGCAGAGATGTTTTGCTGTCGACGAATTCCAAGGAAGGTCGCACGCTTTCGTTTTCCAAGTTGCGGCTGCTAGGTGATCGGCTGGAGCTTATAAACGGCGACGGAGGCCTTGATCGGCGTGTTGGGGAAAGTCCCCTCCAGCGGCTAGCTTGCGGCGATGGTGACCTACGTCGTCCTGCACCCACATCTTCTTGTTCATCTTCGTCGTCCCGGAGTTGGCTTCGGCTAAGGTCTGTCTGCTGTCTTCTGGCGCGGGCGTCATTAAATATTCGCCGCCTTTCTCGACAATAGCGCGCCACATGTCCCGGTCGTCCACAGTGGAACGATAGTGGTTGGTTACCGTGGGTCCTCCAGACGTCAGTCTTCCTTGGAGCCCATACACGTTCCTCATGCGGCATTGTAGGAACGAAACTCCGCCCGGGTCTCGACTTTTTCACCGCTTTAAAGGGAAATGAAGGATGAGAGATTGGGTTCAATGTCTGTTCCACTTCCTCCCTTATGACCTCTTGGAGCGTCTCGGCTTTTTGCTCGCCGTGCAATCCAAGTGCCATCTGAACTTCCTCTCTCACTATCTGACGAAGAACACTTGTGAAATCAGTTTCTTCCTCTATCACAGACATCGATACGACGTTTGGAAGCCGTTCAAACGTCTTGCGTGTAATTCTTTTTTGATGCATTGTCTCGATACACTGGCATCATTTTATGAAGTCGTCTGATGTCGAAACCTCCTTTAGGATGAGGGTTTGTGACATGTACTCAGCAACACCCACCACGAGATGTGCAACCTTATTTTCGTCCTCCATTCTAGGATCCACTATTTTACACAGCTACAAGTCGTCTTGAATGTAGGATGCTGTAGTTTCTTCCAGACGCTGTGCCCTGCACTTTAATTTACCTTCAGCCTTGCACTTCTGTCGTTGTGTGTCGCCGAAATACTTGCGCAGTTCCGCCTGGAATACTTCCCAGCTTGTGAACTTCTCCTCGTTGTTCTCATACCATTGCTTGTCAGTGCCCTCCAAGTAGAAAAATACGTTAGCCAAAGACACGGTGTCATCCCATTTGTTAAATTTGGCAGTACGCTCAGCCACTTGTTTGGGTGTCGGCCATCATCACCAGAGAACCCGGAAGGATGTCTCATGTGGTGGCACACAGTTGCTGTCATCGCAACGCCCTGTACTTCTTCTGTCACCGATAGATTGTGATCTGTTGAATACTGCTCGAACTCGGGTTTCTCGCCACGTAAACAGCGGCTCTGTCGTTGCCTGCCGGCCGGAGTAGCCGAGCGGTTCTAGGCGCTACGGTCCGGAACCGCGCGACTGCTACGGTCGCAGGTTCGAAACCTGCCTCGGGCATGGATGTGTGTGATGTCCTTAGGTTAGTTAGGTTTAAGTAGTTCTAAGTTCTAGGGGACTGATGACCTCAGAAGTTAAGTCCCATAGTGCTTAGAGCCATTTTTTTTTTTGTCGTTGCCTGATGGGAGCCACTATGTTATCGATAATGTGCGCTATCACAAGTTCCAAGACCCAACGTCTCCACCAGAATAATGTCACGCAGAAGAAGGTGTAATTAGATGAATGACGAACACTAACTTCACTTAACGAAGGTTTATTGAACACTTGCACATACAAGAGTGCGGAGCGAACTGCCTCCGGCCAGAATACATACAGTATATATACAGCTGCAGAATATTCCAGAACAATGATTCTTGACATTTGTGGATACTTCTAGAATGTACGCGAACCGCATATAGAAATTAAAATTTTTCAGTTCAGGTGAGATCTGGACTCACGAGCCTCCATGCAGCTGTTTAGTATTATAACCACTACACCACGGAGCTACTCAGCTTCTTCTGCGACAGCCTATATAGTTGGTTGAGAATGCTTGGAGATTTTGATCATGTAATTTTTGCGTGGTTATGACTTGTTGCAGTGCAACAGAATGAGAGGTATGTCGCGTTTATATTATAATTTCCGTGCTTTGTTTTAATCTCTTTTTATTTTTACTTCTACTGTAGATTCCGCAGATGAATTCTTTTGCAGCAAAAGAAATCAAAACACTTGGACACCTTGTGTCAAACGAAGGTGTGCAGCCAGACCCAGAAAAGGTGAGATCTGCAACGGAATTTCCTATTCCTAAAAGTATTAGAGATGTGAGAAGCTTCCTCGGATTATGGTATTATTACTGTCGTTTTATCAAAGACTTTTGTATCAAAGCCAGGCCACTCCAAGAGTTGTTAAAAGCTGATGTTAACTTTACCTGGGGTGGTGTTTAACAAGATTCTTTCGATGTGTTGCGAAAAGCTCTGACAACTGCCCCTGTACATGTTCTGTATGATAAGGGAGCACCTACCGAGCTAAACACAGATGCCAGTGGCCATAGGATTGGTGCTGTTATGGTGCAAATTTCGGCTGGAAAAGAGAAGGTTATAGCCTTTGCTTCTAGGACACTCACAAAAGCCGAGAGAAACTACTCAACTGTAGAAAGGGGATGTCTTTCTGTGATCTGGGCCATGTGAAAATTTCGACAGTATCTCTATGGCCATTCACAGGTGACAGACCATCATCCACTTTGCTGCCGCATCCTAAAATCATCTTGATTCAATATTTCGGCGATCCAAAGGTCCGCCATCTTCAGGAGAAAGATGCTGCTACTGAGTCCCGCTAAAAACTGATGCCGAGGCTGCAAATCGTCGTCAGGCGTCTGCACCGTACATCGCGCATGCGCCGCCCGTCACCTTTGCTGCCCTCCAAGACTAGAAAGGTGGCATTGTTCACAGTAGACCACCGGCGGCAACTGAAATTAGGTTGGCAGGCAATTTGGTTGATAGAGACACAATGGCTCTTTTATTAGCAGGACGTGAGACCCAGTACTATCCCGCATCAAAACAGAACGTTCTTCGGTGCAGCGAGTACGAATGTTTAAAAATGAAAAAAATGGCTCTGAGCACTATGGGACTTAACTTCTAAGGTCATCAGTCCCCTAGAACTTAGAACTACTAACTAACCTAAGCACATCACACACATCCATGCCCGAGGCAGGATTCGAACCTGCGACCGTAGCTGTCGCGCGGTTCCAGACTGTAGCGCCTAGAACCGCTCGGCCACAACGGCCGGCTGTTTAAAAATAGTCTTCGGGTGAGATACATTGTTGCCGCCGGTGTTCCAATAATGGTGGCACCACCTCCACAGCCTTGTAGGGCAGTAATTATAATGGGTGGCGGAGTGCTGTTTAAGAGGACAATTAACAGCCTTGGCATCAGTTTTCAGTGGTACTCAGCAGCAACAGCGTTCTCCTGAATATGGCGGACTGTTGGATCTCCGTAATGTTGAATCAAGATGATTTTAGGATCCGGCAGCAAACCCCAGGGGACTTTCAAGACTTATTACGCCGGGAAAGCCTACGAAGTCACCTCGTGTACCTCTACGAGCAGATGATGAAATTTCTACAGAAGTTGGATGAACTTCGGAGGAAGAATGGAAAGCTCCTGAGTACATCCGTCTTCTTGCTGAGGTGGCGTGATGAAGGTATTATTTAAAATTTGCCACATTAGTTCATCTTATTAGTAGCAAGAGGGCTAACGGGTTTAAGGTGCATGCCAGTCAAGCACTGATAAGAGACCACATTAGTTTTACTCGTAGACAGCTGGACATCGTTTCAGACAAATGTCGACACACTGTGGCCAATCTTTCTAGTAAGGCGATGGATGGACCGACATTGGGGGTGTTGGAGAAAGATTTATACTTTGCTTCTATTCCAAAGAGACTTCCGCTACACAAATTATCTGCTCTGTAGAATACAGCCTCCATGAGGACCAGGCGGAAGAAATAAGGCAATAAGTGGCCCACAGATTGCGTCGGGCTCGGCCACCGCGGGATAACATCTCTTCCGCACTCCCTTAGGATTGATGATGGAGAAGCAGTTTTGCCAGCTGACAAGGGGATGTCATAACTGTATTGACACATGATGCTTACGTCCTTGAAATGGACTTCTTCTCAACGACCTGGCTTACGAAAGGATTAAGCCCAAGAAAGCTCTTCGTCCGAAGCTTGATGTAAGAAACTTCATCCCGGTGCTGCCATTCCGTCTAGGTTGTATAGTCTGTCAAAGGTACACAATGAACAGCTTCATCTATGCCCTATTTTTATTAATTTGGATGCACACTCTTACAACCTGATGAAGTATTTAACAATTCTTCTCAGTAAGTATGTTGGCGAGTGTGAACACAATATTTCCAATTCGGTGGATTTTATTCGTCGACTGAAATCTTTGACGCTGGGTGCTTAGGATTTAGTAGCGAGTTTTGATGTAGTATCTCTATTTACACGAGTTCCTTTGGAAGTGCTCTTGAGTTTGATCACAGAAAAACAGGATGGAGAGTTGGTGAAGCTTTGTCGTTACCTGCTGGAAGGGATAGCTATGCGTAGTGCTTTATCTACCCCAATAGTCGCAAATTTATTTATGGAAGACTCCGAGGACACGGCACTGAGGACTTTTGCTTTGCAACCAGCGTTCCTCTTGAGGTTAGTAGATGACACCTTTTTCGTCTAACCTCATGGACATAATGCTGTCAACAGATTTCAGGACTTCAGCATTAAATTTACTATGGAGGTTGAAAGTGATGGGATGCTTCCATTTCTGGACGTCATGCTTTACAAAAAACAAGATGGTACACTAGAACACAGTGTTCACCGAAAGCCCGACACACACCGATCGGTGTCTGTCTGCTAAAAGTTGCTACCCACCATGCCAATTCAGTGGCGTCCTCAGTAATCTGGTACGCAGAGCGTATGCCATTTCCGACACGGACAGTTTAACGCGAGAACTTGCACATTTGACGGCCGTTTGTAAGAAAAATGGATACTCTGAGAAGCATATTCGTCGGGATATGGAGTGTGGACTTTTCCCGAAGGTGCATGGAGGGGAGCGTAGATCTTTGGCCTTTATTGCTTACGCTGGGGGCATATCGTTTGAGATTGGAGGACCTTTAATGAGTCATAACATTAAGAGTGTATTCCATCCATCTTGCAAGATTAGGGTTCTGATTGACTGTAAGACAAATGATTTGAGGCTTAGGAAGGCTGGCAAACATAAAATTTCATGTCAGTGTGGGAAGGCCTACATGGACCGATTCGCAGAGTTCAAGAGATGTGCGCGAAACAGCACCGTCATACGAGGCTACAACACCAGGAAAAATCGTCGGTAGCAGGAAATTGCTTAAACGAGGGACGTGGGATGAAATTTGACGAGACTGTGTTAGATGGAAACACTTCGGGTTTCTGGAACAGTGTTTAAGGAGGCAGTTGAAGTCCGGTTGGCGGACAATTTGATTAATAGAGAGAATGACTTTCCACTTAGCAGTACGTGGAACCCTGTTGTCCCGTATCAAAACACAACACTCTTCGGCGTGGTCAGTCTATGTGTTTGAAAATGGTCTTTGAGTGCGATATATGGTTGTCCCGGTGTGTCGGCCGAAGTGGCCGTGCGGTTAAAGGCGCTGCAGTCTGGAACCGCAAGACCGCTACGGTCGCAGGTTCGAATCCTGCCTCGGGCATGGATGTTTGTGATGTCCTTAGGTTAGTTAGGTTTAACTAGTTCTAAGTTCTAGGGGACTAATAACCTCAGCAGTTGAGTCCCATAGTGCTCAGAGCCATTTGTCCCGGTGTTCTACTACGGGCGGCGCAACCTACCGATTCTTGGATGTGCGGCACACGCACCGTGTATGGTACGGAGGTCAGTGTAGGACGACAATTTGCAGCGTTGGCATGTTTTCAGCAGGAGACAGCAGCAGCGTTTTCCGAGTGATGGCGGACAGTTGGATCGCCAAAATATTGAATCAAGTTTGATTTTAGAATCCGGCAGTAAATCCTAACAAAATTTCAAGACTTATTATGCCGGGAAAGCCTATGAAGTCAAAACGCAGTTGCACATTAACACACCGAGCACAATACAGGGTCTCTCAGTACTTAGCCACTTCTGTAACTTTTCCTTTAGGAGTGGTCGGTTTCCTGACCGATTAAAGTACTCGGTAGTGAAGCCACTTTATAAAACGGGAGACAGAGATAATGTTGACGTTTTGGCGTGTGTTCACCCCAGGTAATTGACTAACATCAACAGAGAATGTGTGGGGCGGCGGGTTGGAATAATTGTAAATGTTCCTATTATTTATGCTGTTTGCCGTTCTCAACACTGGCTCTCTAACTACAATGTTGGCAACCAGAAAGTGATTAGCAAAACGTGAAGCCTGTAATTAGAATTCCTAGTGCCTACTTCATCTGAGAAATACATTTATAGCTACAGCTTATAGCTCTGAGGAATTAGGAGATTGTCTGGGATTCATAATCAAAAACCATTCCCTCTAAAATGTTCACTATATTCTGAAAGTCACAGACCAAAAAGAATCCACACAATCCAACTACCAGAGCAGTTCAGAGTCTAATGCACTGATGCCACTATAACTGTTCAAATTAAATGTTTAAGTGAATGCTCGCCATAATTTGATAATAATGTTCATCAAACGCCACGCTAAATAATGGTACAATGTCTGTCCTGTGGCGGCACGTGAAAATACGACATACGCAAACTGAAGATAGATCATTAAAGTCATCCCAGAATTAACACTTCACTCGAAAACGACTTCAAGGTTACGCGTATCCCGAGTAACTTATTACGGCATCCGAGGCTGTTTATAGCAATGATACCGACGCGACGCGACTCCCGGCACAGGTGGTGCGCTAATCAGTGTCTGGAGAGAACTGGGGCCTTCTTTTTCTCGCGCAGCGTTCTTACATATAAAGCCGCGGTGCGGATGGCTAAGGGAACGCCTGATCAAATCTGCTCTCCTGACTAGCCGCTGGGCTAATAATTCACCACTTTAAGTTATCGAATAAATCATTGCTTCCTTTGCTGATGGCCGATGAAGCTCTCAATTTAAATGTGCAATCAGCACACAGGTAAGTAATCATAATAAAAGTCTGACGTGGCTAAGTCAAATATTTTGGGCGAGAGAATTAATTTAATCATACTACACGCAGTAGACGAGCTCTGAACTTGCTCTTTGGAGATACGCTATAGCTATAGTTTTATAGTTATTCTTTTGAAACTTCTCACATTTATATGATTATAGTGGATCTCCCTTCTACTTAAATTTAAACATCCTAGCTTTATTTATTCGCCTACTTATTCTATCTTGCTTCCTTAATTTCAAAGACAAAAACCAGAAAATCATCAGTTTCAACTAAAATTTTACTTTATCAGATCCAGAATACTGTTTCTACTAAATTATCATGCAAAAGGAATCTAAATATAAATTTTTAAGTTTCTAGCTCTTTGCTGTTGCACCAATGATTTTTACAGAAAAACATCCAAATTTCGAAAATGGTTAAAGTTATTGAACTTATATCCAACACATATTGATTTTGTATTACTCCTGACATGCTAGAAACGTTTCGGGTTATTTACTTCATTTTAAAATATTGCGCAATATTTATGACGTCAGAGCTAGTTACAGTGGGCTAGGCTGGCACACAATGGGAAGTCTGATGCTAATTTTATAAGGCGTGAGTGTGCTGCTTCCCTACAAGTGCAAAACTGCCGCAATGTCGGATAATGCAAAGAAAGTAATACGGGCCTGTGACTCCTGATTGAACTGCGGTGGCAGTGTTGACATTAATTGATTCTGAATAGACGCCCTTTTAATTAAAAAGGGGTGCACATTGATGTTATATTCAGCTATTGAACACCAGATGCAAATGTTGAACATAAAATTAATTAAGAAAGTGACTTGGGATTTCAACTACTTGATTGAAAACAGATGCAGTCGATTAGCACAAATTTATTTTAACTCACGACCTTCAATCATCACATTACATGACTCTCCTAACAGGCAGTGGTAATAAATTGCGTTTGCGTGGAGTAAAGCGCGATAACTCAAAAGTAATTCCTATCGACTGACCCAGGCGTAATGCGAAGTGCGAGAAGAATTCTACAATACACAGCCCATGAAACCCTCGTGGAAACTTTGCAGGCGTGATCCAACAAATTAATCAGTGGCCTAACTCAAGCAGGAGCGGGCGCAATATCACCGAATTCAGCGTGGCGGGGCGTCGTCGTTGTGCGGATGTCGGCCTGCCTTCTGGTGCTGCAAGGCTGCGCTCGTCTATTGACTCCTAGCTATCTTGCTCAGTATATAGCTGAACGAAAACTTTCTATCTCCAAGCTCAGTCGTTCCGTTAGCTAAGTCCTAAACTGCAGAGATGCTCACTCTCTCTCAGGCAAGCTGAGTAAAGAACGCCACATCCGCACTCTAGGCAAGCTGGGAATGGAAGACCACTACGGAGACTTCTCCCAGTCCGCTCTTCGCCTCGGTTTCCCCTCCAGCAAAATCACTTACGCCAATTGCAGTGCAAGTCGCGTTAATAATGTGACGCTTCCCAGCGCCGACCAATGCCTGCTCTGGGAAGTGAACAAATTCCCACAAAATTTCCCTTCCTCTCAACTTCAGCTATTTAGCTCCTCACAGGCCACACCCATCAAGGTTAGAGTCTGCACAAAACACCAATTTTTCAGGAATTCTGACTCCCAGGAGAGTACTTCAAATTCCTTGCTCCTACATTCCCATCGCAGGCTGGCGTATTTCATTCTGTCGCTCTTCACTTGATTTACTTCAGACTCTGCAGACCGTGAATTCAGCATGAAGTTGCTATAGCCACGAACACGCATATTTTGGCCTCTGTTGACTGCTCCACAATAGCTTTGCGCGGCTTTCTCGCATGTTTCACTGAAAACGGGACGACGGACATTTATCAACAGGCATACAAGTTCGCCGTCTGCTTCCCTGTACACCAGCATGGGGTCAACCACCCACTCCCTGTCACTCATCTTAAGGCAGCTGGAGGCCGCGCCCATTAACCGCTTTCTCAGAGCTTGAGCTGCCCTAAGCTGCCTATTGTCGCTTCCCTTCGCCGCTCTCCATCCGGCCACGGTCAACTCTGAATACTTCCCTGGGATAAACAAGCCTCCAGTAAATCGACGCATTTCCACCAGGTTTTCATGTCATGTGAATTACTTTAAAACCATCACCCGACATTAATTATTCCAATATGTCCATACTATACCCTCTACAACATGCATTGTGCCTTGTCAGTCATTTTTGTTCAGCCCTACTGTTCACTCAACGTGAGTTACGTGATCTTTAATGACTTCATGTAAGGGGCATAGTTCTTGCCATCTTACACTATGCCATCGGTGTTTGCTAAAGTTATCGAGAAGGTTGTATGTACAAGGTTACTGGAGCATTTAAATTCACATAATTTTCTGTCCAATGTACAGTTTGGTTTCAGAAATGGTTTAACAACTGAAAATGCTATATTCTCTTTTCTCTGTGAGGTTTTGGACGGATTAAATAAAAGGTTGCGAACGCTAGGCGTTTTCTTTGATTTAACGAAGGCCTTTCACTGTGTTGACCACAAAATATTACTGCAGAAGTTGGACCATTATAGAGTAAGGGGTGTAGCTTACAATTGGTTCGCCTCATACTTTAAGACCAGAAAACAGAAGGTAATTCTCTGCAATATTAAGAGTGGCAGTGATGTTCAGTCCCAATGGGGCACTGTTAAGTGGGGCGTTCCCCAAGGGTCGGTGCTGGGGCCACTGCTGTTTCTTATCTATATAAATGATATGCCTTCTAGTATTACAGGTGATTCAAAAATATTTCTGTTTGCTGATGACACCAGGTTGGTAGTGAAGGATCTTGTGAGTAATATTGAAACAGTATCAAATAATGTAGTTCACGAAATAAGTTAGTGGCTTGTGGAAAATAATTTGATGCTAAATCACAGTAAGACTGAGTTTTTACAGTGTCTAACTCTAATTCAACAAGAACCGATATTTTGATCAGACAGAATGGGCAAATTATAAGCGAGACGGAACAGTTCAAGTTCCTAGGCTTTCGGATAGATAGTAAGCTGTTGTGGAAAGCCCATGTTAAGGATCTTGTTCAGAAACTAAATGCTGCTTTATTTACCATTAGAACAGAATCTGAAATAAGTGACAGTTCTACACGAAAAGTAGTCTACTTCGCATATTTTCATACGCTTATGTCTATGGTATTATGTTTTGGGGTAATTCTTCTGATTCAAAAAGGGTATTTTTGCCTCAAAAACGGGCTGTTCGAGCTATATGTGGTGTACGTTCGAAAACCTCTTGTCGACCCCTATTCAATAGTCTGGGAATTCTGACATTGCCCTCACAGTATATATTTTCTTTAATGTCGTTTTTTGTTAGCAATATTAGCCTATTCCCAAGAGTTAGCAGCTTTCACTCAGTTAATACTAGGCAGAAATCATATCTGCATATGGAACGCACTTCCTTGACTCTTGTGCAGAAAGGAGTGCAGTATTCTGCTGCATCCATTTTCAATGAGCTACCACAAGAACTCAAAAATCTTAGCTGTAGCCCAAACACTTTTACGTCTAAACTGAAGAGTTTCCTCATGGCTCACTCCTTCTATTCTGTCGAGGAGCTCCTGGAAGAGCTGAAAAATTAAGCAAATTCCAGTGTTACATTGTTGATTTTCTTTATTTAGACTTACGACTTGCCGCCTGAATATGTTTCTTATATTTTCTTTTATCTGTTTCCACTATCGTGTTATAATTTCATGTATTGACTCGTTCCATGACCATGGCGAGTTCTCCTTAATTTGGTCCCACGGAACAATAAATAAATGAATACTAAATAAAAATTAAAAGAGTGGTTAGAATTCAGCGATGTGACAGGATCGATCATTCTAACTGAAAAAGCTTGGTAAGCATGGGCTCTAAAATGCATACTTTAAGAGCTTGCTCATCTTTGCTACGGGGAAACGCATCTCTTCTTCTGAACAAGTGCTTATGGGTTTTAAGGTAAGTATTTTAGAGCCCTTGTTTACCAGACTTTTTCTTAGAATGATCAATGCTGTCATATCCCTGGATACTGACCATCCCTCCCGGAACACCCTTTGTTTAAATCGCCCTCGCTGACACTCGGTCATTCCAGTTGCTTTCAGCCGCCCACAGTTCCAGTCAGCGCTTTCTACAGTTCCAGTTCCTGTTGCCTACGGTGATCGGACATTTCTCTTCTGTAGTCATCGGTTGGTACGAGTTCAGTCATCGGACGGTTAAGGTCGAGCGCCGACTTCTGGTCGGAGTGGTAGTACAAGCATTTGTCTGTTGAGAGGCAGAACTGAGAAACTCTGTATCTGCAGTCCAAACTGAACTTCAAGTACAGTAATTAGCCAACATGTACTATGTTAGGTTAGAATAGGTTCAGAACTTTCATGTAAGTGCCACGCTACATCAATAAAGCCAAGCCTGAGTACATTTTAATTCACATTATTTTAATAAATGAGTGACTCCAACAGTCACTTGTTAGTAATATTTTATTAGCAAGCCGCGTTTCGGGAGCATGCTGTTATCATGAGGTGCATTTACAATGACTTCTACACTGCAATTAAAAGGAAAAGAGGTTGGTTACCTTTGCTGTGTGTACTAGTCAGTTTATGTGTCGAAAAAGACGCCTGTTCAGGAACACAAATACGTCATAATGTATACATTATGTGATAAGCAAGATCAGTCATTTAGTTAGTGCGTTTACTTACCTTTTTGTTGGTTATTTAGTTGTCTCCAATGGAAACTAACCACACTTCATATTAATTACAATTTAAATGTAGTTGTAAATGCACGTGAAGAGGGCAGCATGCTGCTGAAACGGGTCGGGCTAAAAGAATATTAGCAACAAGCGACTGTTGTAGTATACATTAATTCATAAAAATCTTACAGTACAGTCGCAACACTCTATAACATCCTTATAACATGGATACGTATAAGTATGTTCTATTTTAGATATATTCCCCTTGATGTGACTGTGGTAAACGTACTGGGGGGCCGCTTTTCTGTAGCCACGGAACTCTGTATCTGGGGTTTAGTTCCTGCTGTGTTTATGTTGGACACCTGAGTGTTTGGTGTACAACAGCACGTTTATGGCACAGTGTATCGCGATGTTCTCTTTCTTGTTCTTATTTCCTCGAAGAAATTTCTTAGCTATTCCATTTTTGGAGCAAACAGAACACCGAATTGTAATTACGTCGCAGTTTTAATAGTGCTATACATTAAATTTCACAGTTTCATCCTTAGTGACTGACGGAAAGATGAGGGTAAGGGCTAGATGCTTCAGTTCTCAGTCCGTGCACTCCTTCATCACTCACTGCGGTTGTAGCTCTAATGGAATTTCAAAAATGTGCACACGTAAGACCGATTTCCGTTAGTTCTGGTAAGGAAATACGCCGCTCCTGTTAAAACTGAGGCAGGATAGCGTGTGAGAGTAAGGCAAAATGTAATTTCAGTTAATCTGGTATACATAGAGTACATTTGGAAGCCAACTTGGTTAAATTTGTAAGTGTTCTGGCGCCGCAGAGGTGGAATGCCCTTGAGAGGAGACGGACTTAGACGGCCAGTATGGTGCTCCTTTGCCGCGCAGCGCTCTGCTCGCACGCCTCACCGTGAGAACACTACGAGCAACGCCGTTCCACGTGGCCGGCACGAGCGACAACTCCGTCCACGCACATCCGGCCGCTTCAGTGCTCACTCGCTCTCGATACTGTTGGATCTGCCCTCGCTGTTCTACCACTGCTTGATAACTACCTCCATTGTCACTCGGATTTGTCTCTCTCAGCCTTGTTGTCATCGTTGTGGCAAAGGCTTCAATTAGCGTCTAGGTTGGCTGTACTTGTACCGGTGTGTTGTCTTCTCCCCACTCTACCTGTATCGTTTCGCTCTCCTACCGTTAGTCTCGTCTGCTCTTCCGCAGCCGTCTGCCCTTCCTGGCGCAATCCTCCGTTCGTCCATTCAGCCTGATGCAGTAAGGCAGCAGCACCTCTTCTCCGTGGCGACTATTGCAAACATACGGATGGAGTCGCCAGTGGACCAGTTGGAAGTCGTGGACGGAGGACTGGGTATGAAGTACCGCTTGGTCTGGCATAAATAGATTGTGAGACAGTCTGTGAATCGGTTTCAACAAAATCTGTCTTGGAAGTGATTGTGAAGTACGATGTTGATTCAGTCTACGTAAGTACGTAGAAGATTATCGAAATGAAAAATGCCCCTGTAATAGCACGAAAAAGGCGAAAATGTCGTGGGCAAAGTTAGGGATTTTGAAGAAGGGAAGTAGCTTTTCCATTTTACTTGGCAGCTTCAAAGACATTTAAATTATATGCCCCTATAAAAACTTTTTTACCTATTACATGTATGTTATTCAGCCATATGATATAATAATACTCTACTGGCCATTAAAATTGCTACACCAAGAAGAAATGTAGATGATAAACGGGTATTCATTGGACAAATATATTATACTAGAACTGACATGTGATCACATTTTCACGCAATTTGTGTGCATAGATCCTGAGAAATCAGTGCCCACAACAACCACAGCGGCCTTGATACGCCTGGGCATTGAGTCAAACAGAGCTTGGATGGCGTGTACAGGTACAGCTGCCCATGCAGCTTCAACACAATACCACAGTTCATCAAGAGTAGTGACTGGCGTATTGTGACGAGCCAATTGCTCGGCCACCATTGACCAGACGTTTTCAATTGGTGAGAGATCTGGAGAGCCATTGTTGGTAAAAGCAGTCAATTGTAGGAGTTTCTGCGACGGTAAATGGAACCATTAACAATGGGGAACTGGGAGCTAGCAAGTTATCAGCGCCCTGTCGATCGTGGAGTGCCGCGGAGAGAAGACACTTTGGCACACCGCTTGAGTGAAGCTATATACACTCACTGCGTGAGAATCCTGAAGAAGTTGCTAACATCTTCTGCAGGTATCTCCAGGATGTGTCTGAATGCATTCGCGGGATCTTCTTCCAGGTGGTGGAGAGAGTATTTTCCTTGGCGTTCTCTTACAAACTGGTGATATTTCCTTTGAATGGTGAGATACGTGTCGGAGTTGCAGCCGGATGTATTCCATATTACATAAATGCGATGTTTTGGTTTCTGTCAATGTACAAATTGCGGGGTTAATCAATTTCGGGGCGTTCCCTGTGCCTGAGTAACCAGGTACTCTCTGTGTTAGGAGTGTCCAGTTACAATGCCATGGTCTATACCGATTTATATTCCAAGTCATCGATCCGTTACCTCTTCTAATTTTGATCCAGTTAAGTTATTGTCTATGTAGTTCCATTTTAATTTTGCTTATCCACGTATTAACGTAATGGAAACTTTCTCCGACAACAGATCTTTGCTGTGGCCGAGCGGTTCTACGCGCTTCAGTCCGGAGCCGCGCTGCTGCTACGGTCGCAGGTTCGAATCCTGCCTCGGACGTGGATGTGTGTGATGTCCTTAGGTTAGTTAGGTTTAAGTAGTTCTAGGTCTAGGAGACTGATGACCTCGGATGTTGTCCCATAGTGCTTAGAGCCATTTGAACCGTTTGAATTTGAGCAGATCTTTGTACCTGAAGTTTTCCTTACGAATCTGGAGTGAATAGTTATTTTATTACATGTGATGCGTCGCCTATTGCTTAAGTGCTGTAAGGTATGGCTCTTTAGGTGGGTGCGTTTCGCTGATTGTTCTTGTTTTTCTATATTTCTGGAAGAGTGTGGGGTGTTACATTCCCGTACAATAAAAGAACTGGCAGTTTCCAACACTTCACTTTCTACTCAATGGAAGTAAATGGTGATCGCAAGCCCCCGTAGACATGTCAGGAGTCAGTGTAAGTTGGCACACGTAAACAACATCTCTGTGATAGACAGAACCATCGCTAGAGTGCGTTACTCTTTTCCGTGTTTCGTGTTGTTACTGGGCCTGGTAGGGTACTCAGAGGGCAGGAACAGAGTGAGATGTTGAATGATGACTGTTAAGGACACGGAGGTACCGCGTACTCGTGTGAGACAGTCTTATCAGCACCTAACAGAGTGGGCTGATTGTGTGGTTCCGTTTAGCTGGCCGGTCGAATGGTGCAATATCCAGATTTTTGGTGCATTCAGATGTGACAGTGGCCTCATGTTGGACTGCAAAGGAACGTGATTGCAGAGTTACTCCTTAACATTCTGGTCGAGAACGTCTGACGACTACACGCGAGGATTAACGTATTGTGCACCAAGGATAAAGTGGCCCCTAATCATCCGCGCCTGCCATCCAAGAACAAGTTACTGACAGCATGCGGTATCCTCCGTCGCGCTGCACCATTGGTGCGAGAATAACAGCATGAGCAACAGCAGCAGCAGCAGCAGGACAGGTGAATTGCCTACCCGCGCGTAAGCCGCCGTTAACACCACAACGCCAACGGCTGCTGATGGTTGACGTAGCACTGCTTTCAGCGATGAATGGTGGTTGCGCACCAGCCTAGCTGACCGTTGTCGGCGAGTATGATGGTAGAGTATAACACCATCGCCCGTATTACCTGTAATTGTCTTATCTAACTTCTCCGTCTGCTTTTGCTTAACGTAACTTCTGTATAACCATACTCTTCAGTCTAACATCTATGTAAATGTTTTACTCATCATTTGTGACCATTTATGTAATTGTAATTAACCTATGGGTACAATTTTAAAAGTAAAAGAACGAGAATGCTGAAACTTTGCTTGTAATACTGGTTCATGCTTAGGGGATGTAGGTTTGTAAGCAAGTAAAAGATGAAGAGAAGTCCCTCTGCAACGAAAGTGGTTTGGCAGGAATAGAGATGGTGGAATTGGCGGTCGAACCGCGAGGCTCCTTTGTGGCAAGAGTTAATCGGTGGCAAGCAGGCAAAGTGTTAGTGTCACGTGAACTGAACGAGGCGAGATGGACTGCAGGATTATATAATATAGCCTCAAAAATAGACGAAATTTGGCATGTTATGCATGGCAAACTTTCCTTAGCTTTGTACTAAAAAAATTCGATGCTGGGAAGAGAATTTTCAGAGCTTGTTACACAGCAAGAGCCATGGATACTTATGCTGCCTTTTTTGAATAACGCAGGAGATCGACGCTGGCACCAACTTCATCTCAAATTATCAGTTGAGTACTGTATAACTGCATGGACCGGTTACCTGGTTTCTTTTTCAATAATAAGTTTGTTTTTTTTAAATTTTTTGTTGAGGTCCCGCATTTTATCCTTAATAGTTAACCTAGACAGGGTTCTGTCCCAAATACTACGACAGTTCCGAGTATCCTATTTTCCTGAACTGTAAAGCAATGACCTTGCATAACAAAAGTTAATGAATTTTGTGGCGTTGTGAAGTACATTATTATTTTGTGGGAGTAGGTTTCCAATACTCCAAGTAATTTTAATAAAACGGTAGTTAAAGTTTCATCAAAGTACAGTTACTAATTGTAAGAGAAGATTCTTCTTATTGAAGATTCTTCTTATAGAAATAACGGTGTTTATAATTTCATGTGTTAAGTAAAGAGCACTATTTCTAACATTCTTATCTGGCTAAAACGTTCAGCCCATATCTGAGTCTATTGATAGACTAGCTTCTGGCTCCCCATGCTAATAGTTTTGCCAGATCTAAATTTCATATTACAATAACGGTACGCAAGAAGAGCAAAAATGGTTCAAATGGCTCTGAGCAGTATGGGACTTAACTTCTGAGGTCATCAGTCCCGTAGAACTTAGAACTACTTAAACCTAAATAACCTAAGGACATCACACACATCCATGCCCGAGGCAGGATTCGAACCTGCGACCGTAGCGGTCGCGCGGTTATAGACTGTAGCGCCTAGAACCGCTCGTCCACTCTGGCCGCCCAAGAAGAGCAACTTTCACTCTTGTAACTTGCGTGCATTACATTAAGCAGACGGCTATACCTATTCAAACCGTACTAGACTCAAGTGTCGCACGTCCCATCTGAGTTAAATACTCGTAGTACAAGGAAGTGAATGCTCCTTGACAACGCAAATAATAATCAGTGCAAATGATGCAATCACTTCAAGACTATTTCAGTGGTAGTAATTTCCAATAATTAAATTGACAAAGGAACCCTTTGTCCAAGTTAGTAGTGCTCCACCGGTGATAATCATTTACCTATACTGATCATTAGCTTCCTACTGTAATGTACAAATGTTCAAGTGTGTGTGAAATCTTATGGGACTTAACTGCTAAAGTCATCAGTCCCTAAGCTTACACCCGACTCAACCTAAATTGTCCTAAGGACAAACACACACACCCATGCCCGAGGGCGGACTCGAACCTCCGCCGCGATCAGCCACACAGTCCATGACTGCAGCGCCCTAGACCGCTCGGCTAATCCCGCGCGGCTGTAATGTACAGATAGTAGGCGTTATTGAGAGCCAGTACGTGCCGAAACGTATTGATACTCCTCCTGTGTAGTTCGTGTCAAACAGCTGGTACATTACTTGCTACATTGCGCTACTACCTCGTATCTTCTCCGCAGAACAGAATTTCAGTACCATTGCCAACTGTTAACTTTCTTGAATGAAACATGCTACTACTTGTACAGCTCTGCCTAACTAGGTTGGCGACCTTTTCCTTTTGTCGAGTTTCAGTTTACTTGATTACTAATGGAACCTTGGTTCGATTCGTGTTTCTTCTGCTTCCTCTTCCTTTCAGCAGAAAGCTGTAGAGAAACAAAAACGGTCCAATACTTTTCTATTACGCACGATCACGTTCACGGTCACGTAAGTATCCTTTCACAGGAGTAACTGATGTGTCGGCAGCTGGGCCAACACCTTGTAAATAGAGGTGGCTTAAAAGGCACGCGAGACTAACGCAGACGGGCGTGAAGTACTGGAACAGGATACGTAATTAATGCTATGAAGGAAAGAACGGAGTTTCTCATATACTTATCTTTAATTTCTTCTTGTACATCTCTATGGTGAACACAAGTGAGACTCTAATTACAATCACTGTAAGGCTAATGGCGCCTTGCTAGTTCGTAGCCATTAACTTAGCTGAAGGCTATTCTGTCTCTCGGCTAATGAGAGAGAAAGGCTTAGTACGTCTAGTCGCTAGCTCTGTCGTCCATACAACTGGGCTGAGTTCGAGTCAGTCTCTCGAGACCTGCCTTGTGGTGGCGCTAGGTTTGCGATCACACAGTGGCGACACGCGGGTCCGACATGTACTACAGGACCGCGGCCGATTTAAGCTACCACCTAGGACGTGTGGTGTCTGGCTGTGACACCACATTCCTCCCCCGCAAATCGGCGAACGGTCGTGAGATAAGGCTTCCGCCCGCCGTGGGGAGGACCCCATGTTGACGTATGCGATGAGGTGGGGAGCCTAACAACAGGCGAGGCTGTGCCACCCGCACCCGGCCATTCGGTCCGAGGGGAGCTAGGAAACGCCTGAAAACCTAGTCCAGGGTGCACGTCAACATGCGGTGTATGCGCCCGTAAAGAGACAGGAGGGGCCGAAGGGTCGACCTCCATGTGGTCGGAGAATCCGACGCGCGATGACGACACCTGGTCCGGAGCGGGCAAGAGTTCCGCAGCTGGTCACGGGAAGCGATCGGCGGCGCGTGACCCAGGGAGGCGCGTGGCGGCTGCAGCGAAGCGTCCACTGCGGGCGGCGCCGGAGGCGGCTGCGGCGGCTGCGGCGGCGGCGCGACGCCATGAGGCAAAATGGAAGGCAGCGTCGGTAACACCTGGGGATGAGGCGAGCCAGTAGATGGTTCCCCAGGGCGCTGACCTGACGGCCCCGTCGCTGAAAGCAGACGGGGAGCGGCAGAACCCAGGCGACGACAGAGGCGCAGCTGATTGAGATGCCAACGCACCTCACCAGAGGCCCCCAAAACCAAATACATCGCGCGGCCGAGGCAGCGAAGAATGCGCCCTGCGAGCCAACGCCGTGAACCGCGATAGGTGCGATAGAAGACAACGGCGCCAGGAGCAAAAGCAGGAGTCTGCCGCTGCACAGGAACCTGATGCGGCGGATGCAGCAAAGACATCAAGGTTCGATGAGAACGACCATGGAGCAACTCAGCCGGCGAGCGACCATCGCGAGGCTGAGAGCGATACGAGGACAAAAAGAGCAATAATGCGTCCTCCCGAGAATGCGACTCTTTCAATTTCAACATCTGTGACTTGAAAGTCCGGACCAATCGTTCCGCGGCACCGTTTGACTGAGGCGAAAACGGCGCGGACGTCAGATGGTGAATACCATTGGCCTTGCAGAAGGACTGAAATTCTGCGGACATGAATTGTGGGCCATTGTCGGAAACAATAGTCTGCGGAAGACCTTCAATGCAAAAGATAGCAGACAAGGCTTGGATCGTGGCAGAAGACGTCGTGGAAGACATCCGGACAACAAAAGGAAAATTACTGAAAGCATCGACCACAACCAACCAACGAGCATTCCAGAATGGACCAGCAAAATCGATGTGCAAGCGTTGCCAAGGGGAAGTGGCTTTCGGCCATGCAAAGAATTTCCGCGGCGGTGCGGATTGTTGTTCGGCACACGCCACGCAAGAGGAGCACATATCGTAATCGCAGCATCGATTCCGAACCAAGTACAGTGCTGACGAGCAAGTTGTTTCGTACGCACGATACCCCAATGTCCGTGGTGAAGAAGCCGTAAGACAGAGGACTGTAACGAACGTGGGACCACGACTCGGGACTGATCATTATCAGAACGCAACAACAAAACACCACGTCGTACAAAAAGTCTCTCCTTGTGAGCAAAAAATCGGCGAACCCGCGGATCCTCGATCCGTGACGTGGACAAGGGCCATTGCGTAGCAACAAAACGCAAAACAGTAGCAAGGACAGGGTCAGCAGCTGTGGCTGTAGCTACACGACGAAAATCAATCGGAAACGATTCGACCACGTCATCGGTTTCCGCATCAATGAACATGCAAGCAAGTTCGGAAGAATCGAATGCTTTATCCTCAGCAACAGGCAAACGGGACAACGCATCAGCGTTTCCGTGCTTAGCAGTGGACCGATACAAGATATCGTAGCGGTACTGCGAGAGAAAAAGAGACCAGCGAATGAATTTCTGCGCCGTACGCGGAGGTACCGGCTTGCTCGGATGAAAAAGCGATGTCAAAGGTTTGTGGTCCGTGATGATGGTAAAGTGACGACCATACAAGAAATCGTGAAACTTAGTAACACCAAACACGAGAGCTAAAGCCTCTTTCTCGATCTGTGAATAATTTCTTTGCGCAGATGAGAGCAATTTTGACGCAAAGGCAATAGGGCGATCATGCGATCCATCTTTGTGCGCAAGCACAGCACCGATCCCGAAATCCGATGCATCTACCATCAACAAAAGGGGTTTCTGGGGATCGAACGGCGTAAGGCAAGTATTTGAAAGTAACGCCGTCGTCCAGACGAACGGAACACCTTTACGGCGTAAGCGATGAAGCGGAGCTAAAATGGAAGAAGCATTGCGCAAAAATTTATGATAATAATTTATTTTACCCAGCACACTCTGCAGCTGTTTCAAGTTCTGCGGTGACGGCAAATCTTGTATGGCACGGAGGTGCTCTGGACTCGGATGTATTCCTTGGGCATTGAGGACATGGCCCAGGTAGGGTAAATCCCGAGCAAAAAACACACATTTGTCCTTCCTCAAGCGAAGACCATTTTGTCGCAAGACCTGAAATAATGTTCGGAGATTTTGCAAATGTTCGGCTTCTGTCTTTCCGGAGATCACAATATCGTCCAGATAGTTCGCAGCAGTAGGGACCGACGCACAAACAGTTTGTAAATATTGCTGAAACAATGCAGGGGCGGATGCACACCCGAAAGGCAGTCTGTTGAAGCGATACAAACCAAGATGCGTGTTTACCACCAAGACGCGCTGGGATTCTTCGTCCACAGGTATTTGCAAGTACGCATCTGCTAGGTCCAACTTTGAAAAATATGTTCCCGGGCACAGTTTGTCAAAAAGATCTTCCGGGCGGGGCAAAGGAAAAGTTGCAGTCACAAGTTGTGGATTCACAGTTGCCTTGAAGTCCACACAAAGTCTGAATTTTCCGGAAGGTTTTGGCAAAATTACTAAGGGTGAGGCCCAGAGAGAAGCCTGCACACGTTCAATTACACCTTGAGATTCTAAATCGTTCAATGTTCTTGCGACCTCATCACGCAATGCGTGGGGAACATTGCGCGCTCTGAAAAACTTCGGTTGCGCGTTTGCTTTCAGTTCCAAATGTGCTTCATAGTTCTTAGCGCAACCAAGGCCCGGTGCAAAAATGTCTGCAAATTCCTCACATAGACTAGAAACACTGGCGGAAGGCACAGTCTGAGTCACTGATAGGACCTGATTTACTATAGACAAATTAAACAACTGAAATAAATCTAAACCAAACAAGTTCACTGCAGTAGAAGAACGAAGAACGTAAAATGACACAAGTTTTGTTTTTCCCTTGTATGTTGCAAGAAGGCTGCACTGTCCTAACACTGGTATTTTCTGGCCTGAGTAACTATTGAGCTGAACATTTGCGGCACGCAACGGAGGTTTGCCCAGTTGGTTGTACGTGTCGTGATTGAGCAATGAAACTGCAGCTCCGGTATCGAGCTGGAATGGAATCACTTTGCCTGCAAAGTCTAAGTCTACAAAAAGTTTATTGTCCTGCTGACGACAAAAGCGACTGTTTTGTGCAACTGGAACAGACACTGGGACAGAATCACGTGCGACGTGACGGGACTGCCGTCGACGTCGACGCACACTTTTTGTGGAATGAACACTGTCACCGGACGGGGTGGAATGAACTACATGAATATCCATGGGCGAAGGTTCACGAGCCTGAGTTTCCTTGGTTCGATTCCGGCGCGAAGCAAAGGGTCTGATCTGAGCTTTTTCTGGCAAACACTTTGGACATGTCCTTTCTTATGACAGTAAAAGCAAATAGCTTGGCGTGACGGGTAAGTTTCACGCGAATGTCTAGTTGCACACCGCGGGCATGATTTCACTGCATTAGCTTGCTTACGTGGCGCACGTGTTTGCGAGCTAGGCTGCCGCTGCGCCGACGGGCGCGAGGGCCGCCTAGCGTCCCGTGCAGCGGGCCCGGCGGGCCGGTTAATGTGACACACTACTGGCGAAGTTTCAAACGATTCCTGAGCAAAGTCAAGTGTGTCTTGCCTGTCCAATATGTCTATCACTTGTTGAAGGGAGGGATTAACCAGTTTCAAAATCTGTTCCCGTATGCGAACATCAGAAACGTTCTGTGCTATTGCATCACGCACCATAGTATCTGAATAAGGAAGTCCACATTCGCATTCAAACGCACACTCCCTAGTAAGTCCTTGCAATGTCGCAACCCACTCCCTATTAGTCTGACCGGCCGTACGTTTTGTACGAAAGAACGTATACCGCTTTGCAACGACATTTACTGTTTCCTTGAAATAGGCATCTAAAACAGACAAAAGTTCTTCGTAGGACAGAGTTGCTACGTCGCGCTGGGGAAACAACTTCACTATCACTCAGTAGGTGGACACACCGACACAAGAAAGCAAAAACGGCTGCCGCTCATTACCTTGAATTCTGTAGGCTGCTAGGTGGAAGTCGAACTGACGGGACCACTCGTGCCATGACTCGTGGGTGGCATCAAAGGGTCTGAATTGAGGTGCAACAGCATGTTGTGGCTGCGGTAGCGATGAAGCGGCGGCGGCCGCATCGGTGTGCTGCGCACATTGACCCTGGACGAGCTGTCCAAGAGCATCCAATAACGCCTGCGTCTGCTGATTCTGCAAGCGATAAAATTCGGACAGTACATCTGGAGATTGTGGCGAAGCCATGACACAAAGAAATTAGGGCAAAGTAAAACACAAGAGCCTTTGTAGACTCGTCGCCATGTGATGTGTCGGCAGCTGGGCCAACACCTTGTAAATAGAGGTGGCTTAACAGGCACGCGAGACTAACGCAGACGGGCGTGAAGTACTGGAACAGGATACTAATTAATGCTATGAAGAAAAGAACGGAGCTTCTCATATACTTATCTTTAATTTCTTCTTGTACATCTCTATGGTGAACACAAGTGAGACTCTAATTACAATCACTGTAAGGCTAATGGCGCCTTGCTAGTTCGTAGCCATTAACTTAGCTGAAGGCTATTCTGTCTCTCGGCTAATGAGAGAGAAAGGCTTAGTACGTCTAGTCGCTAGCCCTGTCGTCCATACAACTGGGCTGAGTTCGAGTCAGTCTCTCGAGACCTGCCTTGTGGTGGCGCTAGGTTTGCGATCACACAGTGGCGACACGCGGGTCCGACATGTACTACAGGACCGCGGCCGATTTAAGCTACCACCTAGGACGTGTGGTGTCTGGCTGTGACACCACAGTAACACTGTCGGTTCCTCGCTAGTTTAGTTGTAGCCGTTGGTGTGACAAGATGTAAGATGTCCCACTCGCCTATTGTCTTGGAGAGGCGCTCCTGGCGTCACAGTGTGGGAGAGCCGTCGGCCGTAACTTGAGGTGACGGCTAGTAGGCTGATAGTGGCTGTAATGGTAGCTCTGACGGAACAGTGGTACACCTCGGATAGCCTGCGTATTCGTGTGATACCTCTCGTGGGACAGGCGCCATTTTTCAAGAAAACTATGCTCGTCCACTCGTGGCAAGTATCTGTGTGGACTGTCTGTGTGATGTTGAGGTACACTGTGAAGGCATAACTAATTACGCATGTAAATTTTTTTCGTGATTTTCTTTAGATTTCTACTCTTTTTCTTTTGTACATATGGGCATTTCTAATTGTGATTATGTAACATTTTACTGTGGTTTTTTAAATGTAAAGATGTAATTGTGATTATTTCGTTTTCCAATGGATAAATATGTTTCTTGCTTTGTACCTGTGGTACAGTTTGTGAAGTTCTATTTTGGAATATTATTAATTGTGAAAAATGCAGTCAATAACATTTATAAAGGTTTATGTAATTTACGATAGCGATATAACGTCTATAGACAGGGGACAGCGATAGTGATATCGAGAGTCGAAAGGTTGTTGCGTAGTAGAGGGGATGGTGGATGGCATGTCTGTGAAGCGTGCGCGGGAAAAATAGTACTGTGTTCCATGAAAAGATTACGTAATTGTATGGAAAGCGATACCGAACTATCAGATTGTTAATTCTCTTTACCAATGCGGTATGTAATGCCATCGCCAGCGAACTTTAAGAGCAAATAAACCGGACTGTGAAAGTGCCGCTAACATTGTTGTGGCCGACACGAACTGTGCCTTTATTCGAATGAACTTTGGTGGTATTGGTTTTGGGTGGTGGAACTGTTGTCTATCACATTATATCAAGCCGTGAAAGTGAAGACTTTAATTAACTGTGCAATATAAATGACTTTCAGTGACGTTGTCGAAGTTTGAAATGCGAGAACAGAGTGAACATTGTTTACGGTGTGCTTCACACGCAAGAACAATTCTATGAACTGTGTATTTGTGGCTAAGACTGCATGAGTGTGACGAACTGTGTAATTATGGACGATAGCGTCACGGACAGTGCATAAAGTGTAAAAACGAGCGATGTCTACGTCATGTACTTTGAAAGAAAGGACATGTCAACAACGTTCGTATACTGGCGTCTTGTGGTTTGTTAATCACCACGGGGTTAATGATACAGCTGTGCCGGAACTTTATCTGCGTTTCGCAGGAGAAGATTAACCAGCGGAACTGTCTGTATCCTGCTCTCATCATCGTAACCCGCCGACATCGTGCTGCCCAACGCAACGTTTCCTATGCAACAAAAAGTTAAGAGATTTCGCCGAACGCTATCCCCTGACCTAGAAACTTTCTTTCTCTATTAAAAGTATAAGAATTACAGACTCTATTTAAAGAAATTCTTTGTTTGCTCTTTCTGCTAACAAAAATAAAATTACAATCAGTGAATTAAAAGTTGCCTGATAGTCATTGTTGAAACACCAGTGAATATAAACGTCTTCCTCTCATTAGAACTAATTCTCCTAGCATGTCAAAATTATTGTAGTTATTTTATGTAGTTTTATGTATTGTTATGAGACTAGATATATGACAGTGACTAATAAGAGTATTTTGTCGCGAAATATGGCTTCGCGCGAAAATTACGGCGACCGCCATAATTGCTTGCGTTCTGACCAATAAAGTAATAGCTGCTATTCCCGTATTGGTGCGTTTCCCGACGTGAGCGGGAATTATAAATGTCAGCTGTCGAATCACGTAGGGACTGTTTACCCAGTAATAAAAGTTTTTGATATTGTATCGCTACGAGTCATAGTATTAAGAGACACTGGTTATACTCAAAAGTGGGTAGATGTATGGTGAAGCCCCCCAGTGTTTATGCGATTGTTTACAGTATTGTGTGTGATTCACGAAATTTTGTCACTTTTTCTAATTCCTTTCAGATATTGTCTTAGATGTCTTTGAAGTTTCAGAGAATATATACACAATTTTGTCGGTTCAGGTTAATTTCAGAGCAGTTTCTCGTGAATATTAGAGTTTTCAGTTCATAAACAAAGTGGGATCGTGACCAATTGAGAAGTATAACAAAGAGTGTGGTTTTCCAACTAGAATTTTGGATGACTTCACAGTTCAGATTTTGATAATTATTTTTCCTGTGGGTTGAGGTCATCACAACACCTGTGGTCAGCAATGTGGTCAGATCTGTCCCCGATGGAACACTGTGCGACCAGCCTTGCGTCAACTTCGTCCAGGTACCAGTATCCAGAAAATGGACGATTAGTCATAACAGTCGTGAGGCAACTTGCCTCAAGAGAGTACCTGCATCGAGGCTAGATGGCGTGATAACTGGGCTCATACTGCCAAGTTCTTTGAAAATTTGACTCGAATTACTAATCACTGAAATAACTTCACACACCCTGTCAACGTCCAAAGTTTCATTTCGTTCAGAATTAAGCTTTCTGTGTGGAGGCCGTTTTGCTTCGAACAATGTGTTCACATTCCTGGTACATAGATCTGAGATGTTAAAACTCATAACCTGATTAAAACATATAGTGCCAAAAGACTATACGGATGACTACAGACTCATTTATGGAGTGGTTACTACTGGCAAAGTTTTATTCAATAACAATAATAATAAATTACACGAGAGCAATTGCATATAACTGTGTTCACTAATGATATCCAGTAAGTTGTAAACTGAACATTATAAGTGGAAGACCTCGCTTCCTTACTGTTGTTTTAAAAAGTGGATAGCATTTATATATAATCTATGTTGGTTTTTCCTATACACAGTCTGCAGCATCAAATTTATCTTTTACGCCGTAGCTATCATTTAGCATGATCATACCGACGTGATAGCTTTATGTCGGTCTGCACGTTCGCATGACTGGACGCCAGAGGACTTTTTTCTCAGAGGCAGACTCGCAGATGGAGTCTCAATACAAGTTTCGACGACCCAAGAGGGCACCGCATTGTCGTACCGTGCACAATCATACAGGAGAAATCTGTTTAGTCTTCCCAGAAGTCCTTGCATTAGCGAATGCGAACGTGTATTGCAGTAGATAGTGGGCGTTGCTAACACTCCATGACACAAATGGATTTTAAAGAAAGTGTATATGACCATATTCTATTTAGAGTTTCTTGTAGTCCATGTTGCTGACGTTATTCTGAAAGATAAATGTGTATCTTGACGTTAAACCGATGACGCAATAGACAAAGATCTCAACATAGGGAAAGAGATAGGTAACTATCGCCAGTGCGTTTCAGAGGAGAAACGTCAACATGTATAAGAAGCTTAAAAGGCAATAAGCGGCAAAGTGCAGAAAAAGAAACTAACAATTTCAAATCGAGAATGAAAACAGTGAATACTTTCCCAGGAACTACACTGGTAAAATAGCACTAAACATTGAACACTGCCTAAGAAAAGCTAACGTAAAATTCGGCTTCCAAACGAATACTTTAAGAAAGCGGCTGCACCATGACATTCGTCAGAAACTAAATAATTTTTCGTATTCAGATGTAAACAGAACAAACTGCAGCGATTGCGATAGGTACCATATAGAACAAAATGAACGCCCGTTTAGAACTAAATATAAAGGGGACAGCTGATCGCAGAACAGGACGGCTTCCGGTGAACATTTATTTATTTATTTTTTTTTTTTTTTAGCACGTTTCATTCCTTCTCCTGAGGGGAGAAGGCGGGCTGTTTTAAGGGTTATCTCAGTGCCCTTCATCAGCCTGAGGTTTACATCTTTATTTTATTTATTGTACATAACTTACACTTTTGAATACATGCTATACATAATTTTGTTTTTTTTTCTTTGTTCATTAACATATAAATAAGTGATTGATAACATTATAAATTAAAATAATTGAAATATAAGTAAAAATAGGTAAGTGATGTGTCATTGAGTAATGGTGTACATAGCTTTTTCTTTTTTTTTTTCCTGCTATCTTGTACAGGAGTGTTATGTGTTGTGGTGTTCGTACTTTTGTGTTTTCGCTTACTTCTACGTTACAGGCTCTCCTTTCCTGTTACTACAGTACTCGGAGTAGGGTATTACAATGTTTTCCTTAGTCTATGACTGTTTTTTTCTCTTTTGTCATGTTTTGTGTGTGTTGATGTGTTTTTCTGTGTGATACTTGTGTGTTTTGTGCAGTGTGGAGCTGTTGCGGTGTTTTGGATATGGGTTTTGGTGCGTTATGTTTTATGTCATGGGCTTTTGTTATGGTCTTTCGTCTAGGTGAACCGAGCGAGGTGGCGCAGTGGTTAGCACACTGGACTCGCATTCGGGAGGACGACGGTTCAATCCCGTCTCCGGCCATCCTGATTTAGGTTTTCCGTGATTTCCCTAAAATCGCTACAGGAAAATGCCGGGATGGTTCCTTTCAAAGGGCACGACCGATTTCCTTCCCCATCCTTCCCTAACCCGAGCTTGCGCTCCGTCTCTAATGACCTCGTTGTCGACGGGACGTTAAACACTAATCTCCTCCTCGTCTAGGTGAGGTGGGGTTGTTTCAGGATGAGTCAGTTGTGTCATTGTTGGTGCTAGGTCGGGGAATATTTTGGAGGTGTTCTGAGCTACTGTACGCGCTGGATAGATGTATTTGGATTTTGGTCGTCGTGTCGTTGGTGGTTTGTTTGTCAGTATGTCTTCCATGTCCGGTCTTTTGTGGAGGATATGGGATCCATATCTTGCTCTGAGTTTGGGGAGCCTTGTCTGGAGTGGTATCATGTCTGTGATCTGGTATACTTCGTTGCTTGGGGTGCGAGGTGGTAGTTTTGCGATGCTGCGCAATAGTCGTCGCTCTGTTGCGTATAGTTTTTTTTGCTATAGTCTTCGGTATACCGCCTAGTTGCGCTCAGGCGTATTCGTAAATAGGTCTCATGTATGTTTTGTACGTGTGAAAGGCTGTCCTGGTGGAACATCCATACAGTCGGCCTTGTCTGATATGGTTTTGTCTTCGTCTTGTTTTGTTTAGTAGGTGCTGAAGATGAGTCATAGTTTACGTGTTTGTCAAGGAATACCCAGAGATATCTTGCGGAGTCTGCGAGTTGTAGGGGTAGGTTCCAGAATCTGAGGGTGATGGTGCGTTTTTGTTGTCGTTTTCGGGTCAGGTTTCAGTGCTGAATAGGACTGTTTGTGTTTTTGTTTGGTTTGGTCTTATCATCCATTTTGTCATCCAGTCTTCGAGTTTGGTCAAGTATATTGTGGCTTTTCGTTGTATGGTGTCTGTCCGGATGCCTGTGCACCAGTAGGCGGTGTCGTCCGCATATAGCACCAACTTTTCGTTGGCGCGCCCGCATCTCGTGGTCGTGCGGTAGCGTTCTCGCTTCTCACGCCCGGGTTCCCGGGTTCGATTCCCGGCGGGGTCAGGGATTTTCTCTGCCTCGTGATGGCCGGGTGTTGTGTGATGTCCTTAGGTTAGTTAGGTTGAAGTAGTTCTAAGTTCTAGGGGACTGATGACCATAGATGTTAAGTCCCATAGTGATCAGAGCCATTTGAACCATTTTTTTTTCGTTGGCGTCTCTTGGGGTCGGTACGTCAAGCGTGTACAGCGCGTACAGTAGCGGAGATAGTACAGCTCCTTCTGGGACGCCTGCCTCTGGGGTGAATGGTTCTGATGCTACGTCGTTTACATGGACTCTGGAGATCCTTCCGGTGATCTGGATGCGTACGAGGCGCACTAGTTTGGGTGGGATGCCTAGTTTAATTAGCTCGTAAAGCAGTCCGTTGTGCCATAATCGGTCGAAGGCGCGTTCTATGTCTAAAAATATGGCTAGTGTGCCATATTTATATGAACAAGTGTGGTTGCACATAAGTACTCAGCTACGGATATGTCACAAACTATGGAAATTTCACAGGCCGCTTCTAATGGAAGACTGCTGGAAGAAAAGGAGCTAGCCAGTGGCAAGAGGAAATACCCTGAGCGTATTCGTAACGAAGCAAGTGTGTTAAAGGCAAAATGTTTACTTCGACGTCTTTTGATCTCTTGGCGAAGTGTGTGGGTCCAACGCAGCGGGGGTGGGGGGCGCGGGAGGAACGTTGCGGCGGTGTCCTCCTGGCCTGCTGCTGCTGGTGTTGTGTGGGGGGCACAGCGAGAGACCCCTGCAGAGCTGCCCGCGCGCTGTCGCAGCGAGAAATCGACTGGGCTCACCAACGAGTAAACAACCAACTTCCAAAAAATGGCTCTGAGTACTATGGGACTTAACATCTGAGGTCATCAGTCCCCTAGAACTTAGAACTACGTAAACCTAACTAACCTAAGGGCATCACACACATCCACGCCCGAGGCAGGATTCGAACCTGCGACCGTAGCGGTCGCGAGATTTCGGACTGAAGCGCGTAGAACCGCTCGGCCATCGCGGCCGGCAACCAACTTCCCTTCAGGTCTTATGCTGAACACGTTGACTTTTATGATTTGTTTTGCATAATTTACAATTTCAACTTTTTCCTTTGTTTCTGCCCAGTAATGCTCTTGCCCGCAATAACCACTTCCATTCCTAGACTAGCATAAAATACATTTTTCCTGTAACAAATTTTTTGCTTGCCGTGCCATTCTGTCATTAGAAACAAAAGTCGTTTCGATTGTTCATATGAATTGTAGGTTACTTTTAGATAATGCGTTCTACTGCCATTTTACTTTTTGCATCTGTTTTTTATATTTACCTGGTTGTTCTACAGTGTGTGAGCTCAGCACAATTCTGCACCCTCTACTGACATACACTACCTGATATAAAGTGTCCGGACAGTCGTTTACATGGCAGAACTGACCACTACACGTCATGGCACGTGGGCCCACCTGTATAAAATTAGGCGAGGAGTACAGTGTCACCAGCACAGAAGCGGCAACGGGAGAACGAGTCGATCAGTGGGTGTCACCTGAGTAACAAATCCACCAGGGAGATTTGAGCCCTTCTTAAGCCACCCAAGTTGGCTGATGGCGATATGGCTGCTAAGTGGAAACCTTGAAGGAGCAATCAACCAAGACCGGGCATACTACTTGTACACACGGACAAGGGCCATCAAGTGTTGTGTTCTGCCCATTCGTGTAAGACGTCTAGGAAGCCCGCTTTCTTCGATCGCTAGACAACAATTCAAGCCAATCGTATTAATATTTTTTTATAGTAAGAGAACTGACAATACGTAACTTTGAGAAATGTACAATGAGATGTCGCAAGCAAAGGGCGACATGAAACATAAGCAATCTCTTCAGAACTTACGTTTCGTAATACAAGCGAAACAGTATGGTCCCTAAGTCACTGCCTAGACTTCAACACTGGGCTGCGGTTAGGCGGCGCGGTGCTTATATTCTCTTCGCGTAGAGGCCGCTCCTGTCTGTGTCGCCCTAGAGAGGATTCCGTCAGCGTACATAAGCACTCAGCTACGGACATGGAAAAAAACTATGTAAATTTCACAGCCCTCTCCGGTCTAACGTTCTTGCCCTTCGTGCCGGCGCAATCAGCTGAAGGAATCACTCGTCAGCTCCAGCAATCCAGGTGCCAGAATGACTCTACCTAGAGAGCTAAGAAGAGTGGGGGACGTCAAGCAGCACCTAAGCTGCGTACTAGTCTGTAGTGAATGCTAAGTGATGTTTGAGTTGCCAGTGGACAGTGGATGACTGGGAACGAGTTGTTTGGAGTGATGAAATGCGCTATACCCTGTGGCAGCGATGGAGGGGTTTGGGGTTGGCGAATACCTAGAGATGTTAGCTGGCATCACGTGTAGCGCCAACAGCGAGGTACAGAGCAGGTGACGTTTCGGTATGGGCGTGTTTTTCGTGCTTAGGCTGTGGTCGTGGTCGACTCATTGCGTTCAAAAAAGAAAAAAAACAACAGTGAATGCGGAAGGTTGTGGGCACATTTTACAGCAGTGTGTATTGCGTGTAGTTGAGGAACAGTTTGGTGACAATGACTGTACCATCTTGAAAGTGCAGCCTGTCATAAAGCAGCATCTGTGAGGCAGTGGTTTGTGGACGGTAACATTCCTCAAGTGGAATGGCCTGTCCAGGGGTCCGCAGCTCGTGGTCGTGCGGTAGCGTTCTCGCTTCCCACGCCCAGGTTCCCGGGTTCGATTCCCGGCGGGGTCAGGGAATTTCTCTGCCTCGTGATGACTGGGTGTTGTGTGATGTCCTTAGGTTTAAGTAGTTCTAAGTTCTAGGGGACTGATGACCATAGATGTTAAGTCCCATAGTGCTCAGAGCCATTTGAACCTGTCCAGGGTCGCAATGGAACAGTGTCAGAACGTCAACTTGCTCCAGGCTCCAGCGTCCAGTATCATTATCTTCTCTGACTTCGGCTGCCATTCCTCCAAAGACTCTCAGGCACATAAATGAAAGTGTCCCTAGTTAAAGCCGTTATAAATCCGAATGGTGGACGCACCACGTACACAATTCTACTATTCGCATACTTTTGATCAGATAGTGTAGTATATCTCACTGTTGTAAGCACGACGCAGAAGCATCAAGAGCACTTTGGGACGTTGTGACGATTACTAGGTCACGTTTCTCAGGAACAAGCCTACTGTGTATGTTTCCACCAATATGCATTCATTTCTTTATTTTTCATATTTTACAGCATCTACTTGTATTGAGTCTTTTCTGTTTTCTAGCTCAGATGATGGCTGCTTAACTACTGAAACATTTCGACGCTCTCGTTAATTTGTACGATCAAGACAGTTTCAATAAAACCATTGTCAACATTAGATCACTTGCTGCGTAGACAGTTTCTACATTAATGGAACTATTTTTTTCTAACAATAATTATTGTGAATGGCTTTTTTGTTTAATAAATATAATTTTGTAATAAAAAGGAAATGCATGCTTCAGATAGCTTCCTTGGGCAGAGTTTATCATCGACGGAAAAAATTTCATATACTAGCAAAAATAACTGGATGATATTTGACGTCATAGCGATGAAAAAATTCGTAACTAAATGATTTAGTTGCTTCTTTTTATAAAACGGTCATTCAATCTGAAATTTGACGAAAACAGGCAGAGAGAGAGAGACAACCACTTCCAGACGTCTCTTGTAGGGCAAAAAAAGAAAGGGTAATTCATATGATACATTATTGACAGTAATGTTTTACGAAGATCGAACGGCACTTCACATCGGCTTCAAATAGAGTCCAAATTGTTGTCATCTTAAGGACCCGATCTTGTATGCAGTGACTGATAACTCTTCCTCCACACTCATATAGCCTGAACCATACATTAATCTTGTTTTCTATTTCTTCAAGTTGAAGTCAGTGACAAATGAACATATAGTTCACAGTTGGCTTTAAAGTTGTCAAAGGGGAAAAATGCTATACTGACTTCTCCCTGCATTTGACGTTTCGTTGGTTAAGATAACGACGATGCCCGTAATCTAAAAGTCTTTTTTATCAGAATGTGTACAGTGTGATAATGCCTTAAGATAACATTCCACATCATCGGGCCTGTATACTCTTCGTCTATAGAACAACACCGCCTGGTTTCGTAATTGCTGTTAAATGCCTGTGCATCAAATGCCGGTCTTTTACTTTTTGTTTCTATTTCTGAGCTTACTTCATCCTTAAGAGAAACAGCTAACGGAGTTTATCACTTTGTTTCATTATGAAAGTGAATGCTTTACTTTGTAAATAAATTTATTTACACTCAAATTCGTTCTTGGTTATAGCTTGTTGGCATACAATATAAAATATCACTCTATTGTCACACTGTAACACGAGGTCAAAAAAGTGATCCCTGACAAGATCTCATAAGAATAATTTCAGCGCTAATGTTTAACTCAAATAGTATGAAATATTTTGTATTACTACTATAGTAGCTGCACAGCTGATGCCAGGAAAACGCGAAAAGGGAGGCGGTATATACGTTATGTTATGTTGGTAGAAGAGCCAACACAGTGTTACGAATGGAGGCCGAAATGCACGCGTTTTAGCTCACGCAGGCTGGCGTGAGGAGGGAAGAACTATACTGACGTGAGGTCTGGAACATGGCAGGGAATGAGAATTCAGAAAGCGGACGTAATTAGTTTGATACTTAACTTTAATCCATGAATGATGAACGTCGCTCTTGACGGTACATGATTCACAATATTATCTGTTCAGAATAGTAACTGAATATGGCGCCTTCCTAGGTCGTAGCAAATGATGTAGCTGAAGGCTATGCTAAACTGTCGTCTCGGCAAATGAGAGCGTATGTAGACAGTAAACCATCGCTAGCAAAGTCGCCTGTACAACTGAGGCGAGTGCTAGGCAGTCTCTCTACACTAGACCTGCCGTGTGGCGGCGCTCGGTCTGCAATCACTGATAGTGGCGACACGCGGGTGCGACGTATACTAACGGACCGCGGCCGATTTAAAGGCTACCACCTAGCAAGTGTGGTGTCTGGCGGTGACACCACACGTTACGTGCTCAGACAAACCGTATGACCGTTGGTCACAACAAACTGAAATAGACAAAGGATGGAAAAGATCCAGTTGTCGTCTTCGGCTTCATCATTGTTCGACAGGTAACAACATGTCATATCATTTTTCCTGAATAATGTAATCGTGCTATCTTATTCTCTTATTTATATGTCGTAGCTGTAACGGGAATGGTGTACTGAAAATGCTTAGAAAATTTGCATTGACCTTCCCGATTTTTTTTTTTTTTTGCTATGTTGTGATCTCTCCTTTTTGCGAGTAAGGCAAGAATCCATGCTAACACCATTGTCCTAAATGCAGCTGGTGGAGAAAAAAGAGGTTCAAATGGTTCAAATGGCTCTGAGCACTATGGGACTCAACTGCTGAGGTCATCAGTCCCCCAGAACTTAGAACTACTTAAACCTAACTAACCTAAGGACATCACACACATCCATACCCGAGGCAGGATTCGAAGCTGCGACCGTAGCGGTCGCGCGGTTCCACACTGTAGCGCCTAGAACAGCTCGGCCACCGCGGCCGGCAAAAAAGAGGTAACGCAAAAAGAAAAACAGTGTACCACGCCTAATACGTTGTAGGAAAACCATTGGCATTCGAAACAGCTTCTACTCGTCTCAAAATAGATAAATACAGGTGATGTATGATTTGCAAGGAAATCGTAAACCATTCTTCCTGCAAGATAGTGCCAAGTTCAGTTGACGACGATGGAGGTGGATGGCAGCAACGCATCCTTCTCTCCAAAGTAGGTCACAAAGGCTGAGTAATACTGAGATCTGGTGACTGTGGAGCCCAGGGTAGATGCGCCAATTCATCAGCGTGCTCACAAAACAAATCGTGAACGATGTAAGCTGTGTGAACAGCGGCCCCGCCGTCTTGGAACACAGAATCACCGTCGAGGGAAAACATTCTACCAAGAGATGGACCTGATCATCCAAAATGGTCACAAAATCCTTGCCAGTAATGCAACATTGCAGAAAACCCGTGGAGTTCATGCAACGCCATGATATAGTGAAATGATAATTATATCAATACCCTAAGCTGTCGAGAGGCGTTGATTAATATCAACGATGACAGTTGAAAATGTGTGCCTCGATCGGGACTCGAACCCGGGACCTCCTGCTTACGTGGCAGACACTGTATCCATTTGAGCCACCGAGGGCACAGAGGATAGTGCGACTGCAAGGATTTATCCTTTGCACGCTCCCCGTGAGACCCACATTCCCAACTTCACACACTACACTGATGTATATCAACGCCTGTCGAGAGCTTAAGCTGTTGATTTAATTATCATTTCATTTTCGAGAGCCGCATGGTCGCCGATGGTATCTGTTCTTTCGGACATGTCCGAAAGAACAGATACCATCTCCATGTACCATAATTGTCCAAATCTTCACTGAACCCCCGACATGTTTCATCTTGCGATGTAAAGAAATAGTGTGAAACAGGAGCCATCCGACCAAAAGACATTCCTCTATCTCCCCCAGTCCAGGTTTCGTGGCTTCGACAACACGTCTTCCTGTTACGGGCATCTGCATCACTGATGAATGGTTTTGGAATTCCAGCTATCCCGGCAAATTCCCTGCTACTGAAGCTTTAGTCGCGTTGCTTTAGTGCTGGCAGGGTTCGCGAGTGCCACATTCAGCCCTGCGGTGACTTTTGCAGCTGTCGTCCCCGTACTTTTTGGTCACAGACCAATCGTCACTATTACTCGACACACAGTTTCGTCCCCTTTGTGACACAGCGGATGACGTTTCTCCGCATTCCCTGTACGCAGTATAAATTTTGGTACGGTGTCTCTAGTAACATCAAACACTTGTGGAAGAACACACTATACGAACACAAACAGTTTTCCCACGTTCGAATCCACTTATCTCCGTCATTCTGCACTCACAACTACACAGAACTCTCTTCTGACCATGGCCGTATTTAACATATTGGAGGCCCTGTGCACAGCGGGATCCCTACGACCTTGATATGGCACTAATTTTTTAGAATAGACAAAGAAAGTAGACAAGCGAGTTTATAGATATATTTTTACTTCCTTACAGTCACATTAAATGAATAGATAATATAATAAAATCCACAAAAGTAATTATTTTACCATTCGTAGGTTAGTGCTTAAAAATCTATGTCGACTGAAGAGGTGGGCAAAATCGTTAATCACCTCTTCAGAATCTATACTTTTGAGCATATCACATTCTATGGACATTTTTTATTGTTTTATGTATTTTATCTATTCCAAATTACGGACCTGTTATCTGATGTTTCAAAACAACTCGTACATCTCACAATTTCTGTTGTTCATCTTTTTTGCAGTTTTCTTTTCTTTCGTTTTATCTGCAACATTTACAAAGAATAATACTTTTCAAAATAACAGTAATTTGAGGTTGAAATATAAAGACTTTTTAAGAAGAATATAAAAAGATGGTAGGATTGAAAAGAGATTTGTTAGTGCCATCACCGATTGTGACTGATGATGACCTCGGAATCGTTTCTTCAAGCTGTTGACCGCCAGTCACACACACACACACACACACACACACACACACACACACACACATACATACAAATGGTTATTAGTAGAGAAATAGTATTGCTAATCCTATGTATTAACTTTGAGTGATTACAGCATTTGGTGATTTCCTGACCGGATCGCCAACACGTTATGCTTATTTACTGTCACATCTCGTCTTCCTCCTCCTGTCCCACTTCATTGTCACTGTTTTCGCTGTCACTGTGGGTATCGCCGTCCACCCTCTGGAGATGCTATGAACATCAGCGATAAACTGGTTAATCTCTCTTGAAGCGTTGTGCTTTTTAATTTATTTTTTATTCTTTTCAGTTTGGAGTAGGAGTGTTCCCCATTGCAGTTGGTTGCCGTCATGCTTCAAAAGATTCTCAATGCGATTTCTACATTTGGAAATGTGTCTTCAGTTCTGTTTTCTTTCAAAAGGTGATATATTTCCAATATATTAATAGTTCCCCCAAGATTACTATGAACTATTTTCAAGTATTCCGTTAAATGTAGACATTCCATTTGAAACTCTTGCCCGCCAATGTCTTCATAAAAAATTTGAGCAAATTCTTTGCAGCTTTGTCTCACCTCTTCGGAATTTAGAGTTTTCAAGCGAAAAAAATAAACCAAAGAGCTGACTCATGTTCTCATACGAATATAATCGGTGTTTTACATCTCAGGGTGTCAATAATGGGAAGAAACTTATCTACTCTGAGTTTCTCTTTCCCATTCAGTTGGACTGACGGTGCAGAGCCATCAAAAACCTCTGGAGTGAGCTTCTACGTTCCGTTCTTTGAGATATGTCGTTGTAAACAGACTGCGGGTTTCTTTCTCTGGCGGACGATTCGAAGTCATCAAATTTATCTCTGAGGTTACTGATAAAATCATCAAGTGAAGCGAACAAATTAGGAGCAACGTACACTGATATCGTTTCTTTCTGAAGATTTTTCCTTGTTTTGACTATACTTTCCAATATAGAGCTCCAAATTTCCGTTAATGTAGTAAATTCTAGCTTTACCATTTTTCTGGACAGACTAAGGGCTTCGTCTCTAGTTTCTCTTGCCTGTTCTGTATCTTCTGTTCTATAGTTTTTATGACCCTCACGCAAGGCGCTTATTGCAGCAGCTCGGGCTGGCCATCTGGTTTGTGAAAGACCTTTAACGACTTTTTTTCAATCTAAATGTTCTGTTAATATATTCAAGCGGCGCGTAGAGCACGACAAAAAGTTGTAACTTTCTGAACCATTTTAAAAAACTTTGTTGCCTCTGATACACACACAGCAGCTTGGACACCTACCAGGCTTAGTGAATGTCCCGCACAACGTAGAAAGGTGGCAAATTCACATTTCTCATTGATTCTCGCTTGTAGACCAGTATACTTTCCTGACATATTTGAAGCATTCTCGTAGCTTTGTTCTCTGGAATCTTTCATGAGAATATCATGATTCCCTAAAAAATTCAAAATGGTTTCCGCTAAATGCTCAGATTTACGGTCTATAATAGATATAAGTTTCAGGAACCTTTCAACAGCAACACGGTCTTTTACGTATCGAGTTACAGAAGTCAGCTGGTCAACATGCGACAGATCTGGCGTACTGTCAACGCTAATAGAAAATATTTTGCTAATTTAACTTCATTTATAATTTTTTAGGGTCTGTTTTGTCATTACGTCAATAAACTAATGACAGCTGTTCGCTGATAAATAAGAAGTGTTACCTTTTCTAGGATTCCCAAATTTTTGTAAGTGATCTCCAAGAAGTGGATCGAAGTCACTCAGTAATTCTACACATCCCAAATAACTTCCATTGTTGGGAGATCCTAGGATTTCATTGTCACCGCAAATAGAAGCCCTCTCGACGCCAAAACCTTTACGGCGGCTACAATCCGTTTAAGTACATTTCTCCAGCAATCTACCTGTGTTTGACGTTGAGATAATAAGTCTATATCTATTCTACCAACCGCTTTACTTCGTGCCGAATAAGTCATCATAGGTTGTCGATGTGCTCGGCTACTTTCATGTGTTAAATCTGTGTAATTAACGTGCTTCAAACCATTACATCCACTCGGAGAACATAGATTTACGTCAGAAGGGTTAAGTGAGCAGCTTAGGGGAATTTCCGATCGTCGAGTCGGTTTATTTAAGTCGGTTGGTCACGTTTAATTTTACGTCGCTATTTGGTCCGGGCAGAAATGAGCGCTGCGCAAAGCTAATAAGCAAGTGGGTAATGTAGTCAGTCACTATCGTTCCATTTTTTCGGAATGAATATGTTTTACGGAGTCCCAGGAGTAGACAACATTCCATTAGAACTACTGACAGCCTTGGGAGAGTCAGTCCTGACAAAACTCTACCATCTGGTGAGCAAGGTCTATGAGACAGGCGAAATACCCTCAGACTTCAAGAAGAATATAATAATTCTAATCCCAAAGAAAGCAGGTGTTGACAGATGTGAAAATTACTGAACTATCAGTTTAATAAGTCACAACTGCAAAATACTGACGCGAATTCTTTACATACGAATGGAAAAACTGGTAGAAGCCGACGTCGGTGAAGATCAGTTCGGATTCCATAGAAATATTGGAACACGTGAGGCAATACTGACCCGACGACTTATCTTAGAAGCTAGATTAAGAAAAGGCAAACCTACAGTTCTAGCATTTGTAGACTTAGAGAAAGCTTTTGACAATGTTGACTGGAATACTCTCTTTCAAATTCTGAAGGTGGAAGGGGTAAAATACAGGGAGCGAAAGGCTATTTAGAATTGCAGTTATAAGAGTCGAGGAACATGAAAGGAAAGCAGTTGTTGGGAAGGGAGTGAGACAGGGTTGTAGCCTCTCCCCGGCGCTATTCAATCTGTATATTGACCAAGCAGTAAAGGAAACAAAAGAAAAGTTCGGAGTAGGCATTGAAATGCACGGAGAAGGTATAAAACCTCTGAGGTTCGCCGATGACATTGTAATTCTGTCAGAGACTGCAAAGGACTTGGAAGAGCAGTTGAACGGAATGGCCAGTGTCTTGAAAGGAGGGTATAAGATGAACATCAATAAAAGCAAAACGAGGATAATGGAATGTAGTCGAACTAAGTCGGGTGGTGCTCAGGGAATTAGATTAGGAAATGATACACTTAAAGTAGTAAAGGAGTTTTGCTATTTGGAGAGCAAAATAACTGATGATGGTCGAAGTAGAGAGGATATAAAATGTAGACTGGCAATGGCAAGGAAAGCGTTTCTAAAGAAAGGAAATTTGTTAACATCGAGTATAGATTTAAGTGTCAGGAAGTCGTTTCTGAAAGTATTTGTATGGAGTGTAGCCATGTATGGAAGTGAAACATGGACGATAAATAGTTTGGACAAGAAGAGAATAGAAGCTTTCGAAATGTGGTGCTACAGAAGAATGCTAAAGATTAGATGGGTAGATCACATAACTAATGAGGAGGTATTGAATAGGATTGGGGAGAAGAGAAGTTTGTGGCACAACTTGACTAGAAGAAGGGATCGGTTGGTAGGACATGTTCTGAGACATCGAGGGATCACCAATTTAGTACTGGAGGCCAGCGTGGAGGGCAAAAATGGTAGAGGGAGACCAAGAGATGAATACACTAAGCAGATTCAGAGGGATGTAGGTTGCAGTAGCTACTGGGAGATGAAGAAGCTTGCACAGGATAGAGTAGCATGGAGAACTGCATCAAACCAGTCTCAGGACTGAAGACCACAACAACAGCAATAAATATCGGTTACCGTTTGGTGATCTGGCAGGAACTGGGGGGCCCGTACGTGCCCAAAGTGGCCAGTGGGAGAGGGGTGCGTGCTTCCGACCGCTGCTGAGGCTGGCAACGCACTGAGGCCATTCCAGAGATGGCGCACGTTTTCCACATTTTTTCCAACCACTGTATGTCGCCCGTCAACATTCCCGTTTCAGTAAATGATGCAACCAGTGACAAATATCTGTTACTTCTGTAGCATTCTGGAACTAGTTTTAATCTGAAGAGATACCAGGGTATTATACACTATGGGTTGTAAGCCACGCCCGCCAGTCCGTCCGGTATAATTCGCCCTCCAGTACTATTAACCTGAAAAGTACTGACTGAACGCAGCGCATTTTTATTGTACAAGGAGATACATGGCAAAAGGGTACCAGTAAAATTACCTAGGGTGTTTACTTTTTAGATGTACAGCTGAAATCGAGTGGGAGGGAAACGAATTCATTAATACTTACTCCAGTAATATGCAAGAGATTATAACTGTCGGTAACAGCCTTCACTACTGACAGCAAAACGTATTGTTTCTGGTCGATTGCACAAAACCTATGAATGCCAGTGCCTCAGAAGGTGAATAAGGTTGGAGGCAGAGTAATTACAAATGCTTATATCACAAGAGGATGGGTATGTTTGTCTGTCTAATGCAACTGCACAATCATCTGCTATGTATTGTCTCCCAGGCATCCACTTTATATGCACACATCATCGACCACTGCTGATTAGTCGTTAACTTGTAACATATCATTCCTGATAGGGTCTAGGTATTTCCATGACGGATACTGTGAACGCAAGAGCCTGCTTCCACTGACTAGGGAAAAGGCACTTTATCTAGCCTAGAGAACACGACCTGCCATTAGAAATCCCACTCATTGTTTTGCTCTACTGGTAGGAGCAGTAAATGACCAATTAAATTGCCTGCATTCTGTTCCTGATATCTGACTGAGGGGTACTTACGTATAACAACTCCGTGGATCGGTTTCGGACCTCATGAGCTCGGGAGCCGTCCAGACGGCATCCTGGATGTAAGAGTTGCGTCGCGGGCCTTCACAGACGGAAGAGAACGTTTTAAGCTGTGTATTTCAACTCAAGAGGGAGTGATGTTTTGTGATACATAAAGTTATTATTATGGTTGGAAAGAGTTCTTAAGTGCAATCCCGTGCTGGGCTGCGGTATCCTGTACTTTGTTGATCGTGTACCTGTTCGGAGGGAAGAGGCCGCATAGTAAAGAGAAGGATCTGATTAACGAACGAAGCGGACTAGGCAAGATCTAACAGAGCACAATAAATTCCATTTCTCCTATGGAAACTTCACTTGTGTTATTTTCGTGTGTGTCGTTTTCCTTTTTCAAGTTTGTTCTGTTACCCTGCTCTGTTTATTGAGGAGATTATCAACAGGCGCTGTTAGAAACAAGTTGCAGATTGTTTAGTGGCTATGCTGTACGTTTTCCACAATAAAATTTTCAATAGAAACAGAAAATCACAAATTCATCAGCATCCTAGACCTAAAAATAAGCAAAGATTATAACCAAAACAAATTTGAAATTTACAGGAAACCTACAACAGCAGACTTCATCGTCAACAAAAATTCGTGCCATCCTAGGTCACATAAATAAGCCTACCTTTAAACCATGACAACAGAATCATAAATTTACGACTGGAAGTACAACCAATAAAAAAATGAAATTACAACACCACAATACGTAGCACATAAAATAATTTCGACGCAGATATAGGTCTCAAAATCTACCAAGAGAATGCTCAACGTCAAGCGGAAAACGAACATAAAGACAACACTGGAAACAGATGACAAACCAAAGACAAACCGATATATGTACCAACTACATACACAGGGTGGTCCATTGATCGTGACCTGGCCAAATATATCACGAAATAAGCGTCAAACGAAAAAACTACAAAGAACGAAACTTGTCTAGCTTGAAGTGGGAAACCAGATGGCGCTATGGTTGGCCCACTAGATGGCGCTGCCATAGGTCCAACGGATGTCAACTGCGTTTTTTTAAAATAGGAACCACCACTTTTATTACATATTCGTGTAGTACGTAAAGAAATATGAATGTTTTAGTTGGACCACTCTTCTCGCTTTGTGATAGATGGCGCTGTAATAGTCACAAACATATGGCTCACAATTTTAGACGAACAGTTGGTAACAGGTAGGTTTTCTAAATTAAAATACAGAACATAGGTACGTTTGAACATTTTATTTCGGCTGTTCCAATGTGATGCATGTACGTTTGTGAACTTATCATTTCTGAGAACGCATGCTCTTACTGTTGTGTCTAGACCATACAGCCTAGACACAATGCTGTAGCCGATAGGGCACGCAAGGCTAACGCAGACGGGCGTGAAGTCTGGAATATGAGAACTTATCAATGAATAAGAAGAAAAGTACGTAGATGCTTGTTACTTAACTTTTAATTAGTCCTTGGAATACATCTCTCTTGAATATTAGTAAGCTATAGGCACTGATACAAATGGCGCCTTGCTAGGTGGTCGCCATTTAACTTAGCAGAGGGCTGTTCTACTGTCTATCTCTCGGCAAATGAGAGCAAGGCTTAGCACGTCCAATCGCTAGCTATGTTGTCCGTACAACTGGGGACGAGGTCTCCTCAGTCTCTCGAGACCTGCCTTGTGGTGGCGCTAGGTTTGCGATCACACAGTGGCGACACGCGGGTCCGACATGTACTACAGGACCGCGGCCGATTTAAGTTACCACCTAGCAAGTGTGGTGTCTAGCGGTGACACCACACTTACAGCGTGATTACCTGTAAATACCACATTAATGCAATAAATGCTCAAAACGATGTCCGCCAACCTCAATGCATTTGGCAATACGTGTAACGACATTCCTCTCAACAGCGAGTATTTCGCCTTCCCTAATGTTCGCACATGCATTGACAATGCACTGACGCATGTTGTCAGGCGTTGTCGGTGGATCACGATAGCAAATATCCTTCAACTCTCCCCACAGAAAGAAATCCGGGGACGTCAGATCGGGTGAACGTGCGGGCCATGGAATGGTGCTTCGACGACCAATCCACCTGTCATGAAATATGCTATTCAATACCGCTTCAACCGCACGCGAGCTATTTGCCGGACATCCGTCATGTTGGAAGTACATCGCCATTCTGTCATGCAGTGAAACATCTTGTAGTAACATCAGTAGAATATTACGTAGGAAATCAACATACATTGCACCATTTAGACTGCCATCGAGAAAATGGGGACCAATTGTCCTTCCTCCCATAATGCCGCACCATACATTAACCCGCCAAGGTCGCTGATGTTGCCGGCCGAAGTGGCCGCGCGGTTCTGGCGCTGCAGTCTGGAACCGCGAGACCGCTACGGTCGCAGGTTCGAATCCTGCCTCGGGCATGGATGTGTGTGATGTCCTTAGGTTAGTTAGGTTTAACTAGTTCTAAGTTCTAGGGGACTAATGACCTCAGCAGTTGAGTCCCATAGTGCTCAGAGCCATTTGAACCATTTGTCGCTGATGTTCCACTTGTCGCAGCCATCGTGGATTTTCCGTTGCCCAATACAGCATATTATGCCGGTTTACGTTACCGCTGTTGGTGAATGACGCTTCGTCACTAAATAGAAAGCGTGCAAAAAATCCGTCATCGTCCCGCAATTTCTCTTGCGCCCAGTGGCAAAACTGTACATGACGTTCAAAGTCGTCGCCATACAATTCCTGGTACATAGAAATATGGTACGGGTGCAGTCGATGTTGACGTAGCATTCTCAACACCGACGTTTTTGAGATTCCCGATAGTCGCTCAATTGGTCTGTTACTGATGTATGGATTAGCCTCGACAGCAGCTAAAACACCTACTTGGGCATCATCATTTGTTGCAGGTCGTGGTTGACGTTTCACATGTGGCTGATCACTTCCTGTTTCCTTAAATAACGTAACTATCCGGCGAACGGATGATGTCGTCCAGGATACCGAGCAGCATACATAGCACACTCCCGTTGGGCATTTTGATCACTATAACCATACACCAACACGATATCGACCTTTTCCGCAATTGGTAAACGGTCCATTTTAACATGGGTTATGTATCACAAAGCAAATACCGTCCGCACTGGCGGGATGTTACGTGATACCACGTCCTTATACGTTTGAGACTATTACAGCGCCATCTATTACAAAGCGAAAAAAGTGGTTCAACTAAAACATCCCTATTTATTTACGTACTACACGCATATGTAATAAAAAAATGGGGGTTCCTATTTTAAAAAACGTAGTTGATATCCGTTTGACCTATGGCAGTGCCATGTAGCGGGCCAACCATAGCGCCATCTGGTTTCCCCCTTCATGCTAGACGAGTTTCGTTCTTTGTAGTTTTTTCTTTTGATGCTTATTTCGTGAGATATTTGGTTCGGTCACTATCAATGGACTGAACTGTATAAGCAAAATATCGCACAAAATAAACAATTTGTTTTGCTACACAAAAATACATCATTTTACGCTACCAATAACTTGCAAAGCTGAGATCAGCACAGAAATAGCTTTTACATCGGGCAGAGGGGATGAAGTTTTATTGTTTCATTTTTAAGAACACACGAGAGATTACAAAGGCAACCAGTCAAATTGATACCTACACTTAAGGAATTAAAATTTTAGAGCGTAAACCATGGAAAATACTTTGAAAATTCTACATAGGACAACAAAAGCTGAAACCATGAATATCTTGGAAGAACTAGAAATTAATGCAGACACAAATATATATCCGAATGGTATCCTAAACGAAGAAACGGACCTCAAACGATAAAATTAAATGGAAAACTTTATTGGAAAAACAGAAAAAGAAAAAAAAACAATCATAACAGAATAAACATTTCTTATTAGACAATAAAAGATTACACATCTACATAATGTACAATGTCTCTGGCAAAAAAAAAAGAAAAGAAATTGCAAACATAAACCAACAATGGACCGTTCTGTTATTTTACAATTGTCCAAAAATACCACGAAATTTCTGTAGAAAGTAAACACGTGAGCTATGTTAACAACTTTGTACATAAAATAATTTATGTTGTAAGACGATTTAGGGACGTCATTCCATCTAGACGTACGTGTAAGAGTGAAAGAAACTGGTGCACCTGCCTAATATCTTTTAGGACCCAGGCGATATTCAGAAGAGCCGCAACACGACGTGGCATGGACTTGACTGATGTCTGAAGTAGTGCTGGAGGGAATGACGCCATGAATCCTGCAGGGCTGTCCATAAATCCGTGCCGGCCGCGGTGGCCGTGCGGTTCTGGCGCTGCAGTCCGGAACCGCGGGACTGCTACGGTCGCAGGTTCGAATCCTGCCTCGGGCATGGGTGTGTGTGATGTCATTAGGTTAGTTAGGTTTAAGTAGTTCTGAGTTCTAGGGGACTTATGACCTAAGCTGTTGAGTCCCATAGTGCTCAGAGCCATTTGAACCATTTTTGATAAATCCGTAAGAGTACGAGGGGGTGGAGACCTCTTCTGAACACCACGTTGCAAGGCATGCCAGATATGCTCAATAATGTTCATTCTGGGGCGTTTGGTGGCCAGCGGAAACTCACAAGAGTGTTCCTGGAGCAATTCTGGACGTGTGGGATGTCTCTTTGTCCTGCTGGAATTGCCCAAGTCCGTCGGAATGCACAATGGACGTGTATGGATGCAGGTGATCAGACATGATGCTTACGTATGTGTCAACTGTCAGAGTCGTATCTAGACGTATAAGGGGTCCTATATGACTCCAACTGCAAGCGACCCACACCATTATACAGAGCCTCCACCACCTTGAACATTTCCCTGCTGAAATGCAGGGTCCATGATTTCATGAGGCATTTCCATACCCGTACACGTCCATCCACTCGCTATCATTTGAAACTAGACTCGTCCTACCAGGCAACATGTTCCCGGTCATCAACAGTTCAATGTCGGTTCTGACGGATCCAAGCGAAGCGTAAAGCTTTGTGTCGTGTAGTCATCAAGGGTACACGAGTGGGCCTTCGGCTCCGAAAGCTCATATCGATGATGTTTCGTTGAATGATTCGCACGCTGACAGTTGTTGATAGCCCAGCACTGAAACCGCAGCAATTTGCGGAAGTGTTGCCCTTCTGTCACGCTGAAAGATTCTCTCCAGTCGCTGTTGGTACCGTTCTTGCAGGGTCTTTTTCCGAGCACAGCGATGTCGGAGATTTTATGTTTTACCGGATTACTGATATTTACGGTACACTCGTGAAATGGTCGTACGGGAAAATTCCCACTTCATCGGTGGTGCGTCAACTATAATACAACGTTCAAACTCACTTAAATCTCGATAATCTGCCACTGTAGCAGCAGTAACCGATCTAACGACTGTGCCAGACACTTGTTGTCTAATACAGGCGTTGCCGTCCGCAGCGCCACATTCAGATTGTTTACATAACTCTGTATTTGAATATGCAACCCTATACCACTTTCTTTGGCACTTCAGTGGGGAATCTCCTAGTACTATCAGATTGACAGTGGAACGATCTATAATTATGTAACTGTCGAAAAACTAGTATTAAATTTCACTATTATTCTTCTGTAGAAAGTAAATAAGTGACGTATGTTAAAAACGATGTACATAAAAGAAATTACGATGTTTTATGGACATCGTTCCATCTAGTCGTATGTGCAATATAAGATAAAATTTGATAGTAGTATTACCTACACGTAGAATAAAATTATAGATGAACGTACTGACAACGGGAAAATTTGAAAATGTTACATATCCCGAAACAAGATTTCGTGGACCTATACAGGGTGTTACAAAAAGGTACGGCCAAACTTTCAGGAAACATTCCTCACACACAAAGAAAGAAAATATGTTATGTGCACATGTGTCCGGAAACGCTTACTTTCCATGTTAGAGCTCATTTTATTACTTCTCTTCAAATCACATTAATCATGGAGTGGAAACACACAGCAACAGAACGTACCAGCGTGACTTCAAACACTTTGTTACAGGAAATGTTCAAAGTGTCCTCCGTTAGCGAGGATATATGCATCCACCCTCCGTCGCGTGGAATCCCTGATGTGCTGATGCAGCCCTGGAGAATGGCGTATTGTATCACAGCCGTCCACAACACGAGCACGAAGAGTCTCTACATTTGGTGCCGGGGTTGCGTAGACAAGAGCTTTCAAATGGCCCCATAAATGAAAGTCAAGAGGGTTAGGTCAGGAGAGCGTGGAGACCATGGAATTGGTCCGCCTCTACCAATCCATCGGTCACCGAATCTGTTGTGGAGAAGCGTACGAACACTTCGACTGAAATGTGCAGGAGCTCCATCGTGCACGAACCACATGTTGTGTCGTACTTGTAAAGGCACATGTTGTAGCCGCACAGGTAGAGTATCCCGTATGAAATCATGATAACGTGCTCCATTGAGCGTAGGTGGAAGAACATGGGGCCCAATCAAGACATCACCGACAATGCCTGCCCAAACGTTCACAGAAAATCTGTGTTGATGACGTGATTGCACAATTGCGTGCGGATTCTCGTCAGCCCACACATGTTGCTCGTGAAAATTTACAATTTGATCACGTTGGAATGAAGCCTCATCTGTAAAGAGAACATTTGCACTGAAATGAGGATTGACTCATTGTTGGATGAACCATTCGCAGAAGTGTACCCGAGGAGGCCAATCAGCTGCTGATAGTGCCTGCACACGCTGTACATAGTACGGAAACAACTGGTTCTCCCGTAGCACTCTCCATACAGTGACAGCAGCAATTTCTCTGACGCTGACATTAGGGTCATCGTCAACTGCACGAAGAATTGCCTCGTCCATTGCAGGTGTCCTCGTCGTTCTATGTCTTCCCCAGTCGCGAGTCATAGGATGGAATGTTCCGTGCTCCCTAAGACGCCGATCAATTGCTTCGAACGTCTTCCTGTCGGGACACCTTCGTTCTGGAAATCTGTCTCGATACAAACGTACCGCGCCACGGCTTTTACCCCGTGCTAATCCATACATCAAATGGGCATCTGCCAACTCCGCATTTGTAAACGTTGCACTGACTGCAAAACCACGTTCGTGATGAACACTAACCTGTTGATGCTACGTACTGACGTGCTTGATGCTAGTACTGTAGAGCAATGAGTCGCATGTCAACACAAGCGCCGAAGTCAACATTACCTTCCTTCAATTGGGTCAACTGGAGATGAATCGAGGAAGTACAGTACATACTGACGAAACTAAAATGAGCTCTAACATGGAAATTAAGCGTTTCCGGACACATGTCCACATAACATCTTTTGTTTATTTGTGTGTGAGGAATGTTTCCTGAAAGTTTGGCCGTACCTTTTTGTAACTCCCTGTATAATCAACAAGAAACAACAATTCGTATGTAATGTGACAGTATTCTGAATGTAGCTGAATTGCTACAGACCATTTTTGATTGTGTAGGGGAAGTGATTCACTTGTCAAATCGAGGTTCATTTACGAGTTTAGCAGTCGCCAAAAGTTTTTCCCGCATATGTCTGCGGAACGGTGCAACACGTACTATGCCTCGCGTGCCCCACATCACTAAGAGGGCTTGTATTCTGGTACGTGGCAGTTGGCGCTACACCAGCGAAGCTCGAAGGTGGAGGGGGAAGGGGCGTTTCCTCATAGGAATGCTTAACAGGCGGCCGTCGGCTGTCCCACACCGTCACGACCCTACTAGGGGTACCAGAGCTGACAGGACGAAAGGATTCTCACCTTTCGCTGTGGTCGAGGACTTTTTTTTTCTTCAAATTTGTGTTACATTATATGGTCCATCCCTTAAGCATATTTGGACCTTACAATCTCTATTACATTTATTATTTTACATATTCTTTAATACAATGGTTAGTCTATTCTCAAGATTTCTATACGATTTTTACAAAATTTCTTCAAAATGATTTTCTTTTACCTTTTTGCTACTATTTTACATTAGTTGGATTTTACTTCCTACAAAATTTCTACAAAATGTTTTTCTTTTACTTTTCTACTATTTTACATTAGTTAGATGCTACTTTCTTTGTTTATTCTACTTTACAATTGTTTATTCGGCCTACTTAGCCCTACTGTCTATTCCAGTAGGTTACCATCCCTAGGGACGTGGACCCGGGCCTCTACTATCTGCTAACCACTGTTTTTTTCTATTTTATAATCTCCCATCACCGATTTCCCATCACCTTCTCTACTCTACATATAGCGCTCCTACTACTTTTCTACATTTCGAGCGCTATCTAGTTTGTCTACTCTACGGTCTATTCGTTGGCTAGACTGGAGTGGAGGAACCTTCTTCCTGGTGGAACGATCCAGCTCGCAGTGTCCGGCCTGGCCCTAGGTGGCCCGTACGGCCCGACCTGGAAGGCGGCCGGTCCAGCGCGACGGCGGCCGCACCGTTCTTCTCCCGTCGCTCCGGTCTCCTCCGGCTCCATCTCCTTTTTCTGTCAGGTGGGCACCAGGGGACTGGCGAGCCATATCTCCCCTAGTGCATGTCGTGGTCGAGCTATTCATACAGTATCGTATGTTGTACATTTGTAATGCTACATCTGAAATCTTTGTTGTTATCTTATCTAGTATTTTTACTTTTTCTTCATCCCATATTATGTCACGTATGTTGTTAGTTCAGTCCATCCCTTTCCTCTTGTACGTCTCTGGTGAGAGTGTGCACTCTAATACAACATGCTCTGGGGTGCCTACCTGGACCCCACATTCGCACTCTTCTGACTCCTTTTTCCCTATCCTGTGTAAGTACAAAGGATAGGGTCCCTTCCCTGCGAGGAAATGTAGGAGACCTTTGCTTGGCTGGAATTTTTTATATTTTAGTCTTATATTCGGAAATATTTCATGAATCCTTCTTGCTCTTGATGAATTATCCCATTGCTGTTGCCAGATATTTATTACTTCTTATCTCTCTCTTACTTCCCAGGTGTTTTCCCATTATCTCCCTGATTTTAACGAAATTTCCCTTTTTTAACCAGTAATTTGCTGCTTTTCGCCTTATTAATAGATCTAATGGGCAATGGCCCATTAATACTAGTAGCCCATCTGTTGGTGTTGTGCCAAAAGCCCCTATTGATCTTAGTAGTATGTTTCTTTTCTCACAGCCATGGAAGGCTTCAGAAGGAGCAACCTGTGGGCCCATAAGCTTGACCCATATCCCATCATCGACACCAGCAGACTGCCGTGGTATAATTTCACTACATTTGGTGGTAGATGGAATCTTTGTTGTCCTATTCTGATCAGTTTATGCATTATTGATAGTGTTTTTCCTATCTGTTCGATAGGACTCCACGGTCAAGCGATACGGCATTCGGGACAATTAGCGAACAATTCATCTCCCATTCAGACCAAGAGTTTGATGTACCACGAATGTGCTTGTTGCTGGTGCACGAAATGTTGTGGATTCTCTGTGATTTGCTGCTCAGTGCGGTTTTTTGTACTAAAGTAAATCAACCGCGAAAAAAAAGTCGGACCAAATTTGTGGCTGGATTCAAGACTTCCTGGCAGATAGAACTCAACACGTACCTGTTAACGGAACAAAACCGGCAAATGAAAAGGTAATTTCCGGAGTTCCCCCAGGAAGTGCGATAGAACCGCACTCCTCTCCCAAGACGATTTCCAGTACTTGCACGGTTCTGTAAGTTTACCAAGCGCATCCCAATCAATTGCCGAAACAAGCTTTAGTGGACCCATATAATCAAGAAGAAATAACAATTTGTTGCTAATTTTTTCAAAAGTATAAACAATGCGACAGTGTTTTGAATGTAGTTGAGTTGCTACACAGCATTTTTAATTTATATTGGAAGTGACTCAGGACTCCTCTGTCACGAGTGCGCTGCGAGGGACTTCAAGGTTAAAATGGTTCAAATGGCTCCAAGCACTATGGAACGTAACATCTGAGATCATCAGTCCCATTGACTTAGAACTACTTAAACCTAACCTAAGGACATCACACACATCCACGCCCGAGGCAGGATTCGAATCTGCGACCGTAGCGGTCTCGCGGTTCCAGACTGCAGTGCCTAGAACCGCACGGCCACTTCGGCCGGCCTTATTCCTGAGATTGCTTAATTACTTACCTGACGGTGTCGCGCCCGATCTCGTAATGCTGTGTACCCCTTTGTACTTTTCCCTTTCCTAAATTTCTTTCGCCACGCTATTCAGAACTATGTCAGTTGACATTTTATGAAGGTGGTACGTAAAATTAATTATGGGTTATTGATGCATATACACTGAAGTGCCAAAGAAACTGGCATAGGCATGCGTATTCAAATACAGACATACGTAAACAGGCGGAATACGGCGCTGCGGTCGGCAAAGCCTATACAAGACAACGAGTGTGTGGCGCAGTTGTTTGATCGGTTACTGCTGCTAGAATGGCAGCTTATCAGGATTTAAGTGGGTTTGAACGTGGTGTTATACTCGTCGCATTAGCGATGCCACACAAAATCTCCGAGGTAGCGATGAAGTGGTGATTTTTCCGTACGACCATTTCACGAGTCTACCGAGAACATTAGGAATCCTGTAAAACTGCAAATCTCCGACATCGCTGTTGCCGCAACAAGATCCTGCTAGAACGGGACCACCGACGACTGAAGAGAATCTTTCAACGTGACAGAAGTGCAACCCTTCCGCAAATTGCTGTAGATTTCAATGCTGGGCCATTAACAAGTGTCTGCGTGCGAACCATACAACGAAACATCATCGATATGGAATTTCGGAGCCGAAAGCCCACTCGTGCACCCTTGATGACTGCACGACAGAAAGCTTTACTACTCGCCTGGTCCCTACAACACCGACATTGGACTGTTGATGACCGGAAACATGTTGCCTGGTCGGACGAGGCTCATTTCAAATTAATATATAAGAAACTCTCAGCTTCGATTGCGGTAATGAAACCAACCTTTACCTAGGTTTCAGCCCAAGTAATTGAGTCTTCTTCAGAAGATATACCTGATTCTATAATATGTCTAGGAGGGCAAGGTCTAGAAATAACACTAAAACAGTCTGAATAGGCGTAGTCACATTTTAAAAATGCGGTACATTGGTACTAAGTCACCACCAAGACTTAACTGCGGCGAGCGCCTCGTGTGGTGGGCCTCGGGAGCTCACGTGAAACTCTTGGTTTCATTACGGCAATCGAGGCTGATAGTTTCTTATATATTTGATTATTACGATTACTGACTGGGCTGCAATGTTGAAAGTCTATCATTTCAAATTGTCTCTAGCTGATGGGCGTTTGCAGGTATGAAGACAGCCTGATGAATCCGTGGACCGTACATGTCAGCAGGGGCTGTTCAAGCTGGTGGAGACTCAATAACGTTTTGGGGCGTGTGTAGTTGGAGTGATATGGGACCCCTGATACGCCTTGATACGGCTCTGACAGGTGACACGTACATAAGCATCATGTCTGATCACCTGCATCCATTCATATCCATTGCACATTCCGACGGACTTTGGCAATTCCAGCAGGAATGTGCCACACCTCACACGTACAGAATTGCTACAGAGTGGCTCCAGGAACAGTCTCCTGAGTTTAAACACTTCCATTGGCTACCAAACTCCCCAGACATGAACATTTTTGAGCATATCTGGGAAGCCTTCCAAGTCCTGTTCAGAAGAGATCTCCACCCCCTCGTACTCTTACGGATTGATGGACAGCCGTGCAGGATTCATGGAGTCAGTTCTCTCGAACACTACTTCAGACATTAGTCGAATCCATGGCTCGTCGTGTTGTGACATTTCTGCTTGCTCACTGGAGCCCTACACGATTTAGGGAGTTGTACGGTTTCTTTGGCTCTTCAGTGTATAAACACCATTCTTAGGTCTTGCTATATTACCGACCGGGTGGCGCAGTGGTTAGCGCACTGGACTCGCATTTGGGAAAACAACGGTTCAAACACGTTTCCGGGCATCCTGATTTAGTTTTTCGATGATTTCCCTAAATCGTTTCAGGCAAATGCCAGGATGGTTACTTTGAAAGGGCACGGCCGATTTCCTCCCCAATCCTTCCGTAATCCGAGCTTGTGCTCCGTCTCTAATGACCTCGTTGCCGACGGGACGATAAACACTAATCTCTCCCCCCCCCCCCCCCCCCACCCCTCTTGCTTTATTACCTTGTTACAGCAAATTTTGGTTATGACAAGACTAAGTGGAAATTATGGGAACTGAAATAAATTTGGTGTAAAGACGTTAAGTGATTTGAAGCCGTATAATTCAAACTAACATAGCTGCCTGCGACTGGCACATACCTTTGTAATTACTTATTTCCCTGGTGTAGAAAGAATCGAGATGAATTGTTCATTTGACACGCACGAGCTGCTGACAGCGTTGCCCGACGCCGATGGTTGTAAACGGATCCGTTTTATTATTATTCTTGTCGATTATCTGTTTGCAGGCTAATTTGGAATGTCCCACCAGTCATAAATTATTGTGTTATTGTTCCTCGTAATATCCCAAGACACGAAGTAACATTTACTGTTTTATCAAAACACTCTCTGTACCCATAGACGTATTGACGAGCCCGCCTCACTTCGCATCTCTGCAGACCGTGTCAAATATACTTCATTTCGTGCGAGATACTGGCGGCCAGAGATTGTAACTATTAGCTGTTATTTTTTTAAAATTGAGGCTTTGGCATTCCATAATGCTAAATGAATATTTGAAATTATTATGATTTATCGTTCTTGTCTTATTAGCCTGGGCTGTGTTTTAAGTTTGGAGCTTCTGTATTCTGTAACATGCGACACTAGTGGTCTGCATGGTGGAGTCAATAATATTGTTTACTGAATGACTGTTACGAGATCGATAATACTGAAGCGGGGTACTGTGTTTAAACTCGGTGAGTATTTAACGAAAATTTTTCTGTACAGCAGGTATCTGTCACTAGACTTGTGTGAGTGGTTGTGAGTCTGTCGAGGCAAACGGACCTCTTCGATTGGCGTTAGCTCTGCATGGGAGTTGGCGACCTCTGTCTTCGCGGGCTGCTACGGAGTGACAACTGCACCGAGCCCGAGGCTCTTGCCGGGCTCACCGGCTTTTCACAGGTACAGCCACGCTAAGTAATGTAGCAGTTCAGCATAGCTGCTCGTGCGAGCTGTTCAATTGGTTTAAATGGCTCTAAGCACTATGCGACTTAAATCTGATGTCATCAATTCCCTACACTTAGAACTACTTAAACCTAACTAACCTGAGGACATCACACACATCCATGTCCGAGGCAGGACTCGAACCTGCGACCGTATCAGCCGCGTGGTGCCGGACTGAAGCGCCTAGAACCGCTCGGCCACGTGTGAGCTGTCTCGCCCTCGCACCACAGCAGTGAAAAACAGTGCATCGCTTCAGAGTGATTCATTAACGGCTTTCGTGGCAAATTTATTTTTAGCACTGTGTCAATGAGAACTCGTAATGAAATTCAACATACGATAACTAGAACTGACAGTAAAATGAACATCTCTTTTAATATTTTTATTATGGAATGCACGAGGGCAGCTAAGTACGGAACACGGTATTCCTGACGACTGTTGCAGCCTTATGATGACTGCCGTTTCAGGACAAACTCTAAATTGGCAAATTTACATATCATTGCAATTTTATTTAAGCGCTAAGCCTAAAAACATAGAATTTTAGTGAATATTACTTATTTTGCTTTTCACTAAAGGGTCAATGTCTTGTTTTCACTAAAGGGTCAAGGTCTTGTTTTCGAGTAATGCTAATTCGAAGACAAGCCGTTCAGTTGAACTCTGCCAGTGAGTTTCTGTGGGCGGACCTCGTTCTCCTCACTGCGTAAAAAAAAGCAGTATGTACAAGTAGGTCTAAACACCGACATACCATAGCTGCAGACTTGTAAAATCATGAAAATTTACGTTGTGGTAACAGAAGCTTACGAGACTGATTTTGCTATGAAACTAATCACACAAAGGCACTCTTTAGGCCTCTAAGCTGTAGCTGTAGCCGAGTTTCCACACTGTCAGCATAACCCGAAAATCAATGAAACTGCGCAACCCTTTGCAAGCTGAAGAGCCGTATAGTAACTTGATCTAACTACAGATTTATTAGAAATTTATTTTCAGAGTGAAAATTTGGGAAAATCATTTACACATTTATTTCTCTGCTCCCCTTCTTCAGTCATATCGTTTAAAAGTGTCCTTTTTTCCGCCTTCCAGGAGTCCATAATCTTTTGTATGGAATATATAGTATTGTTGCTGTAAACAATTTTTTCGCTATGTTTAAAGTTTTGAAGCACGTTAATAGAACAAAAGAAAATAAGCTTATCAAGACACCATCGCATACAATAAACATACAGACTAGGCATCCTTCACTGATATATTGATGTTTGTGTCTCACCGCTTTGAAGTTCCTAACCCGACGACCTTGCTACTTTTCACTTCTTTAAACGCAATTACTGTCCTTTTTCAGGGGAGACATCACCCTGAAACTTCAATTTTTTCCCAAAATATTCAAGCGTCTTTAGAATGTTTACTCTTAGCTCCCAAAAGATTTGGCTCTATTCGAATCACAGTAACGTCTAAGAAATGTTTGAAATACGGACTGCGTAAGAGGCTGTGTCACACATAAAGATGCCAAAGATAAATTTTGATTTTCATCACCGTCAAACAGAATCATCTTTACTCGAAACTGGGCATAAACTCGGATTAGGGAAAACATGTTCAAGATTTCCAGGAAAACTGAAGAGAAACATTTGGCAGGCAGTCGTTGCAAACCAGTTACTTTATCTGTTGAATGAGCAAATATAGATTTAGGGAATACAGTTGAAGTATTGTTCAGTACAATCAACAAGCTTGTAAGTAGGCTGTTTAGGTTTTCTTATTGGTAACGCCATGTAGCGCTCTGTATGAAAATCACTGGCTGTGATGTGTGCAGTCTGTGGCTAGTTTGCATTGTTGTCTGCCATTGTAGTGTTGGGCAGCTGGATGTTAACAGCACGTAGCGTTGCGCAGTTGGAGGTGAGCCGCCAGCAGTGGTGGATGTGGGGAGAGAGATGGCGGAATTTTGAGAGCGGACGATCTGGACGTGTGTCCATCAGAGACAGTACATTTGTAATATTGGATATCATGAACTGATATACACACACACACACACACACATATATATATATATATATATATATATATATATATATATATATATATATATATAATGACTTTTGAACACTATTAAGGTAAATACATTGTTTGTTCTCTATCAAAATGTTACTTTTGCTAACTATGCCTACCAGTAGTTAGTGCCTTCAGTAGTTTGAATCTTTTATTTAACTGGCAGTAGTGGCGCTCGCTGTATTGCAGTAGTTCGAGTCACGAAGATTTTTGTGAGGTAAGTGATTTCTGAAACGTATAGGTTAATTTAGTCAGGGCCATTCTCTTGTAGGGATTATTGAAAGTCAGATTGCGTTGCGCTAAAAAAATATTGTGTGTCAGTTTAAGCACAGTCTTGTATAATTTTTCTTAGGGAACGTTTCATATGTCGACCCTTAGCAGAGGATACCTCACTGGAATCTTCTGATTTTTTTATTGTAGTTTGTGTAATTAGTGCAGCTATTGTTTATTGCTAGCGCGTAATCATAGAGAGAATTTCCTTTGTAGTTGTAGTTTTTCATTGTTGTACAGTACATTTGCACCAAGTATTTCGCATCTGCGCTTGCAATCAACTAGATATTATTTTCAGTGCTATGTTAATGTGTTTTCTTATTTTGCTCTTCAAATTTTGCTTTTCTGTGTTATCGTGTGAAATATTGTGACAATAATGGCGTGTGAAAAACGTAACACTAGGCTCCAAAGTAAACTGAGAAATAATAGTGACGACGAGCGTAGCGTACCAGCACCACAGTGTAATGAATTAACAGACAATCAAAGTGGTAATGTGGTAATTGTGCATAGGGAAATGGAGTGGGCGACAAATAATGGTGTATACAGTGAAACAGGTACTGAACAGGGAAGCATTATCGATCGATCGGTCGGCAACAGCTCGCCTCAGGAATCGGGAATGACAGAACACAATATTGCAAATACTGTAGACTCAGGTTCTGGGTCCTCACCGTTTTCACAAATGAGTCAAGACACATTTTCTGCTTGTCAAAATGTGAATGTTGCCGGTGAAAATGCACTGCCAAAAAGCATAGAGAAACAGATTCTAGACACTAATACATTATGATTGCAATTAATGCAACAAATGGAACAAAATCAGAGACAAACATAGCAAAAGCTTCAAAAGTTAGACACAATAGAACAAAATCTTCGGAAGTTTAGACACCACGATTGAACAAACGCGTGAGGATATAACTATTGAGTTACATAAAATTGAATCGAAATGTCAAAAAGTCTGTAATGACGTAAAAACACAAATTTGTGAGCATTTTCAACCTATTTTTTCGCGGCATGAAGATGCATTACAGAATCACGAAGCAGCCATAAAAGAACTGCAAACTATTTTTCATGAAAATCATGAGACCTTGCAAGCTAAAATTGACTCAGTTGCATCTACCGATTCGGTTACGCAACTTGCAAAAACTCAGGAAAACTTAAAGGACACAGTAGATACTCTGAAAATTGGTTCAGAAAGACACATGGAGGAAATTAGTTCATTATCAGAGAAAGTAGTTGAACTTTCAGATCAGCTAAATAATTTATCTACGGAGGTAGATGATAATCTGAATGACACAAAACCGGTAGGCTTTAATGACACACAAGAGTGCGAATAAATTTGGAAATTCAAACAAAATCAGAATCAAATTAATACGCAACACCAAAGAGAAATCCGGGAAGTACAAGATCAGCTGACACAGGTAATACATGAATTACGTATTTCAAAGGATACACGCGCTCCAATACGGGAAGAGGGACATAGAAATACGGAACAGCCACAAAGTAATAACACGGGGTACTTCGGAAATTATGAAAGAAATTGGCAAGGTACACCGAATTTTGAGATGGAACCGCCGAAACGACGTAACAATGACCGATATGCGACTCGCCGACATGATGATTTTGACTATAAGCTGTTTACTACTACACGTAAATTCAAAACATTTAATAATTCCGGCAACGACATTCATCCACAAGCGTGGCTTCATCAATTCTATCATGATTAGAATTTATGTGTGGCTATTTAGAGAATGAAGCAGCTGTTAGATTGCGATCGGTCATTCACGATTGCCACAGTGAAGGAGAATTTTATCATGCCTTCCTCTCAGCATATTGGTCTCAAGCTACAAAAGACCGAGTAAAACATAGCATCATAATGACGAAACATTTAGAACAATCCGAATTCTCCAGTCTTGTGAAATATTTGGAAGACATGTTGCACAAGAATCAGTACCTGTCAAACCCATACAGCCCCTCAGAACTCATCCGCATTTGCTTAATCAAATTACCTGAACATTTACGACATATTATTTTGGCAGGACGTTGAAAAGACGACATTGAAGCTTTTCAGGGACTCTTACAAGAATTGGAAATCGACACTGACAATCGCGGGACGCGAAAACAGAAACACAACAATTGCAGGTCACATCCGTCACAATTCTTCTATGAAAGAAATAAAAACTGGACACGACAAGGCTATTCTTACAACTTAAATCGTGACCAAAACAGACACCACCCGTATGATAACCGTTGGCAGAGTAAAAATAATTACAGAGAAAGATCACATTTCCATAGAAATGACTATCACAGAGACAACCATAGAAACAGTCAATATGGGAACCAAAACAATTATTATTACGGGAGAAAGAATAACTTCAGACGCAACGGTCCACCGTGCAGCGATAATTCAGGGAGAAATTCTCCACCACTTAACCGACAAGAAAGAAACTACAGGAACTACCGACATGACGACAGACGATATAATCATAACGACAGACCTGAATTGCATCAGAACTGGCGGGATTCAAACAGGGCAGGGCCCTCTCGACAAGGTGAATTTGTAGAAGTTAGGTCTCCAAATTCCAATAACGATGCGCGCCAACAAAGAGACAATAGGCAATGACTCATACCACTGGCAGTCACAAAACGTACTTCTGAAACTAACGACGCAGCTGCCATAGCTAGTAATTACGTAAAAATGGAAGACATTAGGGACATCTTACTCCAGGAACACGATGTAAAACATAACAACATTGCATATCCTGTGATTCACATTACAGTAAATGACGTAAAATTTACGGCAGTACTTGACTCTGGCAGTCCCATTTCTGCTATAAAATTTTTCACTTTACATTACTAGTATGGTTTGTCAGACTTAGAATCTGTTAAAATGCAACAATGTTTGAAGTTAAATATCCAGTCAAGAACCAAGAGAACTTATTTAATCAGAAATTACGAATGCATTGTTATAGTGAACAGAGGACACGGTGTTATTGTGTGTGTACATTCTTGCTTGTTAATTGCACGATTACGTAACGACTATAAGGCTTACATACATAGAACATATACTGCTAATGAGATTTTAATGTAACATTTTGGTTTAGTTGAAAAGATATTCTTTATTTGAAGTACTTTCTGTGAGATTAAAGATGACTTGGTATTTGCTCTCTTTGACAGCTACACGATTATATCATGACGCTACTAATGTGTGACACAATTTACATTGTTGCTTTTGCGGTGTATCTGTTTTATATCTGCACAGTTTTTATGTATTATTCTGGAAAGTAAAACATGTTTTAGTAGTAACTACGCAAAACATTTCACTTTTGTTTATGATGAGGTGAGTACATTGACTTTAGCAGAACTTTGGTTACAGAGGAAGGTAACTACGACACTTCCACAGAATTATCTTACAGCAAGACGCACATTTAGCGCTACAGGAAACGCATTTGAGTGATAAAACATTTATTTTTAAAGATTTTTGAATTACAAAGAAAGTTTTCCGTGATACGTTTCATTCCATTGCTGTAATCTGTAACATCTGAGGGTATAATTTCATTAATCCTCAGAGGGGTACACGCTTACTTTGTGTACCATGTGTTTGGCAAGCACAAGGAGCCCTAGCTAATATGGTATTTGCTTATACAACTTTACACATCGGTACCATATTTCTCTAACACTGAGTTACACAGCTATCTGATTATTTAACAGAGAAACAAATATTTTTTTTACTACGTCAGTGACAGATGTTTACGCAGTTACACAGTTGGATAACTTCACACTTACGAAATTGTATTTTCTCTGTACTTTGTGAACTGTTCATGTTTTTTGGAACTATTGTGATACTATCAGAGCTTTGAATGATGTGTTTGGTAAGGGATCATGATTTTTGAAGTACGTTTGAAGTTGATGACTTTATTGAATGTCTTGAAATTATTGTAAGAAGCTGCAACGATTCTGAGATGTGATTGATCTGTTATGATGTTATTATTACGATGACGATGTGTATTATGCTGTTGAGGTATGTTTATGATCAATAAGCTGAGAATCATACTTTAAGAGTTATGAAATGTGTGTAAATGCGTGAATGTATCACAATGCAGGCAAAAATTTTTTGCACACTGTTATATTCATAGGATTTTGTTTCTACACATTTGTAACGCAAATATTTCGACCTGTGAAATTTTACTTGTATCAAACTGTCACTGGAGCGGAAACTGATGTCGTAAATATTTCGGTAAGGAAGGTAGGTCCCTGTAAGCACCCAGCTGCGCGACAGTCACCTGGAAAAAAGCCATTAGTGTGTGCATTTCAGAGGCACAGGTGGAGAAAAAAAGAGGCCATTATCCTCTCTATTGACATTTCTTTGTAGAAAGCATCACAAATACGACACACCCAAACTTGAAAACATATGATTACACTGTGGAGCTCTTAATTTATGATATTTACTAAATTGCCTAATCAAATGATGAGAAACATTTTTACATCTATTGTCTTTCTCGTTGAGAGATTGCTCATTTTGTTTAATATCCAGTTTCTAGCTGCACTGCAGCATTGGTTAATATAAAATTTAATAGATGTACTAATGTAAATATTTTCTGTCTACAGATCCATTTAACAATAATTTTACGAAGTACTTTCTTAATAAAAGGGAACACAAATAGACATTGCACTTCACAGGAATTGCATAAATGATTTTTTTACGATTTGGTAACTTATCTGCTAGAGTAAGTTATCGTGATGCATCACTCTAGTGTTAAGATGTGACATAGGTATTAGACATGGCCATCTTTACTGTAATATTTTTTCTGCTTGAGCTATGTCATGTTTAGATATAAGTTATTGCATTTGCTGCTGCTGTGTGCCAGGAATAGTGCTACAGAATTTCGCTTTGTATTACTCTGTTAAGCTGGTTTTACTACTATTTTTCTTGTGTGCTGCATATTGCCTTATATTAGTTGTAATATTACAATTGCTTTGCTAATTTATATTTTTTGCTGCTTGCTTTGCCAATTAGCATTTTTTGTCATTGCTGTTTGCGTTAGTTGTTTTGTGCTGCTGCATTGCCCCGTCCCTTAGTTGAGCATCTGAGCTCAGTAGATTTAAGTTGGCTTAAGAGGGGGTAGGCTATGAAGGAGAATGACTTGTGATGAATTGGAAGAAATGCATTGACAAGGTATAAAAAAAAGAAAAAGGTGAAATAAGACGAAAGATCTATGGAATGAAGTTTTGAATTGGACTGCAGTGCCAAATATTACACTGAAAACAAACCCTGTCCTGTCCTTTTGTATCATTCCGCTATGTGTTTGTGTACCCTTGTGTATTTGTGTTCTTCCGTTCTTTATGTGTTTATCTGATAAGACTTATGTTGTATAATTTTTCTAATACTCAGTTACATTCACTATGATGAGGAATACTGTTATCCTCAAATATAATTTGCATTAATAATATGTTATTTTCTTTGTAAAGATGTTTAGACATTATTTATTCTGTTCTGTTTTAATGCTCATGTGTGAAGTTGATGTTTCAAAAGTTATTCTGATCTTTTATGTATTTACTTATGTCATAATTCCTGTAACATTGATGTATATGTTTATTTCTATTCTTTTGTAAAGCCCCTATTACTACAAATGCTATCTGTATTGTTATGTTCCTTAATGTTGTATTTTGTACCTTCGTTATTGTATTCTCATGTTATAAAATTGTAATTGACACCAGTTCATCAAATTAAGTTACATTTCACTGCACACATTTCTGTTTGTCATAGTAATGCACAATATGTGAGAAGTTGGGACTGTTAGTGTTTGCACGTGTGTTAATAATTCAGCAAGGTACTGGATAACAGTATTGCTGTTTCTAAGGACAATTCCAAAAACTTTATGAGTGCGAAGTGGTGGTTTATGGACTTGCTATATTCTCCGCAAGACTCTTCGATGGTGATTGTGCACCTGCACAGTCGCAACAGATGGCTGCTGGCAGTCTCTACAAGGACTACAGTGGGTCTGCATCTCTGGTGGCCCACCAATACCATAATTTCTACAAGGACTGCAGTGGGTCTGCACCTCTGGTGGCACACCAATACCATAATCTCTACCAGGACTACAGTGGGTCTGCTCTGTGATGACCTACCTACCAATATTCTTCAAAACTTCGACTGACTCTGCTGTTGGTTTGCTCTGTTGTGCCCCATTACTTGTCTGCATCTCAAGAGTCAGCACTGTCTTTCCGTTGGAATGACAACACTACTTCTTCAAGACTGCATGGAAATCCACTACTTCTGTGTGCAATTTCTTTTACTAATGAGACTTTGTGAAAAAAACTGTACTTACTATTATGATGAATGATCAAGACTATCTTTATGGACTGTGAGAAAATTTTAGTTTTTGACCAACATTGTATCAATAAGTGTGTGCATTTGATATCTTTGTTATTGTAATTATGAAAAAATTTATCAAATCATTATTGGCCACTGCCCAAAACAATTTGTAAAATTTTTTGTTGGGAGCATGGGGGTTATGTAAGTAGGCTGTTTAGGTTTTCTTATTCGTAACGCCACGTAGCGCTCTGTATGAAAATCACTGGCTGTGATGTGTGCAGTCTGTGGCTAGTTTGCATTGTTGTCTGCCATTGTAGTGTTGGGCAGCTGGATGTTAACAGCACGTAGCGTTGCGCAGTTGGAGGTGAGCCGCCAGCAGTGGTGGATGTGGGGAGAGAGATGGCGGAATTTTGAGAGCGGACGATCTGGACGTGTGTCCATCAGAGACAGTACATTTGTAATATTGGATATCATGAACTGATATATATATATATATATATATATATATATATATATATATATATATATATATACAGTATTTCTCATAAAATGAATGCACAGAACCGTTGAATTATGTCTTGTGAATGCAGCTACAAAATGTGACATGTGAGAATTGCTGTGTGATTAACAAAAGTCGTTTTTCAAAAGGATGCCTGTAAAATCGTATTAAATATTCTAAAATCGGGAAGCAATGAAGTTATGGACTTCAAAACTTCGTTATTGCTACATCTTTACATGATAGACACGAGTTTAAAATTTGCTTGCTGTCGGCAAAGTGGGAGAAATTTTAAATTTTTGGGTAGAGTCTCTCCTTGTAGGCAACGGCAAACCACCTCCACTAGGACCTTGCCTAGTACGGCGGTGCGGGTATCCAGGATCGTTCCCCTACGCTCTGTCAAGGAGTATGGGACATCATCGTCATCATCATCTCTCCTTAAACAGTGCCCCGTATACGCTGTATGTTCGTATCTAAGGGTAGACCGTACCTAATATGGTCATTCCTCTAAAGGCAGCGCATTGTTTTCCTGGCAGCACACACAACACAAGCTGCGAGCGAGCGTGGGCGCTCTTGCTCGCCGGGCCGCATCTTCAACTGGCCTGCCGTAATCTACGACTACAAATTAGTTTTACATGTGTTGAAAGGTTGCAAAACAGCGGCTAGTCACTTCTTTAAGATAATTTATTTTGAGTTTCATGCTGGTTTGCTCATCCAACTGAGGGAGAAAGTACGGATTGAATTTCATATCATTTGTCTGCGTTCCCGCTGCAAAAATTTTGTATTCGGTATCCGCGCGTACAGATTTTGGTTCCAAGACGACTCAAGCCGAGTGCTGCTGCTACTCGCTAGAAAAGGCTTGGCCTTTGGGATGGTTCAAATGGCTCTGAGCACTATGGGACTTAACATCTATGGTCATCAGTCCCCTAGAACTTAGAACAACTTAAACCTAACTAACCTAAGGACATCACACAACACCCAGTCATCACGCTTTGGGATGGTCTCGTCAGTCTTCATTCGGGAATATTTTACAAATTTGAAGATACAGTTAGCCGACTTTGTGTCGTTTCCAGTGAACACAATGTGGAGATAGTCTCTCTTCGTCCCCTATTAAACTTATTTACAATATTTACAACATTTACAACGATTACATTAAACTACTTTTCAACATTTACAAATTTTTCAATGATTCGTCATTGTAGCTTTTAAGCATAGAGCAAACAAGTCAGAAATGGTTTAAAGTTCCCTTCGGTTTGGAGTTTTTGCAGCCTTTGCAATCGTTTCGTCAGTCTTCATTGCTGACGGTCTTCTTGTTTCCCGTAACAGTTTGAAATCAGTCCGTCAAACTGGTAGCCGTGATACTCTGCATCTCCTCATTTTCGCTAACGAGTAAACTTTCGGATAGAGTATTGATACTAATTTGTTTATTCTTCTGTTCCATCCTTCTGAGACGTTATTAGTGTGATGGCGCATTCCACTGCAGTCCAAGGCCTATGTTGGCATATGTTCGTTATCGAGCAGCTGGTCGACAAAATAGTCATAAAAGTCCTGAAACTTTCAGGCGTGCTCTCCTTTATACACAGCCAACCATCATCCAACGTTTCCAGGGGAAGATGTGCTGCAGCAGAACTCATTCTTATGTGGCGGCGTATTTCCCGATTTTCCTTGCACGCTGGAACGAAGCCTCAGCACTGCACTTGTTTCTATAAACATTGATTAAAATGATTATTGCAACCAGTAATCTCTGTTCCAGGAAACAAACTGTTAGCTGCTTGGACGATGGCAGTTTTGAAGTTCGTCATCACAAGTGCAGGGTTCCATCAAGGCCTTTTAGTTTTAAAAGCTTCAAAAACGTTCATGTATTTCTGGCATTTTATTTGGCAGCAAAGCGCAGACCACTGGAATGGTGTTTGTCTCCTCCCAGATGCTATTAATATCGGCGTGGAGAATCAATAACTGTCCAAACTCTAGCGATTGAACGTTCCATCCACAGAGAATGACTCGAGTTTGATAAACTTTTCGCTGACAAACACCAGTATTCTGTCTTTCGGTCTCCTGTCATCATCTGCAACTAAAAATTGCTATGATCATTCGTCAGTAAATTACACTACTGGCCATTAGAATTGCTACACCAAGAAGAAATGCAGATCATAAACGGGTATGCATTGGACAAATATATTATACTACAACTGACATGTGGTTACATTTTCACGCAATTTGGGTGCATAGATCTTGAGAAATCAGTACCCAGAACAACCACCTCTGGCCGTAATAACGGCCTTGATACGCCTGGGTATTGCGTCAAACAGAGCTTGGATGGTGTGTACAGGTACAGCTGCCCACGCAGCTTCAAAAGACAATACCACAGTTCATCAAGAGTAGTGACTGGCGTACTGTGACGAGCCAGTTGCTCGGTCACCATTGATGAGGCATTTTCAGTTGGTGAGAGATCTGGAGAATGTGCTGGCCAGGGCAGCAGTCGAACATTTTCTGTATCCAGAAAGGCCCGTACAGGACCTGGAACATGCGGTCGTGCATTATCCTGCTGAAATGTAGGGTTTCGCAGGGATCGAATGAAGGGTAGAGACACGGGCCATAACACATTTGAAATGTAACGTCCACTGTTCAAAGTACCGTCATTGCGAACAAGAGATGACCGAGACGTGTAACTAATGGCACCCCACACCATCACACCAAGTGATACGCCAGTATGGCGATGACGAATACACGCTTCCAATGTGCGTTCACCGCCATGTCGACAAACACGGATGCGACCATCATGATGCTGTAAAGAGAACGTGGATTCCTCGGAAAAATGACGTTTTGCCATGCGTGCACCCAGGTTCGTTGTTGAGTACACCATCGCAGGCTCTCCTGACTGTGATGCAGCGTAGAGGGTAACCACAGCCATTGTCTCCGTGCTGATAGCCCATGCTGCTGCAAACGTCGTCCAACTGTTCGTGCACATGGTTGTTGTCTTGCAAACGTCCCCATCTGTTGGCTCAGGGATCGAGCCGTGGCTGCACGATCCGTTACAGCCATGCGGATAAGATGCCAGTCATCTCGACTGCTAGTCGAACATTTTCAGTATCCGTTGGGATCCAGCATGGCGTTACGTATTACCCCCCTGAACCCACCGATTCCATATTCTGCCAACAGTCATTGGATCTCGACCAACGCGAGCACCAATGTCGCGATACAATAAACCGCAATCGCGATAGGCTACAGTCCGACCTTTATCAACGTCGGAAACGTGATTGTACGCATTTCTCCTCCTTACACGAGACGTCACAACAACGTTTCACCAGGCAACGCCGGTCAACTGCTGTTTGTGTATGAAAAATCGGTTGGAAACTTTCCTCATGTCAGCACGTTGTAGGTGTCGCCACCGGCGCCAACCGTGTGTGAATGCTCTGAAAAGCTAATCATTTGCATATCACAGCATTTTCTTGCTGTGGGTTAAATTTCGCGTCTGTAGCACGTCGTCTTCGTGGTGTAGCAATTTTAATGGCCAGTTGTGTATTTTCTTGGAAGATTCGTAGTGCTTACGATGCGTGGTAATAATCAGCTTTTGCTGGAATTTGAAAATTACCGGAATGCGGGACAAATTAGGCATTTTGAGGTACACTTTTATTAAGTCTTCCAATGCGGGACGGTACGGCAGAATCCTGGGCGGATGGCCGCCTTATAAGTCATAGCCTCGATTGAAGAGCTGCCCTAGTTCTTCAAGGTAAACTGATGAAACTGTAGTGTCTTTTTCTTTTTCCAGCTGCCGGCCAATGTGGCCGAGCGGTTCAGTCTGGAAACGCGCGGCCGCTCCGGTCGCAGGTTCGAATCCTGCCTCGGGCATGGATGTGTGTGATGTCCTTAGGTTAGTTAGGTTTAAGCAGTTCTGAGTCCTATGGGACTGATGACTTCAGATGTTAAGTCCCATAGTGCTCAGAGCCATTTTTTTCGAGCTTCTTCGCACTCACAAAATGTTTACGCACTACATTTGCTGCTTCATATGGAATACAAACATGGCTACCTTCCCCTAAAACTACGTTATTTTGTGGATAGCCTCCCTTTACTTTTTTTTAAAGTTTAAACAACATCAGTAAGTTAGGTCTTGTTTGTTTGTGTAGTCCACCATATACTGATCCTCGTTGGATATCAGTAAAGGCTTCCCTTTGGCGCACTTGGTTAACTCCATTACCTCAGCACTAAAACACCGAACACCACTAGCCAGTCAGAGGTAAACTGCGGTACTGAACTCTGGGACAAAGCCACCCACAATATGAACTGGTGTGGGCGCAGGGAACTTTGTGCAGAAAATGGGCTGTGGCCTGCCCCAGAAGGCGTCGCAGGAGAGGCTGGTGTATCCTAATTGCTGAACACTCTCTCCACTACCTATAATGTCCTGGGCTCCGTGCAAACGTCAACACATTAAGTCTGCGTACAAGTGTCATTCCGTGCAACTGTCATAAACTCCTACTTGCCTTGTTTGCTGTTTAAGAAAAGTTCATTCAGCCTTCTTACAGTCCTTCTCGCCTCTGACAAGTTGACACGCAGTTTTAATAAGCTCGGAAATGTAGACTATGATCCTTTATTGTTGGCAATTATGTTTTTCTTGGAGCCATTGTAATCGGCCTTGTGGTCACGTTACGTACAGTAGATGTCCAGTTTTGCTATAAATGTAAGGACTTTGAGATTATTTATTCTGATCATTTAACTGCTCTTTAAAAGGCGTTTTTATTGGAGCTGTGACTATCGAACTTCATTGTGAATTTTATGTACAGTAGATACCAAGTAAAAGTATAAATTTAAAGGATTTGATATTAATTATTCTGGTCATTAAACTGCCGGTTAAAATTGAATCTTCTTGTGGCCGTTGTGCCCTGGCCTAAGTCATGACATCAGGTTTTACAGAATAGAGAAATTTACTGAGTATTTCTGAATTCGTATTGTCTTCAAATGCGTTATTGTTCAAATGCATGTAAATAAAAGTCCTCACCTTCCGCTACGTTCCCTTGGATATTCCTAAGACTACATGTCTCACCACCTCAAAAGCGAAGTATTTACAGTATTATTGTTCAGTAAGGACTGGTGTATCTAACAGTTAGAGACTGGATCTGACCTTTTACCATCATTTGAACTGGAGACTCGGCGTTTAACTGCCCAACAATCCCTCGTTTATAGTGGCTGGCTATAACGGTGGCAACGGATGTACACCGTCGGCTGGAAGTGTAGACTGGAACTGTAGAACTGCAGCTGTGGGACTAACAGAGCAGGAACTGGAACTTAGTTATAAATCATGGCTTTAAAAATCATGGAAGTTTAGTAATACCATCTTCTCTGAATACGAAGACGCATATCAGGGCAGTTTATAAAACCGATAAAATTCCTACCGAATCGTAAAATAGTGTTGGGGTCTGATTTATCGATTTCCTCCTTGTTTTACATGTAAGTTTAACACATCAAATATGAACCATACTGAATGTGGTTATTCCATCAGTTTTACACTGTGAAAATGGCTGTACAGTTACTAGGTGCAGAATGCTGTATTCTTAAGGTCCCGGTGGACATACTGTAGGTCACAGTTATACAAAACAGAGCAAGTACTCTGTAAGTTGTGTAACAGTTTTGGGAGCTATTCCTACGCCTCTGATTAAGCACAGTGGGTGTGTTGTAGAATACTGCCAAATAGACCATAGCAAATGTCCTGTCGTTCATGACACATAGGTGTATCTGCTATGGAGTGCATTGTAAAGAAGGAGACTATTCTAGAAATTTTTGTGCACAGTGACGGTAAGTTACAGTTTTGCTCTAATGTGTCGACGTATGAGGCAATGTGTTACAGTTTTTCTGTAAAATGGCGATGTATGGGGCGACGTATCGTGTATTTTTCACTATGTCATCGCTTGAGTTAACATTATCAGCAAAAGATGACAAATGTTTTGTTTGCGAAGTTAAAGATGGAGTCACAGAAATGTCTGGGTGACTGTAATAGGGTATGGGTACTTGAAAACATAACAGAACCCATTTTTTACCTGTACAGATATGCATTACTAGTGTTCAACATGCTATTTCATTGAATTGTTATGTAGTCTCCACTGTATGGCAGCATAAATCTCTCCACAACAAGCGTACTTTAACCTGTAAGTTAAATTAATAGTAATTTCATTTGTGTTTTGTGAGTCTGCAAAACGAGTAAATGAACGTAGGATGTGAACTACACCATTTCTCACATCTGGTACGCTTGCAAACAGCATGTACAGAAACCGAGTCACTCATTACAAATTTATACGAGGAATCGCTTAGAAATGCAATGGTGGCACAAACTCTAGACCGCTTTATGATGATCAGGAGCAGCACTGAGTGTGCAATGGTGGCACAAACTCCAGACCGCTTTATGATGATCAGGAGCAGCACTGAAGTTTGATGTAACGTCTGCATCGCGATCGTAAGCGACTTAGTGCTATCTTGCACTGAGATGGGTATAAACTGCCAATGATCTTGCTGAATGAATTACATCGCTATCCATCGGAATTGATTTAGAAATCCTGTGGACACATCCAGTGTCCTCTGTACAGCGCAGAACGTGAAAGTTATTCAACAAATATTAGCTGCAAATATTCTGTGAGGTGGTTTCTCTCACGTATCCTTTGCAGAATCTAAAACCAACTACATAACTACGTCTGATTCTTCAATGTAGAGAGCGGTTCAACGGCAGGGGAGCACAACTGCTTTCTCGTCTCATCTCCTTTTCAATGTGAGCCCTTCTCCCTTGGATTTACATTCTTTCCATTCGCTATAGATTTTTGTCCATGTTGTTCAGTATCCATCTCTCCCTGTAGCATACACTTATTTTTCTTAGATTTTCAGACATATGTTTGCTACCCCGTGTAAAATCTTAAAATAACCGTTAAGCGAACAGATTTCGAAGAAAATTCGGTTATTTCGTGGATATAACTCTCACCTTTCAGAACTGCTACTGCTTATTTCCTCCTGCTCTGCGTTCTCTGTTGCTCAACAAGAAACACGTTTCACTGATGGGCATGCTCAAATTTCTTCAGGTTACTGTACACTCTCTCAGAAGAATGGAAAATGTCAATTTGCGAATCTGAATGTCGTAAACATTTGATGACACTTACCTCCGGAGACCTACAAAAGATTGTCCAACCCAAGCTACGCAGAATCGCCGCTGTATTGGTTGCTAAAGGTAGACCAACTTGCTGTTAAGCTTGTGGTTATAACGCGTGACTCACCTGTGTTGATGCTCTCCAAGTGTGCGCTTTGGTCTTGACAGCATGTTAATCAGCCACACTTTAAGGACCCCTCAAGTGAAGTTGATTGACCGGGACAGCTGTACTGGAGTATTTTCCAGAAAGTGATGCAATGTTAAGGAGCAGACCAACATTTCTAAGAGCCAAAAGCTACCGCTTATCTCAAGTGTACAGCTGTGTACCTTCAATGTGACAGCATAGCGACCTTCTGTGATCAAGCTAGCAGGCAGAAGACTGTGCTCACGCTGCGTACAGACTTCCAGCACTCGAGCCACACGCTGCTGCACGTGTGGTTGGGTGGATTGGTTGGTTGGTTTGTAGACTCGGGTTAAGGAATGCATTAGGAGCGTCATCTGTTGCAAACATGACTGGAACGCAAATGATGCACGTCAACACAGACATGCAGACCATAAACAGCAGTAGATCAACTGGCATCAAGTCACAAAAATATGTATGCAGCTGTAAATAATAATAACAACCACGATTTAATTGACATAGCATTATTATTGGTACACAACATCAACAACAGCACCGTCTATGAGCCGAGTGGTTTCATTCTAGCTGTGTGGTTCCTTTGTTTTTAGGTCAATTTAAAATACAAATATCTCACATAGAATGTCGTAAATATTAGCGTGTGCCATGTCGTTTTGTTCTCCTTTGCCGAAACATTACATGCTGTTGAAAAAAAGTATACTGAGACAACTACAGCTACTCGGCAGATAAAAATAAAGTGTATTAATCAGTTTTTCACTTGTCTCGTGCACGAATGTCGACGTGATACAATGTATCTAATGTTTTTATATACTGACGTAGCACTGCCTTTCAGAATGACGGAAAAGTCGAAACGCGTAAGGTTGATAAAAACTAAAAGTGCGGTCAAGATGCAAGTAAAGTTATTGAAAATACAAGAACAGCTGTTCCCTCGGCCGCCTGCGCGCCGTGCTGGCTGATGACGTCTCTGGTTGTGGCGTACTCATTTTATATACGAGAGGAAGGAAGCTCGTGCAGACTGTTCACTATTACCAATGCGTTATATTATGAAAGCGAACTATGCAAAGCTTCATTAGGCTTAAACACCACGAACTAAGTACAGAGTGAGGATAAAAGAAAACTCGTCATGAGGTACTGCCCACTGGCTTCTGTCTCGGGTTCTCTGGCGAACTTTTGTTTGACAATTTTTACATTTCACCAACACGAGTGATTGGCACTGTGATAGCTTCACCTTCCAGTGATGGTGGCTACCAGCCCTGCTATACGCTGCGGCAATCGGATGGAAGGGTGTGGGTTTGGCCGATGCCTCTGGAACTTTACCTGCCGTCATGTGTAAATCCAGCAGCGACGTATGGGCATGTGACGTTGCGATACGGAGACGTTTTTCGTGGATATGGTGCGATCCCCCTGTTCCGCTTAAGGAACCGCTACTTGAGAAAAGATAAAAATCCATTTTACAGCGTTTTATACTGTGTAGAGTAGAGGAATATTTCGGAGGTGACGACTTTATCAATACGACAGTACAGCCTGTCATACGGTGACGCCTGTGAGGGAATGGTTTGCGCACAGAAACATTCCAGAAATGGACTGGCCTGCCCAGTGTTCCGACGTGGACCTAATGCAGCTCTTTGAGGATGTGTTAGGACGTTGACTTTTCCCCAGACCTTAGCACATCACTACCTCCTCGGGTTTCAGCTCTTGAGGAAGTATTTCACAGACATTCTGACACCTTATTAAAAGTGTCCCCAGCGGAGTTCAAGCCATTATAAAGGGGAAGGGTGGAAACACTCCATATAAATGTCCAGTATAGTCAGGCCCCTAGAAGAACATCCCTGACAGTTCACGCACGTGGCCTGTATTGTCTTCTGGGTCCACACTAGCGTTAACACCAATTCTTGAATTCATAAGCGTTATCATGGTGATGCTGCCGCGTCGCCACCCTTACAACTCATGGTAGCGCGTTGTGGCGCTTAGTGGCTGCAAAGTCTTTGTCCTGTGCTCGTCGCTTATCGCGGATCCTGGGTTAACCGATTCTGTTAGTGTTAACGAAACGCCGGCCGCGGTGGTCTCGCGGTTAAGGCGCTCAGTCCGGAACCGCGCGACTGCTACGGTCGCAGGTTCGAATCCTGCCTCGGGCATGGATGTGTGTGATGTCCTTAGGTTAGTTAGGTTTAAGTAGTTCTAAGTTCTACGGGACTGATGACCACAGATGTTAAGTCCCATAGTGCTCAGAGCCATTTGAACCATTTTTGTTAACGAAACAGTGTAACGTATCATATTGTTAACTGCAAACGTAAGTGATACGATCTCTTCCTCAAGCTGCAAGAAAGTAGGCAGGGGCACTACGTTAAAGAGACAGTATCGTGAGCTCGTATGTATTGTACGACGCTATTTTGAGGAAGATAGGCGTGAGGGGAGGGGGGCGTGAGGTGGGGGGGGGGAGCTACTTACGTCGTTGTAGAAAGTCATCGAACGAATTACAGCAGTTACAAATTTGGAACATTCTCTGTGGAAAAGATACAGAGGGAGATGAGTGCTGAAGAACTGCAGGAACCAACTGCTGTCGTTTCGATTGCAAGAGAAACCAAAGTGCGTGCTGCCAAAACAAAGGTACTCGATAATTTTCAAAAGGATGCTATTCAGCTT